>NW_020897813.1:0-432398 GCF_003984885.1 Neopelma chrysocephalum | reverse complement strand
AAATTAATAAAATAAATTAATAAAATAAATTAATAAAATAAATTAATTTGTTGGTAAAACTTTGTCAGAAAAGCAGTTTAACCACAGCTGTGTGTACAGGGAGGTGTAAATCCTCTCTTAAATCCTATTCTTTCTCAAATCCTGAATGTTTGGATTCACCTAAGGAATGCTCAAATTACTTCCTAGGGACTCTTTTAACTGCTTCTTGAGTGATCCTAAACTTTTGGTCCAAACAGGCATCTCAATGTGATGAATCAACCTATTATGAAATTCCTCCATTCTGTCTGGAATGCAAATGGGATGGTCAGTGCAGGTGACTGACTGAGCCACCTCTGGATCCAGCAGATCAGCTATTGGGCATAAATAATTCAGTTCAGTTATTGGGTACAAATGACTCTCAAACAGGCCTGTCTGGGCTTTTTCTGGGGCTTGAGCTCAGCCCTTCCCATAGCACAGTGCTGTGCCCACCAGACAGGCACTTGTACCCGTCCCCCAAGCCATGTATATGAGTAAAATAAAAAGTAGGTGTGTTAAAGCACTTTGTGAAATGCTGGGGGTACTTCTCGTTCTCTAAATTCCCAGTGGGATGCTCCTGGTTGGGATCTGCCTGCCTGGCAAATCCTGTCATTTGTGTTTTATAGCTCTTTCCTGTGAGAAGATGTTTAGCTAAGCTGCAGGTTATCCCTTGGCAGGTCTGGCCTATGGATATGACCTTTATACCACAGGATGCACGCTCTGCTGGCTGGCCACCCAAACACGATGAGAACAGAATGGGAGCCCTTTTGCTTCGAAGTGTGTGCGTGCTTTTCTCTAGTGGTCGAGAGAACTTCATTCTCTTGAATGAAGTTATTTTCCTGTGTGCATCAGCTCAGAATATTCCCAGTGATATTCAGGTAATGAAAAAGCAGAAGGAAGCAAAAAAAAAAGAAAATTTCTGTTCTTTAATACATGAAAAATAATAGCATGATGCAAACTCCCTGGTGGTGTGACCCGTGCAGGCAGAATCACGGATGGCCTTGTGAAATTCTGCTATAACAGCAAGTAGAGCAAGGGCTTAAACCTATTTCTTTGCATTACTAAAAAGGTTAACATTCTTACCAGACACTTTGGGTTTAAGATTGATTCATCTTTCTTGCATGAGGACTTGCAGCACTGCGAGTTTTGGAGATACGGCCAAGTTCAGCATTTAAGCACACGCTGAACTGTTGGGTTAAACTTAGTGCAGCCCTTTACACTAGAAGAAAATTGCAGGAATTTTCCTTCCCATGTACATGGAGCAGTCTGGCAGCATTCTCCTGCTGCAGTGTCATAAATGTTTTGCAATAAATGTAGCTACCAAATTCTCAATGCATATTTTCTGCCTTGGGAGGGGACAAGAGAGTGATGTATTGCTAAGCAAATCTTTGAAGCCTCTGAAGAAATGTGCTTTAATCAGCATCATTTGGTGAGGGGACCTTCTTTCCCCCTTCATATTAATTCTCTCCTAAATGTGGATTTTAATGAAAAACCTTGAAAAATGCTTTTGCCTTTTTTTTTTTTCTTTTCCCTTCAGTCGGTCATTTATATTCTGCACAAACTAGAATAGCACTGTGGGGGGAGCACTTAAATAGGGAGAAGATATTTGTCATCTGTCACACTCTGAAATTAAACTTTTGATATCGAGTTATTGCCTTAGAAATAACTTCAAAAAATGTACATGCAGAGAAAAGCACATGGTGGGGGAAGCTGTTCAACTAGTTATTGCATAACACCGTTTTAAATCCTCTGTCACTGAAGAGAGTCTTTAAAAATATTTCTTCATGAATAAAAATAAAAATTGCATTCATACAGTACAAATTTTTACGATTCCTTGACCACTTACGTGGATTCTTTTTCTTTTAACAAAATCACAGAGAGGAGGCTGAGGCTCCTAGAACTGCTGCTGAGATCTCTAATGAGAAATTGATATCCAGTTTTAATTAAATGCCTTGGAAATTTTTGTAGTACATTTGCATATATTAAGAAATTAGAAAGGAGAGAATGAGTCCATGTTCATTAGACAGTTAAGGAAGTACAGCTGAAAAGTACCAATGGTGAGTTGTACAGACAGGAAGTGGAGAGGAATATCTGCTTTTTCCTAATGCCTGCAAGTGGGAAGAGTATTTGGACTTTGGCATGGCACTTCTGTTCTGTGGAAAGATTTTGGAGGATTATAGGTGAGATGAAACAAAGAAGCAGCTTGTCCACAGGGCTGGGATAATGGAACTGTTCCTTGCTGATGAGTTTAAGACCACTGAGATGGGCTCCTCTTCCCCACGACCAGTTTTATTCGATGCTGGCTAAAGGGAAATACCTGTTGGATGGCTCTGCTCGTTAAACCTGTCATTTGTTGAGATAGGTGAGCAACCCATATTTTTTGCTAAATCAGGTTGTTTGCTCTGTGCTTTTGCTTGTCCCCCACTGACAGGCTGTGCTGTGGTGCTGTTTGCTAACACAGGGCACAGCAAACCCATTTCTTTGTGCTCTGCAGGGAGGTGTCCTTTGTCTGGCTGTCTTATTTGTAGCCTGTGGTCATGTCGTTTCTTCCCCCAGAACATCACAAATTCTATTTTCTTCTCCTTTTGGCACACGGTTGGACTCGATGATCCTTGTGGGTCCCTTCCAACTCAGCATATTCTGTGGTTCTGTGGCAGCTTGGAGCAGTTTTGCTGCAGCCTGAGGAGCCATGTGGTGTGGCTGTGCCCACGCTGGCACAGCAGCAGAGGTGACGGCGGAGCTGGTGCCATGTGGGTGCTCCATCTGATTCCCTTTCTGTGTGCAGGTGGCCATGCCAGAGCTGGATCCTGGGCTGTTTGCTGGCTGAGTGCCACCTTGGCACACAGGCAGCACCCAGGAAACCTCACATGCCTTAGAAATAGGGGATTGCTAGATGGGAATGCCGGAAAAACGGCATTTTGTTAGTCCCTGACTTGCGCTTTCAGAAACAAGAAAAGATGGTTTTCTTTCCTAATAACCCCCCTCATCTTTTAAATACGATTTACATTTTTTTTCAGATTTTATAAGAGTTGAATCTGATTTCTTTTTAAAGCAGTTTTTATAGGGTGTTTATTGTGCAACCTTAAACTGTCTAGAAGTATTATTGGATCACTGAACTGATCTCTGGGAGAAAACATTTGTGTATCTACATTGAATACAGTTGTAAAGCTCTGTAATATCATATAATTTTTATTATTTTGGGATTCTTCTAGATCAGATAATCTTCTAGAGTCAGAAAACCAAATTATTAAAGGAATTGGTAATAACTGTAGTTCATGAAGTGCTGGCAAATAGAAACAGTGAAGGAGTTTGTGAATAAGCTGAGTCATAATTATTTCATTTTCTTTGATATTGTTTGAGTTCTGCTACAAATCCAGCCCCATTTGTTAGAAATAAAATGGAATATTTAGAAAATATATGTCTAATATGACTGAGGTAAAGATATTACTGTGCCTTTTGAGCTAGTAAATGTTTTTATAACCAAAACAATCTCAGAAGAACAGAAGTCTGATCTCCTGGGATATGAACAATGTTCAGGCAAATGAAGGTCGGACATCACCTTGAGTCTTTTGAAATGTATGGCTTTGATTCCAGCAGTTAAAATCTTAAATCCCTGTTTCATTATTTATTTTAAGACTGAATACCTCTGGGGAACAGAGATGTTTACTACTTGAAAGACCTTTTCATGATTTTTTTTCTTGTTTTAAATCTACAGTAGATGGCCTTTGAATAAAATGCATAATACAGAACAATGTCTTAAACTACTAACCATACCCAATTTAGTATAAGCCAACATACAAATCACACTGCACTGAAAGGAATTTTAGCATCAAATTCATCGGGATCCATTGTATGATTTGGGTAAAGTTGTTAATTCATGTTTGTTAACTTAACATATAAAATAGTCTTTGGATGAAATACTTGCATACATAAATGTACTGAGAATTGAAGTTAGAATTAGTTTCTCATGTATTGAATACCTTTTTTTATCATTCTAACTCTGTGCCTTGAAAATAAAGACAAGGTAAAGAAATACAGAAAAAGGGAAAAAAAACCTAACAAAAAACCCAAGCCAAAACCCAACCCCAAGCTTTTTTTCCCTTCCATCCAGCAGAATAACACTTCCATTGACAAAGCATCCCCAAGGAAGTCTGCAGCACGTTGTGATGTCTCAGTCAAGACTCTTCTGTGCCACTGAGCACAGTCACTGCCAGATGTGGCTGTGACATTGCCCAGGAACATTTCTATCCTCAGCTCTGCTGTCTTCTCCTTCCCAACAGCTCAGGTCTCTAATGCAGTGAGAGGATCAGTCATCTCAGATCTCCAAGCAGAACAAATGGGATTATTTTAACTAATGCATCTCTAACTCATGGCTAAGTACAGCAGTGTTGTCTGCTTGGTGCCTACAACCCTGTTCTGGCTTCAAGAGCAACTCAAGGTGCCAGGAATGTCACTTTCATTTTTCTGTCAGTATTTCACAGAATCACAGAATCTGCTGAGTTGGAGGGGACCCACAAATATTGAGCCCAGCCTTTAATCCTGCGCAGGACCATCTCCAAGAGTCACACCATGTGCCTGAGAGAGTCATCCAAACACTCCTTGAGCTCTGTCAGCCTCGGTGCTGTGAATACTTCTCTAGAGAGCCTCTTGCAGTGCCCAACCACCCTCTGGGAGACGAACCTTTTTCTAATATCCAACCTAAACCTCCTCTGACACTCCAGGCCATTCCCTCTGGTCCTATCACCAGAGATAAGAGATCAGTACCTGTCCTCCCTCTTCCCCTCACGAGGAAGTTGTAACTGCAATGAGGTCTTCCCTCAGACTTCTCTTCTCCAGGCTGGTAAAGGAAGCACAAGCTCTGCGTGTTTCAAAATCAGAGTGCTGTTAGTGTTTGCAGCTTGCATTTCTAGCGAGGTCTTGCCTGAGATGCAGAAGAAACTCTTTAGAGGAACGTCTTTGACTCATTTAACAGAACAAGGAAACCCATCTCTTGTTGCTTTTGCAGTTTGTCACCCGCTGAGAGATGACAGTAGGTGTGCCACAGCCACCTGTGCCACAGGTTTTGCTGCCTGTCTGTTTGACATCCTGAGCTCTCATGGTGCTGTCAGTTTTGTTTTCTAATGCTGTAATTACAAACACTGAAATCCCGGGGGCTTATAAGAAGAATGAGATGAATTTTACAATGTGAGCTAAACTTGGAATAGTGCTGCACTTGTGGAAGGTGGCAGCAGTTGAAGGTGTAGTAGAGGTCTGTGTCACTGCAGGGGGGTGATAAGGGGAAGACAAACCCCTCACAATAAACATTTAATTAAAAAAGTAGTAATTTCTCCTCCTTCCGTGGTGTAGTGTGTTTTCCAAATATCAATGTAGTTTCTTCCTCTTGTCCTCCCTGATTCTCAAATATTATGATTTCATTTCTCCACCAGCTTCAGTTGCAGATGGTAGTTCATTATGGGCTTTTTGCTAGTGCCTTGACCTCATACTGTATAAATTTCTGCTAAAATTTCCACTCCAGACAAAGGGCATGTGATGCTCTCTGGTCTAGAGTTTCATTCATTCCATCTTCAAACATCAGTAAACTCTGTCCTAGGACACAAGAGCCGAGTGGAGTTTTGAACTCTCTTCCACTGCACAAGATGGATGCACGGGCCAACAGGACTCATTTCCTCCCAGAGACATCCTAACATGGCTTTTCTTTATCCCTGCTTCACCCAAAGCTCTGCCACCCTTTATATAAACAACAGTGTTATGCTTGATTCAAAATCTACATCCATGATAACTTGAATAAACTCAATTTCTCTTAAGAGATGTTACTGCCTAGAAGCAGCATTCAAGGACATTTAGAGAGGAAGTAGAAAGAGCTCCAGTGGTGCTGCAGTGAACCTGTTACTGGAAATCATTGTAAATTGAAAAATACAAAGCAACTTCATTCTGTAGCTTGGTCAGATCTAATTTTGTCTTTGTTTGGTGTCATGCCAAATACTGATGTTGTCTTTATAATTTTGTTAAATTTCAGTTCTTATGGTGAGCATTCTCTATATTTATATACCTGTGTTGATGGAAAACATAATTTTCAGCCTAATCCTCGTGGATTTGTGCATCAAGATAAGAATCTCTCAGTCTAGCCTTTGCAAATTCCATTTAAACCATTTTTCGTGAGCTACATAGAATCACAGAATGATTTGGGCTGGAAGGGACCTTGAAGATCATCTGGTTCCAACCCCCTGCCATGGGCAGGGACACCTTTGTCCAGTGGCTGAAAAGGAGTAAACAAAATGAAGGAAATAATGGAAAATCTTAACAATCCGATTACAAGGGTGCACATACTGAGTAGTGGAAAATACTGCAAGTGGAAAAGCTCTTTTTAGGTGCTGGAATAATTGTGTATTGCTCGAAGTACACGCCTAGAACAGTTTAAACAGTTATTAAAGAGTGTTGCCAGATTTTATCACTGCAGTCATGCATAGAGATCAGTGATCCCCGTGCAGCACTGCAAAATGTGTGAATGAGGTGCTCTTACTAAAAATAAACCTATTGAATGCTGTTCCTAATTGCCACAGAATACCGGGTAAATGATAATGATTTTAGCAGTACAACGTTGACTCAGAAAATTTGACTGCAAAGTCACACGTGAGTTTTTAAGAGGTGATAAAATAGTCGCAAGCCTTCTTTGTTTGCTTGAGCACTCGGGGGTTAAAAGGTAAAGCAAACAAACAAGAACCCATCAAACAAAAACCAACTCCATAGTGTAGCAGGGTGAAAACACCGACTTGAGGTGAGGTGAGGAACAGTGACTGCACAAGCTTGGACAGCTCAGGGTCTTAAGAAGGCACCATGCAATGTTTTACAGATTTCACTTGTCTGAGTGGCTGCAACCAGTCTTTAATCACCCTCAGATTGATCTTGGAGCTGTTGTAGTTCCGTTCTTGTATAATTTGTAAGAAGCAGTGAGGGGTTATGGTTGTGTGGAAACACCTGGTGGGGTTACAGCTCTTGAAGTAGACTTTAACTGCTCTGACTGACGTGTTAAAGCCCTTTAAGCAGCCCAAAATGTAAAGAGAAGTATCTGTGAATTTGTTTTTAAAGAAAACGAAAAGTTCTCAGAACCTTTGGCAACAGTTGAACATCCCAGAGGTGACTGACAGAGGGCCAAAGAACTTTCCCCCCACCACCACTTTTAGAAGACTCCTTTTAATACTTCGAGTTTCTCTCATGCCCTTGCACCCCAAACAGAATCCATTTGCTTTCTCATAAGAAACTGGTTGTTGATGAGGAGTCTGCCATTGCCACCTCTGCAGCAATCCCAGATTTTTAGGATATAGAATAAATGGGAACTCATAGCAGTTTCTCTACAGTTCTATCTTCAGTTTGACTTGGAAAAGTGAAAACTTTTCCTTGGCAAAAACAGTCTTAAAAATCAATAAACTACTTTTTTTTTCTCTAGCAAATTCTTTGATTCTCAATTTCTTTATGGTTATTCATATTTTCAGCCAACTGCAGCAAATGTCTGATTTGCAGGCAGAGTGAATTTCTGCTCCAGCAAGGGTTTAAGCTGTTTAGGGAAATGAATGAACCACAGAGGTTTTTATTTAATGATAAATTTTGTATGAATGTAATTTTTTTCATAAGTGACTGGCTTTCCTAGATCAAACTCCTTCATAGTGAGTTTTACAGCAATATGCAGTACCTCTGACAACTAAAATTTTCTAAAAGTCTGGGAGTGCCAGTTCAAAGAATAAATAAATACTGGTCTGGTGGAGCCTTCAGTAATCCCTGATCAAAGCAACAATGCATTTTAAAACTAGCTCTGATTACTGCTGGCCTGTGGTTTTATCCTTCCCAGTCTGAAAATGTCTTTACAGAATCAGAGAAACACACTGAGAATACTGATTAGACATTCATTTTAATTTATCACCCCGGTATTTGGGCACCTTTATTTTGTCCTGAATTTATACTCAAAACCACTTTTGTAGAAGTGGGAGAACTTTACTGTGAGGCAAACGGAGGCAGGAGGTTTAATGACATATTTGTCCTGTTAGGCAGAAAGACTTTTTGCAATCTAAGCCTCCCACAGTAGGTGTTGGAACTGGGATGTGGACAGGACGCAGCCAAGTATTCCCATCACTGCACTGGGAGTCGCCTTCTCACTTATTGAATTTACTGTCCATCGTTTTTGTCTCTGCTGGTAAAGTTGTTTTGACCTGCCGTACTTTGAAGTGTTTGGGGATTTTCCGCTAATGTTTCTCCTGATTTGCAGTGAGTTTTGGAGTTCCCTGCAAATAATCAGGAATGGTATCCAGTGCCTGGATTGCATTGCCAGTTTATGGAGAAGGGGGACTTGCTTTAGCTTAGCTCCAGCTCTGTGTGTGCAATTCAAAATGACAGAACTCTGGTTTTAGGACACTTTCATGGATTTCCACAGTGGGAAATCTCTGGGATAAATGTGCTAAAGTGATGTTGGTAACCCAGGTGGTGGAACAACATGTTTGTCTTGGAACTACTGCAAGCATTTCTGTGAGCACAGGATGAAAAAAAGACATTTTTGTCACTTGCAGTAATTAGATTCCGTGACACTTCTGTCAAGTGGGTTAGGTTTTGGGTTTTTTTTCTCCCCAGATTTCAATTTAATTCTTGATGTATCACCTCCCTAACTTAGCTTTGCCTCTCAAAGAAGTGGCATTGTCCTTTTAATTCCTGGCCTGAGCAGTTGCACGGTGTTCACAGTAAAACTCAGTGACTCAAAGAATTGCATTTTAGCCATTAATGGCATAATGTACATTCACTTTGGGATTCACTCTGTTACTTGAGAAGTTGGGAGAGGAGCTGCTGTTGAATATCTCTGTCCTGAAGCTCTTAGAGGGCTGTCACTCTGTGTTCCTGCATAAATCTCCCACCTCAGGGAGCCCATTCCCTGGGCACTGGGAGATGCTGGTTAACAACACTGATTGCTTGGCAAGTTACATCTTGACAAATACACTCCACACACTATTAAGTCTCTGCTTACTTAAAATCATCTCCAGAAGGGTTTTAAATAGATTCTTTGTTGTAAATTTAATCTTGTCATCACATTTTTGAACCAGAGAGGTACCTGTGTGTTTGTCTTGATGTAATTCTTGGAAGAGACGTTTGTTTTCGTCTCCAAAAGTAACAGAGTAAAACTTCCATGTGCCCTGATTCATGCATATATTTATTTAGTAAACATATCCCTTTCAAAATATTTGATTCCAAGCAAAATTGAGTTTATTAGTTCTGTTTAAGACTTACAGACCTGAGTGCTACTATAAAATAATTAAAAGTGGCAACAAGTGTAATAGCTTTTTTGTGCATTATTATTCAGACTTTTCTGGATTTAGATGATTTTTAATGCTTCAGTTATATTGGAAGGTGTGTTAGATTTTACTTTTTGAGGATGTGTTATATTTTTATTTTTTTAAGACTCACTTTTAAGTTTCCTGTTAGGGAGTAATACAGAAGAGATGAGCTTAATTTTATTAATTGTGCAATAAAACCATTTGGATCTAAATAAACCCAGATGTATTAAATGGCTGGACTTCTTTTTTTCTTCGACTTTACATTCATTATATTCAGTCAGAATTTGTATTTCCAAAATGTAAACTGTTTTTTTTTTTATTTTTCCTAGGTCTTGCATGCTGTGGCACAAAGATTGTCTCTCACTCTGCGCTATGTTCATGGTAAGCCTTATTCCATCTTTTTATATTCCAGGGAATTTTCTGTTATTTTATCAGTCAGTCATTTGAAATGAACATAAACTCATGGACATGAATTTAGTCTCTATGTTTTCTACCGAACTAGTGACAAATCTCCAACATCTCCAACATGTTTTGTACAACATCCAGTGCAAAATGAGTTTTAAGAATCTCTGAAGGAACCTGGTGATGGCTTCCAAATCTCAATGGTTGTGTTACAAATTGCAGACAGCACAGAACAGGATAGATAATTTTTGTAGTTTTAAGCAATGCAGTGGCACCTTAATTCAGGACAGGTCCCCAGATGACAAGACATACAAAGAGTAACACAAAAGGCCCAGCTTGGGGTCCAGTGAATCCCATTTTATCCAGGCTCCATGTCTTCAGGCTCTTTATCTATGCTAAGTAGCTCTCCATGGCTGCCAACTTTTTGGCACTTCTTAAAATAACTCAGTTAAAAATATTTCATAAACTCATTTTATATAGGCAAAATAAGCTCCTGTGCTCCTCTGAAGCAGCACATGTTCCTTCTTTTTCCCTTCTCCTCCAAATATTAGCAAATTACCACTTTTATTATGATATGAGAGTAAACCAGCTTTTGGAATTAAGCCTCACATTTATCAAGGGTTTCCTACTATGTTCTGCTCTTTTTTGAGTGGTTAAGTAGAAAACACCTTCTCTTCTGTATTTCTGGGTTTACTGATACATATTTTTGAATTAATTATTTTCCCTCATGCTTTTTACTGGAAGTAGCTGGAATCCTCGTGTAGTTCCACTGCTTCCCCCTCACCCCTTTTTTTTCCCTTTTTTTTTTCTTTTTAGTTTTTTTTTTGTTCTCCCAAATTCTCCCTTACCTGCCCAAGGATGTTTGAGCTGCTTGGTGACCTCTACATCTGAGACCCGAAGATAATAAGCAGCTTTCCCTGACTGATGGGATTAGGGGTGTCAGAGGAGTGGCCAAGGCTTTAAGGGACACAGTCTTTTAATCTTCTTCCCTAGTTCACCGAAGTTCAGTGATCCATGGAAAATGTGCCTTATTGAGCTGTCAGGGTAATCGATATTCCCCTTCAATTAAGCTTATTGGTATTTCTGAGAGTCCAGTCAGATTCATAAACGTGCTACTGCTTCCTGAATGAGAATGTTTAATCCCAGGATACTCGTTGGCATTTTAATAATCATTCCCACTTCCCAGTGGGACTCGTTTGGTTTGCAGGGCCTTGAACAGCCCACGGTGAGGGTTTATGGGCATCTTTGTAGATCATGACCACGGACAAGCCCTTTCTCAATTGCACATTACATTTAATTACTCATCACTCTGGAATAAGAGAGTTGATGCAAGAGCAAAAGCTTTACATCTGTCAGGTCTTTTAATGCCAGAGCTTCTTTATTTCCTTTTTTTTAGTGGTGTTTTTTACGCTTTTCCTACATTCCAGCAGCTTTCCCACATAATGCATGAATTTTTTCCATACTCTCCTGTACAACATGGTGATATTTGGAGCAGTTCTGCTAGTGCTTGCTGGAGGTTTGGAAAGACTGTGAGGATCTGAGCACTGACTCTGCGAATTAAATTAATCTGGGAGCCCCAGAGAGACAGTTAATGGCTCCATTAATAATTTCATTTTCTTATATTCTCAGTTTTAAAATACCAGACCAATATTTTGTGCTCTGAGGTGTGATAGAAGTGCCTTTCATTCTAGCAGGAATCCTCTGCAAGTTTGTAGATGTTCTCTGAAGCAGAGGTTCATAATTTTCCTTAACACAGTCACTGCATAAGGCCCCAAGCTTGGCACTGTTTAGCTAAAATATTTTTTACAACAAATCCAAGAATCTGTTGTCATCTCAAGGGCTTATAGTTAAAGTTTACTAATGCAAATTGTTTTTGAGTCAGGCAAGCCTGACAGTATTATTGTCTGTCTTACTTTTTTAAAACACATTTTAGCAAAGCTAGCACAAAACCCCAGATGAATCGAACTATAACTTTTTCTGATTTTGATGGAAATAATCATTTTATGATGTCCAATCTCTCTTTAATGGTTTTGAGAGGCAGAAAATTATCATGAAAACAGAGCATTAAAACTTCTGCATGCAAAATACTTTTTGAAAGGGAATTGCAAATATGGTCCAAAAAAATCTTCATAGATAAAATTGTTTGGGGCTTCCTTTTGTTTCTAATTTATATTCACAAAAATAAATTAGGATAAAGTAGCAATCAGAAGGATCAATTAAAACTATCGATACAATTAGTTTAAAAAAAGAATATCAGTTTACAGTTCATACTTTTGAAACTGTTGCAGCACGACTTTTGTGCTTGTAGTCTAATGGCAAAGAGTTCTGTCCTGTATGAAGAACTGGTGCAAATATAAGTGGCTTTTCAGTTGGGATTCAAGGGTAAGTTATTCATCTAGATGCATAAATACACAGTTAATCTTTTATTATCTAGCATATGTTCATGCTGGATGACTTTGAACTTTTCAAAATAGTTTTATCAGTTTGCAGCTTCTGGTGTTGATACAAACCCACTGAGCTTTCCTTGTGAAGAGCCCAGTTCATTGTGAGCTCCCCCTGGCATCTGCATTGAGCCAGGCATTATCATTCACCTCCTCACGGATGGCTTATCTGATTACCATGGTTTGGAGATTGCAATTACTGTGACTTGTTTGTCATCTTCTGTCAGCTGTAATGTCATTTTTATTAGAATTCTCTAGAAGAAGGCAGTTTATGCTGCTGAATGCAGTGGGAACGAAGCCCTGCTGAGTGCAGGAAGTGGTTCCTCTGCTGCACATGACCCTTGTTGTGTTCCTTCCTTCTACCCCAGAAAGGCCTCTTGTGGCAAGAAAGGGTTTATAACCAACCTTTTAAAAAATGCTGTGTCTAAATAAGAGTTGTCTAACTTTGCAGAGATGGGGCTTTTGATTGCAGGTGTTCCTAATTAGATTAATTAACAGCGCAGATCAAGCCGATGGAGGAGGCATGGAGAACTGACTGAGAGCTTATCAAATTAGCCAAGTAGAGCAATTAATCAGACAGACCTTAACTGTTTGGTTTCTTTTTTTTAATTATCATCTTGAGCAGTGTGCTTTCAGCTTCCACTAAAGAAGGCATTCAATGCAAAGCTGTGTTTGGTAAGACAGTTCCCTTGTTGTCTCCTTGTGACATCCTTGCCTCGGGAAGTGTCTGCGGTGGTCGTGCACAGTGCCACAAACTGCCTTCAGAGATCCACTGGCTTTCCCAAGGCACAGAGCAGTGTTTTGTAAATAAAAATAATAATATTTATCATTCCCTGTGAAAGTATCTGGGCTCTGCCCTCAAATCCTGTATCCAGATAATGCCTCCTTGCCTCATGGCAGTTGCTCCCACCTGTTGGCACCAGCGGTTCTAAATGGCATAAATTCTCAACAAAGAGATAAGTTTGGTATTGGTCTAAGTCAGAAGAAAGTAATTTTGAGGTTTATTATTCAAAAGTTTTTCTACTCTGAACGATTGACTGATTAAACTCCCATTTAATTAATTTAATGATTATTATGGACTGAGAACAGCACCTCTGCAGTGTATTATCCTCTCCGGTACTAAGTGTGCAATGTGGACATGGGATTTGATCTCAACAGGAACTGGTCAGTGAAAGTGTTCAATAGGCAGCTTTTCAGAAAGTTCTAGTTGCAATATGGTAACAAGTACCCATGTAGGTGTTTAAAATCACCTTAAAGTGATGCTTTTAGCAAGTTCTCTTCATTTCTAAGCAGGTTCATTCAATGTGGGGAGTGTTGGGCATATTGATATAAATTTTTCTTCTTTCTGAATTCATTTGCAAATGATCTGGTATTTTTTAGATCGACTTTTCCTGCCTTTCACTGCAGGAAAAAAAGAAGGTTCCATAAGGTTGTACCAAGAATACTTTGTCTCATTTCACAGTAAACCTCTCTGGTAGTTGTCAGGTTGACCCCGACAAACTGGACTGAGGCCCCCTAAGTTTGATGTGGAATATGGAGCAGTGATCTCTCTCTAGACATGACCTTCCCAGTTTGCTTTTCCTTCTCTTCAAGAGGTCAAATTATTTCCTTTCCCACATGCACAATGAATCCTAAAGCATGTCAGAAGATAGGGAAGGATGAGAGTTAACACTTCCTCCAAAGCTGAAGAAAGGTGATCTGATGAGAATGAGACCTTCCTTAGGATCTTTCCAAATACTAAACTGCTTCTTATGTAGAGGTTAAATATAAGTTACTTATTTCTTTAATTCTTGTGAATTTTGAAGATCATTCCTTGTGTCTTGCTTTAAAAAATACCCCATGAACACTCTACCACATGAACTTTGGGCATTTATATTTAGGAATTTTATCACAACTTAAAATGCTGCTGTAAAACTGGTTTCTCCTCTTTATAAGTCCTCAGTCATTTTATCTTAAATATCCAGAAATGAAAATCTTAACCAGGGTTATCACCTTGGGTCAAGCTTTGAAATCCCTTTTAAACATTTGGAGTGATATTTTCATGCCATTAACACTGAACACTTCAAAACCCAAAATGTCCAGTGCTTAAGAGTTCTTTTGAAAATTGTAGAATCCTTGAACAGCTGAAGATTAAGAGGAGGTATTTGGGTAACTATTTTAGGATTTTGGTAGATTGATCATCACGTTTGCCTTCAGAAGATAAAGGATAGATCTAAAACCTGATGCATGAGACATGTAAGCTGTATTTTGTTTTATGTCTCTGGAAAAGTAGCCTCTCATTTTTCTGATGAATTTCTCTCTCTTGCCTTGATTTTTGAACCGCTGAAAATAAGTTACAACTTCAATTTTAAGCAATATGGGAAACTGCCAAAAGAAGCCTGTAAATAGGAGTAATTAACACCCATCTCCAATGTTCCCCTTTTCTGCTTGTTTAAATACAGAGTTGCTATATCTAAAAGCATGTGCAAATATTTTAGACAACATGTGTGTGCTTTCAAAGTGCTTGAATCCCATCAGTTGTTCCTCGGGAAGGCTGGAGGGCCGTACTAAACATTATCCAAATTACTCTGGTAGTAACATAAACTAAAAACTTTTTCATGTTTTTATTTGGTGTTTCTGAACAAGTGTAAGATCCTGGATGTGGCTGATAAATGGATCAGTAGAGATGAAGGAACGATGGATAACTTGGAAAGCTAAACATTGCTTCTGAATAGCTTGTGCTTGTACGAACTCCTCAAGTACAGAACTTGAGGAGGATATTTTGCTTTGTGGAGGTTTGAATTAGTTGATTCTTTTATCACTCTGTCAAACATAAGCTGACTGTATTTCACTGGTAAAATACTGTCTTTGTAGCAAAATGTCTATTTGTTGAGGTGTTGGTGTCAAGGTCTAAAACCACTGATAAGACATGACAGTTTATAAACCATAAGTATCACTGCTGGTGAGCTGGAAGCCCTGTTTCTGCACTCACAGACTTGGGGGCTCTCAGTTTATTGTGCCACTTTTCTGAAAAATAAGCAGCATTTCTGAAGTGTGAGGATAGAGCAGCCTCCACTCTCTCTGAGACTGCACACAGCAGGAATCCTGACAGCACAGTTTAAGTATCTGGTAGAAGATGTCACCGAGAAATTGAGACACAAGATCAAAGATATCTATTTGTTATGTCGTTGTGATCGTTTTACCACCGGTGATGTCAGTATGTACTCAAAGCTTTAGTCCAAGGGAGCACCAGAATTCTGAGCTGTGCTGCATGAGAAGCAGATCAGAGCCAGAATGAGCATCCAGCAGGTTTTTAGGGAGGAAGATGAGAATTGGACTCTGGATAGAGCTGAGCTGTGTTGGTGCAGACTCAGCCCCACAGGCTGGTGCTGCTTGTTTGGGGCTCTGTCAGCTCAGAAGAAACCCATGTTGTGGAGTAAAGCCTCTCTCCCAGCTGTGAACCAACTTATTTGGAGAACAGGTAGCTCTTCTCCACATGATTAAGTGTTCTGAAACTCAGATTTCCCCAAGTATTTCTCCATGGACATCTGAAGCAGCTCACTGACTGCTGTTCCACAGGGCACTGCAGCTCTCTCTTTGATGCACAATGAGCCTGGTCATGAATTTGAAACTACTTCTGCCTTTTGATTTATTTTTTTTTTTGCCAATTATGTAATGAAATGTGTTAAATATCAGCTTGAAAAGAAAAAGATTTGAGATCCATAGGAATAGGGAGAGAACACATATTCTGCATTAATAATTATATTTGTCATTTTTTAAATTTCAGTGGCTCTATCTGGGTTCCACTGATGGCAATATTTTTTGCCATTCCAAGTGGTAAAGCTGGAAATGGTAGCCAGGAGTTATAATCCTTCTCAGTCTTATTTCCTATAGGACATATGCCATTATTTGCAATTTTGTTTAATACTTATTAAAAAGTTTGGGGTACTATTTATTGTCTTTCACAATAGCTTGTGTGTCACATAAAGGATGTATTTTGTCCAAGATGTTTAATCAAGGTCATTGTTATTTTTGGTTTGGCAGTTGGGTTTTTTCCTTCCCCGTGAAGTAAATTATTTTTCTTTGAGAACCTTGATGTTGTGGATGAAAAGCTGTATCCAGCAAAAAGAAGGTGGAATAAATCCCCTTTTATAATGGTCTGAGGTTCCTGGCATGAATACATCTATTTTTATTTTTTTTGAACTTACTGTTTTCTATCAAGTAAGAATACTTCTACATTTGCCTAAACACTGCATCAATATTTCCAGCAAATAATTCTTTTCCTCAAATTTCCTTTTTAATAAAATCCAGCCTCTTTGAACTCCGCAGACCTCGCCATCTGTTACTCAATTTTCACTCCATAAAATTTTGCTGACATCTGTTTAATCAAAAATATTTTTATAGTCATGGATAAATTTAGTTCAAACTTGGTATTATGCCGTTCCTATTTGCCAAACAGAAAATATGAAAATAATGAACAGTAACTTATGGGAGAGGAGAGGAAAACATTAAGTCTGTTACCACTTAGGGCAGCGCTCGGACCTGGGAGCGATGGCCCCTCTCTGCGGATCTTGGTGTTCCCACAGGTTGCTGCTGTGGACAACCTGGGACAGCTTTCCCCAACTTGGCCAGACCTGGCTGTTCCCCCATGGCTGGAGTTTTGGAGCAGCTGTGAGGTTTAGATTCGGAAAGCCAAGACTAAGTTAATCAGGTTTTACAAGCCCGTCTTCATTCCGTGCCCTGCTGTTCCCATCCTCGTGCTTTCTTCCTTTCTTCCCTCTCTCGGGGTGAGGTAACTCACCCCCAGGAGCTTCTCCACTGCTGCTGAAGCTCCTCTCCCACGCAGTCAGGACACCTGAACGACATTATTGGAGAAATCCAGGGAGAGGAAACAGATGCTCCTCTTGGATTCGCCTCCCACTGTTCTCCCGTGCCCTCGGGGGTGTTTCGCTCTCTGGTTTTATTGTTTTCCCGAGGTTTGTGGGTGCTGCCAGAATCCCTGCAATAGATGGAGTGATCATTAGGAGCAAGACCTTCTTTCTAGTCCATTTTTTTGAAGGAAATGAGCCATATGCAGTTTCTGTCTATCTGTCAGTCTGTTTATTTGGTTGTCTGTCAAGCTCGATTAGGAGATTTTCATCAGAGTTGTGCTCTGACAGACCCTTCCCCTCTCCCATATGGCATTAAAAACTAACATATTTTTCAAGCAATAATTTATAACATTTGATAACCAAGTAACTATAGATTTTTGTCATTGTGCCTCTTGTTATCATAATTTTTTATCAGTTATATGAGTTTCTTAAGGTGTGGTATGTTGTCCCATGTATTCTTGACTGTGGAGAAGTACCAGTGTTGTGGCTTTTCAGTTGTTTATTTTCTCTGTTGTTATTGAGGTTGTTGTATAGGCAAACTTTCACTTCCAGAATGATTTAGCTGTTTATTGCAGACTTATATTGTTTTGCATGGAAACTGAATTGATATTTATGACTGACTAATACATTAAGAATAGTGGTTTTCAATTGAATCTACAGCAGAATATGCTGATTAACTTGAATGTAATGATGAAGAGCAATGCTTTTTAAATTTTTCATGCAGATCCCATTACCTGCATGTCATATTTATTAAATTGAAATTATCTCATATTTTAAAATAATATTTTGTTCCTTTTTCTGAAGAAGACAGTCAAGTTGTTGTTGTCAATTTTACTGATTAGGTAGACAAAATCAATTGAAATGAAACATGAGTATCATTTTGTAATGCTTAGAGCCCTTCTCTAATTCTTTATTCTCCAAGATACTATTTATCTACCTTTAAGTTTTCCTTATTCAGAGAGATTTATTAAGATATGCTTGAAAGAAAAACATCTGGAAGCATTCTCTGGTTTGTTTAAACCCTTCAGATTATTTGGGAGGAAAACTTTTCAGCTGATCTTTCCAAAGCCTTGAGAGCAAAGCGAAAGCAAAGCCGAAATGCCAATGTTTATTTCTTTGGGGTTTTCTGATGGCACATTACAAGGGATGGAATTAGTTTTCTGGCCATTTTGCGGATTGTTTATGGTAATGAACATGCTGCATAAGTTTAAACTCATGTTATAACCAGAAGAGGTTTGGGCTGGATTTTCAAACCGAACGCACTGTTTGTTTTGTGGCCGACGAAATTCGATTGCCGTCGTCTTGGCTTATAATGAGATCAGCAGAAAAGCGAAGCAGCCTCTCTCAGCATCATCTGTGTGTGCTGCTCTTTCAGAAAGCATGAACTGAATGAATTGAGATTGATTTCTGATGTTTGCATTGCTGTGAAGGTTTGGTAGGACTGACAATGCAAACCCTGGGCTGCAGCAGAGCTTTGGAACCTCCGAGGGGCAGGACGAGGGTTAGAGTGTGGCATCACCTGCCAGTCCCATCCCGGCACTGCTCTGTCATGTAGAAACACTCTCCTGATTTTTTTCTCACTCAGCCCTATCTTTTGCTGACATTTAGAACAAAACAAATGAAACTGAACCATGGCAGGAAAATCTACTGGGCATAAGGCATAAAACTCAGGCTTTCAATGGACGAGGAACCAGAAAAATAACATCTTACAGTGTCTTACTCTGCTCCCCAGAGCAGGCAATTGGGAAGGTCCTGAAATATTTCTCCAATGACAAAATGCAGGAGCATTTCCCAGGTGCAGCTGATGGCTCTCCCCCTCAGCAGATGCTGCTGCTGCAACCAGAGCCACAGAGGGAGAGCTCAGTGTGCTGCATTGCAGGTGGAGGGGCACTGAGGAGCAATTTGGATTTTTCTGACTCTAATTTCACCCTCATTCTTCCCTTGTTCTGTTCTAATCCAGCTCTTAGTCTACCCTAATTCTAGTTCTTGCTCTATTCTGTTTAAGATCACAAAGAGCTCTAGCAGATAGATGTACCAGGCTGGTAACCTTCACCTGGTGCAGTAGAGAATGGAATAAGAATTGTAATGACAAAGGAGCTGGTTTGGGGAGGAGGATTTTGGTTCGTTTGGGTTTTTTTGTTGTGTGGTGTTTGATTGCAGAGTTTTGGTTTACTGTTGTGTTGTGTTGGTTGGGGGTTTTCTGTTTGTTGAGGTTTATTTTGTTTGAAATAGAATCAGCTGTCCTGTAGAACCCTCTGGAGAGCCACGTACTGCAGCAATCCATAGGTAGGAGAAGTTCAAGAAGGATCAAGGCCCTGTTACCAAAACTTGTCTCCTCAGTGACAGGCAGTGGAATGAGGTGTTTATTCAATGTTCCAAATTGAAGCTCTTAAAGACTGTTTTAAGACAAGGTTCCTGTTACAGAGGACCTTTTGATGTGGTTTGAGGTAGCAACACATGGAATGTCACCAACTCTTGCCTTAGAGATGAAGTATTTCCAAAATCAACTTTTGCCAGCTGAGAAGAATAAGCAGACATGGGCAAACCTGAATGTTTTGATAATAAACACGTTGATTTATTTTAGAATAGTTTGAAGAAGATGGTAAACAAGCAGAAGGAATACCATAATCCAGGAATCCTGACTGTAAAAACTTCAAGCTTAGGAAGATAAATTCCTACTTCCTTAAGGATACAGGCTGTTACAATGAAAGGATAAGTTATACCATGAATTAAAACCTAATTAGAAATTAGAAATAAAGTGGAGGAATTAAATGGCCTATTACTAATGCTGCAAAAGTGCTTCTAAGATGCCCTGGGGATCAAGATTTTAATGACGATTTGTTAGTGAATTGCTGAAGTTAAGAAAAAACTTCAAGTTTCATTGGGAGTCTCTTCCTGGCACTACAGAATTTTCCCTGCAACAGTGCATTTTCAAGGTTTTTGTTTTCACATATTCAAAACAGACACTTTGATGATTGTTTTTGTAATTTAACTTATTATTCCTGCTTTTAATCTTGACCAATTTTTAAACAGGCCCTCTGAATTTTGTATTCATGTAACCCATTTGTTTATTAAAGTGGGTTTCCCCTCAACTTCTTAATTAATGGCCTGTTTTTAGAGTTAGTGAGTTTGGGATAAAAAATGTGTAAGGATGCATGAAGAAGTATGTTCAGTGCCACACAGTGATGCAAAAAGTAAATTTATGTGAGGAATTGTTTCCTGGGTGCCCCTGTCACTACAATCTTATTTATTTTATTTTATTTTTTTTGATTGTTGCTTTACCATGACATCAATGATCTCATTCTGGGCTTTGGTAGTAATTTGGCTTGAACTTCGTTAGGCAGAGGGAAATGCTCTTTCTCTGTTGGAGAGATTCCATCTTGCTGAAATAGTGGAATTTTGACCCTGCACTGCACCGTTGTTTCAGTGATATATCTGTGCCCAAAGGTGGCACTCTGTAACTTCCTTAGAAGCCTCTTGGAACTGTTTTTTTCTTTAAAGAAACTGATGGTAATATGTTGCCAAAATTGTTTGAGTAACAGAAACATGTTTTCTTCCCTCCTCAAATTTAAAAACAAAAAAGGTGTCTTGATTTTCACACTCCATGGCTTTGCCAAGGTCTAGAAGTGTCTTCAAATAATGCTTCCAGCATAAAAACTGTTGGAGCAAGTCCAGAGGAGACCATGAAGTTGATAAGAGGACTGGAGCACCTCCCCTGTGGAGATGGGATGAAAAAGTTAGGGCTCTTCAGCCTGGAAAAGAGAAGGTTCTGTGGAGACCTCACAGTACCTTCCAGAATCTGAAGGGGTGACAGGGAAGCTGGAGAGGGACTGTTCACCAGGAACTGGAGTGACAGCACAAGGAACAGTGAGTACAAACTGACAGAGAGGAGGTTTAGAGTAGATATGAGGAAGAAGTTCTTCCCTGTGAGGGTGGGGAGGCCCTGGCACAGGTTGCCCAGAGAAGCTGTGGCTGCCCCTGGATCCCTGGAAGTGTCCAAGACCAGGTTGGACGGGGCTTGGAGCAACCTGGGCTAGTGGAAGGTGTCCCTGCCCATGGCAGGGGGTGGGACTGGATGATCTTCAATGTCCCTTCTAACCCAAACCATTCTTGGATTCTATGACTCTAAATAGGCAGAGGAGCTGTGAGTGTGGTTGTTTCCTGGTCTGTCTCCTGATTTCCAGAAGGAGTTCCTTGATAGGAGCTTTTCAAAAACTTTCCAAGCTTGTAGACCGTAGCCATACATCACATTTTGTGCATTGTTTGTTTGTTTTTTTTTTTAAGGTCATTTTCCTAATCAAACTCACCTTTACAACCTAATCCTGTTGATTACAATAGATTCTTGATTCCCACCATTCCCCCAGGGCGCTGCTGTAGCCTCCCTTTGGAAGCAGGGGAGGGAAAAATCCAAACCACGTTCAAACTGAAGTAACCTCTTTACTCCTGAGAGCGCTCCCACGCAGTTCAGCCCCGAGCACTGGTGCTGGAGGATTCACAGGGAAGTTCACACCCACCTGCAGTTGATATTTCTGCATTACCCCCCTCGTTCTCCGTCGGTTCATTGCGAGAGGTCCACGCTCAAGCGTTAGTGGGGTGAACCACACAGGGTGGCCGAACCATCTGGCAATGCCATCTCCTCGTGGGATAAATCAGGCACAACTCTCTTATGATAGATTGTAACTTTGGAGTACTGAAAAATTTGGAAAATAAAATGGCTTGGAAGTAAAATTTAGAAATTCCTTTATTTTTCAGTCAGCAAATTTTACCTAAAAAAAAAGGCACACTGACTGCGTGTTGCGTTCGCTGTGTTGGTCTGTTTGTGTTTGATGAACCACATGAGAAACTATGTAGAAAAAGCACAGAGAGATGATGAGGAAGATACATTAAGATAAGAAATTAAAGATATTACAGCTTTTGAGCTTATGTTGGTCTGTTTTTAAAACACAGAAGTTTGCAGAATGGTCTCACGTTTTTTTGGTTAGTTTTCCACCCCAACTTTGGCCACAGCTTTTTGTCAAGTTTGACACAAATCACTGGTGAGTTTTAAATACAATAATTGTATGAACTTTTATTGAAAGATATTTCCAATTTTTGTTTTGTGGCTGATTTTAAAACTTTCTGTTAAAAGTGAAGTTAAAAATGTATGCAAAAATATTAAGTGTCCTTTTTCTTTATAAAGTTAATGGAAGGTGTTCACTTTACTCTTAGGTATGGGAGAGAATGGGAACAGTTTTATTTTTTTCTATAAGTAGTAACTTCATGGGATTATAATGTCATATTTCTTGATAATACATAAGTGCTTTTACTCCTACATGTACCTTCACAAAATGTAAATTTAGTGAGTCACATTCAAAGTACAAAGGCACTGGGAGTTTGAAAGATTATTTTGCTTTATGCAGCAGAAACCATTATTTGGTATCAAGCCCCAAAACTTTTAAATCATCAAAGTTAGAGAAGTATTGCAATAATTATAGTAAATACTGTGAGTAAGCTACTCAGTTGATATCTAAATTTAGTTTATGAAGAGAATTAATAGACACTTTTGTTTTACATTTGTAGAATAATTTTAATTAGAACCAATTAAATAAAATTACATTACTCCAAAGTAAATTGCTGCTTTCTAAATTTCTTTAAATCTACTTATATTCCATTAGGATGTGAAAGCTTACTGTAATTAAAGTTTGACTTGTTTATATTCTATAGAAAGAGCTAGAAATGAGTTCGAGGAGTTCAACTTCCTTTCCATGTGGAAGGGTTTTGCTGGATTGGTTTTACTGGATTGCAGACTCAGACTCCTCTTAATTGTAGCATTTTTTCTCCAAAGCATTTGTTACTGCCCCTGTACAAGCCAGGAGGCAGAGCTGAAAGGACAATTGATTAAGCTCTATTTCTAAATCTATAGTAATATTCATGGTGTTGGTATTGTCTTGATATTGAAATTGAAATTTGATATTTCCATTTAAGGAAATATCTGAACAGAAAAGACTCCTAAAAATGTCTGCACAGGAAAGGTTTCTGCTGAGATTTTTAAAACATTGTTGTAACAGTGACTGTGTTATGTCTCACATCAAATTTCTTCCCTTTACATTAATATTTTAGCAGCTCGCTTTGAGCATAAATACTTGTTGGAAAAGTCCAGGGACAAAGTAGTCCCTCTGAAGTGTCTTTTCTTTATGTGCCTTGTGACTCAGCCATAGGTACTTAACAGAAAGGCAGGATTTTGTTCTGGAACAGCATCTGTGAGTAAGAACAATGAGCATAAAACAGGAGGTGGGGTGCCTGGAATTCAGTTTTATGGCCTGAATGATTTGAAAAAAATGAATTGGTTCTCCAAAAGCTGTGGACAGAAGGGAGAGAGCTTTCTGCTGCCAAGAGTAATTACAGCTTGAAGAGGTCCTTGCCAGTCAAAAATGGAAGTGAATGTGTTGGCCACCACTTTTAGGAGTGTAAGAAAATGTTGTTTTGGCACTTCCATCTTAAATTGCCTTTCCACCTCCCTGAATGGGGACTGGCAAACGAGCGTGTGTATGGCAGGCAATGTTGAGATGAGCAACAGAATTCAATGCACATTTCAACTTCTCTTTTGTGTAAGTTCTCAAATTTTTTAGGGACAAAGAGTAGGTTTTCACTCAAAAAAGTGTGATTTTTCTAATGAAATTGTCAATGCTGTCCTGGCTTTTGAATATATTCCCTGTATATACCTGCATGGACCAGTGGTAGTATAAAGATTCGAGTGCTGGTAGCTCCAATATGGAAAATGAATAATGCAAGTGTGGTTGTAAATATGATTGAGTTGGCTTTTAAATGATGCTTTTGAAATAATTATTATGGTTTTCTTTTTGTTTCATTTTTTTCCTCTTCTTCTTTGTGATTCTTGACTATCCAAAGCCAAGAAAGAAAAGAAGAAACGAAAAACCAAGAAGAAACAAGTTGCTAGCTTTTTATATAGTATAGAGTAAGGAACTCTGAGCTACATTTTAAGACAATTTAGATTTTTTTTTTAATCTATTCCCTTTTACATTCTCATACCTTTGTCTTCTTGGACCCCATCCATATGATATTTTTAATATTAGAATCAGTAAATTCTCTGCTGCCAAGTTCTCCTTACTCTGTAACAGCTTTGGAAGTGTGAACCTGAGTCCACTTTGCTTTTTAGTACAGAATAACTTGCTTTCCCTGGAAGGAGAGGATGTACAAAGATAGTAAACTAACACATACCACATACATATAAATATACATATAATAACCCCCCATATAGATAATATAGATATATAATATATAAAATATATGTTTACACTTAACTTTAAGGTAGTAGGCAGATATATTTAAGTGCTATGAACAATGCAGTATTTTTCAAATGTAGTAATGGCTAGAAATGGACAAAAAATGCCTGTTTACATCCTAATGAACATCCCTTTTTCCATGGCAAGCTGTTACTCCAGAAGATACAAGTGGGGATGATGTTGCTGCAGAAATCCCAGTGTGGAGGTTTGCTGTGGTGTTTCTTTAGTGTGCCATTGCCAGGTGCAATGGTTTTCCACCTTCCTGTCAGGAAGGCAAATTTCCAAGTCTAGGAGAAGCAGCCAAATCTGATGGATATTTTTATGGTTTGTGCTATAATCTCCATTACTGGACATAAAAGTTCAATAGTGGAAAAAGTCTTAATATTGTACTGCAGTATTGAATATTCTCATTTATTTAATAAAATCAAGGTAGTAGGAATTTGCCTCCTTCTCTGATGACAAAAGATTGCTACGTCAAAGACAGAAAAGCTTCTTACAAGAACTAGGAACATCACTTCTTAATATCCTCCCTTACTCTGTTTTTCCCGCCCTTGGGAATGGCTTGTGCCAAGCTGCAGAAGAGCAGCAGTTCCATAGATGTGCCCTCTGTATAAAGTACATGAAAAAGGAAGTTTATTACTGGGACTATAAATTGAAACATTTTTCTAATGTGATTGTGGATGTCCTTTGTGTCGTGTATTTCATGTGCCTGAGTGCATTTTGATATTGGAGTGAAATCTACTGCATTTCAGACTGTTACAACATTTAATGCTTATTTTAGTCACTTGACAGCAATACTTTTTTTGTCTACTGGTGGCTAAGAAGTCTGTTGCTTAGGATTTATGCTTTTAAAATTGTTCTTGGTAAATAGAACATTTTCCACGGAAACTTTGCCTTCCTTTCACATCTTCAAGGATTAGGACCGAAAAATACAGTCTAAAATATGACTTTTATTCTCATTACTTTTTTTCTTGTCAAATCAAATTTCTGTTATATATGAAATATAAGAAAAATAGAAAATTTTTAGCTATATTTTCTTCCACATTTTATTCTGTTGTATTTGGTGCATGTTACATAACAAGACATTAAGCAGACTGTCTATGTTCACTTTCAAAGTATGAAGAAGAGGATGGTTAAACACCTATGCAAATGAAGATTTCAGCAGCTTTTTTGCACTGTAATTTAATACCAACTTAATTACCTCTATTTTTATAACATAAAAAATAAGCACTATAACGTAGGGCATAGCAGACTAGTCAGTAAGAGGTTTTTTTTTTTCTTTTCATTATTTAAAATTTCCTTTAATAGTTTTTTGATAAAATTTCCTCAAACTTTGTGTGAAGTCATCTGTTGTTGGTTTATGCTGTGCTGGTGACTCAGGTTAACTTGAACTTCCAACTCCCACCTTGAGTTCTCAATGGTATTCAGTTTTCATTTAATCATAAATGAAACAAAATCTGCATATCAAGCATCCTTTTTGGGTCAAATAAAACCGCTTCAGGCTTTTCTCAATTTTTTTAATATAAAATGATGTAAACTTAATCATGTTGCTGCTAAAGCTTGATCATCAGTAGCTACCACAGTCCTGCAACCCCGAGAGTTGTTATGAGCTGAGGGTATTTTTAAAAGAGAAAAAATCAGTATAGGTGACCACTCTTCTATTTAAAAATTGAGCATGGGATACCTTCAAATTTAAGAGTTGTTTCTAACGTTTTAATGAGTGAACTTAATTTAAAATTCCCGTGAAGATAGAAGGGAAGTCGTCGGTGTTTGCAATGAAGGTGCTCAGCTTTTGTAATGAAGGTCACGAGTGTTGAGCCCTCCCTGAGCAGAGCATGGAGTTGTGACTCTGCTCTTTCCTGCACCCACCAGGCCCTGCAAACGTCCTGGGCTTACCTGGGCACAGCAGGTCAAAGAAACAGAGGAGTGAAGTAACTTTTGTGTTTCCAGAAGTTTCTCCTGATAACTCAGCCAAGGACTCCACTTGCTACTCCGTTAATAATCGCTTTTGTAAGCAGCTCATTGAGTGCCAAGAGAACTTGACTGTATTTGGAAACATTTCTGGGAAAATTCCAGCCACTCACAAAATGATTGTAATCAACGTGTGTGATAGTGGCAATTAGAAATCAGAGGCTGTCGGGGCACTCGTAGGAAATGGGTGATGAGAGGACAGTCTTCACTCTCATTCTGAGCCTCAGCTTTTATCACTTTCTTGAAGACTAGTCCAGAATTCTTCACTGTTTTCATCACTTTGCCACGTGTAGTGGTTTCTGAACAAGGATCCTCTGAAGTAAGGGCTCCTCTAATCTGTCTCGTTGTCAAGGTTATCCCTGCAAGTTCTCTTTGTGTTACTTTTGTATTGGCTTTTAGACTTCAGCCAGGAAGTGAACATTCAAGGAAAATCCATTTCAGAATGATGGAGGAAAAATCTCTAACTAACCACATCCTTTATACATTGAGGCAAATATGAAGCTATTCAAAAAGATTTAGGGAAATGAGATAAACTGGTTTAAATTTTCTTTATGATGATACTGCAGAGCAGTTCATAAAGATGGTACAAAACTGAACTCCCAAGAAAATAGATGCTCACAAAAAACCACATTGCAGACTAGTCTGCTTCATTTTATATCTGTAATTATTGGCAATTTAATCTGTTGCATTGTTTGTAGATAAATATCTCTCTTTGATTTGTTCAGTCAGTGCTTGTCTCAGTTGATGGTCTAATGAAATTCCAAGATAAAACGGTGTTTGATGCCCATGGCAGAGTTCTTGCTGTAGTGCAGTCTCTTTTATGTTCCCATTACGGAGCAAAAAAAAAAAAAAAAAAGGAGAAGAAATATCCTCATATCCTCCCACAATCACTCAACATTTAAGGAGGCAACTCAAGTTCTATTTTCTGTATTTCATCCAAATCCATGTAGATTTCTCAAGTCTGCAGAGGTTGCAGTTCCTTCCTGAAAGGGAGAAGATGTATTTAATTAGTTGATGTTCTTCTGACATCAATAATAATCAAACCATTATGGTGTACTTGTGGTTTTTGTTTTGCATACTTTGGGGGTGTGTGAATATGTGCATTTGTATTCTGTTTTTCTACTCAGCATCTAGTATTCATTCAGAAATAATATATAGAAGCACTAATACTTTCAGTAAACCTTTTATCTTTTATTATTCTGGGGTTTTATATATATATGTGTGTATATACACCCTGATAATTCTTAGCCTTCTTAGAGCTTGATTATTATCTTCACTCTCCTGTTTAAAAATCAGTCTTGCAATGCTGTGCCTGCCCTGTGAAAGGCAAACCTCCTTAGAAACATTCTCACCCTGGTTCCCATCCCACTCTGTTGATGATGACCTCTTTTCTTTTAGAGGAAAGAGAAATGGAACCTTTTCACTTGAAGGAATATGCGTGCAATTATTTTTTTAATCCCTGTGTTCTCTCACCTGGCTCATAAAACTGGAACTAAAAGGAAATCATAGAATCCCAGAATGGTTTGGGTTGGAAGGGACCTTAAAAATCATCCAGTTCCAACACCTGTCATGGGCAGGGACACCTTCCACTAGCCCAGGTTGCTCCAAGCCCCGTCCAACCTGGCCTTGGACACTTCCAGGGATGGGGCAGCCACAGCTTCTCTGGGCAACCTGTGCCAGGGCCTCCCCACCCTCACAGGGAAGAATTTCTTCCTAATACCCAATCCACGACCCTCACAGCAAAGAATTTCTTCCTAATATCCAATCTAAACCTCCTGTCTGTCAGTTTGAAGCCATTCTCCCTGTCCTGTCACTCCAGGCCCTTGTAAATAGTCTCTCTCCAATTCCATGTTGTTCCAGCTCTTCTGACACAGCTCCAGTATAACCTCATTTGCACGAGTTATAAGTCTGGACATCCAATATCATGAGGTCTCAACCCTCATAAATATCAGATTATTGATGAAGAAGCTGAGTTTGATATTTATATTAAAGCATGCCTTTGATATTTCTCTTCATTGCAACCTTTTCAGTCTGATTGTAACTGGAAGATTTTAACTGTGTGGAGACTCCGTGAATATGTATCTGCTGATGCTAAGGACCTCAAGGCATTTTCTGACTTAAATGACCAAACAAAAAGAGAATTATTTCATTTGTAGATGCCATGGATCTGCTATAAGATCAGTGGAAGTGCTCAGCCTAGAAAATCTAAAATTTGTATTGTGCAAATACTGTTCCTTCTTCCCTGAGGTTCTGACACTTTGGGCAAGACTTGTGTTACCCACTTTGTGAACGTTAGCACTGGGCGAACAAACCAGCCTGTTCCTACTCAATTTATTCAGTAAATCACTGACATGAAAACTAAAGAATTGCTTCCAAACTCCCTCATTTGGATTTCAATCTGAATTTCAACTTGGCTGTAGATAAGATGATGTGAATACTTTCCAGTGTTTTAGTGACACTATCTCCAAATTCTGTATACGTTTTTATGTAACCACATAAAAGGGGCACATGTGCATGCACAAACACATCCAAATATAAATGGAATGTGCTTTGTCTTCTAGAAAATGATGACAAACGATGCTAAAAAATAATGTTAACACATTGTCCTTTCAGCACTAGGTAAGCTTGAATTGATTTATGGGGGTTTTCCCCCATTGAGTATTGCAAATATTGCAGTTTAAAGATGTTTAGTTCAACTAAATTTATTGGGAGGGGGTTGTGGGGGTTTTTTTGTTTTTAATAGCACTGCTGATAAATATTCTCCTGTGTCCATAACGCTCATGATTTGTTTTGTTTTGTGGTAGAAGGGGGGAAAAAGGTTAAGTGACTTAAGACTAGTGATATTTTTACTATATCATCACAACTTCAAGAAAACTTTATGTCTCAATGGCAAAATCTAAACTCCAATCTGCATCAGAGAGCCTATTTCAGCACAATCCCATTTGCTCTGCTTCTGTGTAATTCTATCCTGTTCTGCCATTAGTGCCTCTCTGAGTTAGTGAAATCCTGACCACTTGGTGAAGAAACTAATCCAGACAGGAATTCAGGATTAAGGATTAGCCTCAGTGTGCTGGGTCTTACAGAAAAAATGTATCTTTCATTTTTTTAGAGTACCAGGAAGCTTTTTTGATCATAGAATGTGTTAGACATCTGGAGAGCTATTTTCTTACTACTACTCTTATGTGAGCACTGATGATTAGGAAAATGAGCAAGTAGGAGCAAGGATCGAGAAGAGGCTGGAAGAGCTCAGCTTGGCATTCAGAACATGGGAAAAGCCTTTGATCCTTCGTCTTCCACACTTCCCCTCTCCTCCCCTACTTTCTGAGGAGAAGGACAGTTGCTGATTTTTTTTTTTTTAAAGAATCTCCTGCTGAGATAATTTTTTCCCTCCCCTTGGTGCTAGGCATCAACTCTGCTTCTTTCTATCTTCAGCTCCCCATCTGTTAGCAGAAAGTGATGAGTCTGAAGAAAACTGCTCTGGAAAGTAGGGTAGCTTCCCTCACGAGGAGCTGCTGGGAAGGTTTGACAAGTTCATCGTGACCATTTGCCTTCTTTGTCCTCATTGTCAATAATCAGAAAATGGCTTGTTTTTAACTTGTGCGAAATATTTATCCCACCGGAAAGAATAAATTCTTTTAATTCCCTTTTCTGGGCTTGTAATAAATGTAGTTGGTTGGGTTTTCTGTTGCATATGTATGATTTCATATGGTTGCATATGCTGAGTTTCCAAAGAGGAAAGAATCTCATAAAGAGACATGTTGAGAAGGTGATTCATTCCCAAAACCTAGTTTCTTCTCCTGACATGGTGCTTCTGAGTGGGGGTAGGAGAGGGGAAAATGCAAAATGAGAAGCTGAAATGGCTGAGGAAGAGCTGCAAAGATCTGGCAGTTGTTACCCTCAGAAACATTCAGATCAAATCTGTTGGTGTGTCTCTGCATTCACTCCCTTTTTTTCCCCCACACTTCAATAATTCTTGAATCCTGGGGCCAGTTTTAGTCTATTTGGCAGGTGGAGACAGAACACAGGGAGTTCCTGCCAGCAGGGAAAGCAGATGACCAGGCTGAGGGGAAAAAAAGCCTTAAGAAAAAGGCTGATGATCCCTGTTGCATACCAAAAAGCTGCTTGGGAATAAGATCTTCTGAAATGTCACTAATTTGTGAAGAAAGCTCCATTTTAATCTTGCAGACTGTTAGACAGTAGAGAAGCAAGCAAGGCTTCATTAGCTCAGCCAGTCACAGAGGGGGGTTCTTGATTTCTTCCTCTCTTAGTTGTATAACCATTCCACATTCCTGGTTCCTTCTCCATGGCTTGTCAGTGCTGGCATTCTTCTCTGGCTGAACTTTTAGCTTAGCTTTATTTAATTTATTTGAACTCTTGCTGCTGTTCCAGCACTGTGTACCCTCAGGGGCAAGAGCCATGGAAGGTCTGTAGCTTTCCTAACAATTAGACAATAATCTCAACAACATTGGAAATCAGAATGTTATTTATTTTTTGCATTGGAAGCTTGGATCTTGCCTTGTGTTCTCATGTATCTTTTCTTATTCTAGATCTCCTATTACCTTACCCATGGGCTTTAGAGGACACACTGGCCTTTAACTGCAAAAACTTGTTTTCTGTACAAATTTGGATTTCTTTAATAATCCTAACATTAATTTGTCTATCAGGGAGCAACTTTTCTTACTTCTGTATTTTCCACGTAATTCTTTGCAATAATAATGAAAAAATGTGAAGCCTTGTTATTTTTCATTACTTCAACGCAGATATTTAATAATTCTTCTAACAAACCTGATTTGATTTCTTTTTGTATTTAGAGTTGATTAACACCAATACATTGTTTAATAATAATAATAATAATAATATATTAGGTTTTTATTTATGGATTAATTATTTTTAATTAATTGAAGAAACAGAAAGCTCTATTTTTATGTTCACATTCCTGACACACTGGCAGTAGCTACGTATTGTCCATGTTTGGTGTGTGCTTTTCTTGTTCTCTGTTTACACCATTACTTTAGTAGTGACAGGATGATATTTCCTGCATTTCTCCTCTATCCACGAAACAAGTGCACAAAATCCTACTTATCAGTATCTTCTGCCACCCCAGACATTTTCCAAGTTGCAGGATGCCATGGAGTTTGTAGCTGTGTTCACATGTGAGATCTGTCTTTTGCTTGACAAGCTGTTGGCCTTTCTTCTTGTTCCATCTTCAACTTCCCAAGCTGTCCTGACACTTTGCTTTCCATATTCTGGTTTATTGTTTTGTTGTGGTGTTTAATGAACACGTAAAGGGTTGCCTGAAATATTTCTGAGTTTTCTATTCAATCTTTTTAGGGAATATAATCCTTGGTACCTGACCTTGCTTGAATTTTAATTCTATTTAGCAGTTCACTTATAACAACTGCTAAGACATTGTGGTGATTTTAAAGAAGCTTTAGGCATTTTGTAAGGACCTTTCTCCATTAACTTCCATGGTCACAGCATTTGGAAAATATCTCGGGGTTTAGGGGGGTTGAGCAGTGGAGCCCCTGCACTGTGACAAGGACTGTGATATGTAGTTCAGCCACAGTTGCTGATATCTGATGGTTAGAATAAGAAACTGAGGTATTTAAAGTTGTAATCAGTGCTTATTGGGGTCTAAATACATTCAGGTGACCAACAATTAGGTTTCTAAGGCCCACTGATCGTTCCTGCTGTTTAAATTCCTAACTGAAAACGTGACTGTGCTTCCTTTGGGTGCCTTTAAAAGAATGCCCTTAACCTCTGGTCTGGTTTCATCCCTACAGTGATCCATTCCTTGCTGTCTGTTGAGATAATTTAAAACTCTGATGTACTGGGTCTTTCAGTTCTGGAAATGCTGTTCCCAGCATCAACCCGCTCACCAGGACACCTTTTAGCAGGACATCAGCTGTTTTGGCAGGAGCTCCCTAAGGCTTTACTCTTTTATGGATGTGGGTGCCATGGTGTGTTTGAGTTCCAGCAGGCCAGGTAAAGGTGCAGGCTGTTTGTGAGACCCGCGCAATCATTTCCATTCCCTCAATACAGCCCCTGGGAAAAGCCTTGAGTTGTGTTAAAATTGAATTGAGTACTCTGGAGACACTGACTCCGACTGTGGGATTCACTCTGGGTTTCTCTATGTAATGGTGGATAGTTCACACATTGCTGCCAGATAGTTATAAATCTACTTTAGATCTCTTCTACACTTGTTTCACATTTTCTTACTTTGTGTTTCATTTATCATGTTAAGCCCAGTCCTATGGAATACAAAATATTTGGGTTTAGCAGGCACCAGGCATAAGACTTAAACCAGTTTCAGGTTTTTAAGATATAATTTGATATACTGTTTAAAACAATCCTCTTCTGAAAGTGGGATATTCACATAACACACAGGCTTGGGGTCATGTGAGGTTCTTATTCCCTTTGTTATGTTTTGTCATCATTCAGTTGCAACTTTGTCGCCTATGTCCCAAAGCCAACTCGCAGCAACCTTGTGTTCCACTTACATAAACTTCATTTCTATATTTAATGAAACTAGACGTCCTGCCCAGAGATAAATCTTTGACGCACTCTGACCTGCCTGCATTTCTATTACCTGTGCCTGTAAAATCACTGTCTAATAGTAGTAAATAAAAAAGAAAACCCTTGTTGAGAATATTTGCTCAGTGAGCAGGGAAATCACTTTTGACAGCTAGAATATGCATTGGACCTCAAGGCAAACAGAGAAAAAAAGAGATGAATATATACAGAAGGGCTTTTCCTTTCTTCCCAGTACTGTAAGAGAGGTTGATGGGGGAAAGTACAGATGAAAAATAGAATTAGATGGCAAGATGCGTTATGTGGCCTAAAGCACATGTAAGATTTCCTCATAAGAAATAGTCGATTTAATTATGTTTAGAGAAAGCCAGGCACGGGAGAGATAATGAATCCATACTGTGGCCAAAAGGAATTTCTGTGTCTGTAATCCTGAGAGGTAATTGATTTCCTTTTCCTAAACGATCATGGCAAGTTACTACTTTATTTTGGAACTTTCTCTTCCTCATGAGGTTCAGAATTAGGAGGCCTGCAGGCTAAAAATCCCATTTTCAGTGATTATTTTTTTTTCCCTTTGTTCCTTTCCTCCTTCCTGCCCCCTTCTGCTTACCTAACTGCAGCTCCCATCCCAGCCAGGTAGTCTGGCCAAAATAGCTCCTGCCATCTGGAACAGTCACTGTGAACCACTCGGTGACTTCCTCTCATTTCAAATGTCAGCTTGAATCTTTTCCCCCTTGCTTGCTGCTCCCTTAATTTTCTTTTCATTTCGTTATTCATTATTCAACAAGGTGACTGTGCTGTTTGATTGTGTTGATGTACAGTGTGCCTGAAAAATGCTATGCAGGAGGGAGCTCTGTTCTTCCTCCTCTGTCTTCCCCGTTATCCTGATCCACATCAGGGTCTGGTTGCTACTGATATGACATCTCTCCTGTGAGGATTATAATGATGTATTGCAATTATATTTAGATTCAATATGAGTGCAGAGCTGTCTAAATTTTCTTTTAAAAGATGCAAAGAAAATAAAATTCAGACAAGCCATTATTTTTCAATTAAGATCATTTTTTTCCATATCATTCCCAACACATTTTTGCATTTTCAGATGTTTGGCGGATTGCTGAATTTTCTGATAAGCAAACTGAGCATTGCTTTCTTACCATGAAGGTTATTCCTGTCACTGTGCAATTAGATGGGAATGTTTTGTAAATTCTGACTTGTTTTGAAATAAGCTGCACTTATATTTGCAGAGAGGTTTGAAATCAGCTCTAGGACTTTGATAAGGAAAAATTAGGAGTGTATTAAAATATAATTGTTGCATTGAGTTGCTTTAACAATGACTTTAAGACAGTCTGCTGAATAATAATAAAAATGTTTTAAGGTGCTGTTCCAGTGAGTGTTGGGGTTAGGACAGAGCCAGGCTCAGAGCTGACAGCACAAGGCTGTTGGTGCTGCATTTGGCAGGGCAGGATTAAGCACTGAGGTCTGGAACTTCTCCACATGGCTCTGCCAGCAAAACTAAGTCCTTGGTTGCTTGGGGGCAGCAGTGACAGAGTACTCGAATGTTTGGTTGTTTTAATGGTCTGAAGAGCAAAGTGGTTTTCTTGAGCATTTGCATAATCTCTAAGCTAGAAATTAATAATTCATAACATGTACTTTAGAAGTTCTTGTTTTGTGGAAAATTAGGGAGTGACATGGGATTGTCTAATCTTCCTTTTAGGTATTTGTCCTGTCCTTTTGAGTTCTCTATACTTTGGCAGCATTCACACAATACATCCAATGCCTCAGACTGCAGCTATCTGACATTTTCCAAGAAGGATTTTTAGGGTGTAATGCATATCCATCATTTACAAAGGGCTATTTCCATTCCAGCTTTCATTCTGATGTGAAATCCATCTTTTCTGGGTTAAAGCTTTGAGACCAGTATGGAGTTAGGGACAATAAATGATGATGAGGGAATGTTACTAGTGAACAGAATTTTAGTTTCTAGGGCAACTTTTGGCATTGAGATGTTCCTGCTCAGCAGGGGAGTTTATAGAAACACAGAATCCTAGAATGGTGCAGGGACACCTTGCAATATGCCAGGTTGCTCCAAGCCCTGTCCAACCTGGCCTTGGACACTTCCAGGGATGGGGCAGCCACAGCTTGGCAACTTGTGCCAGGGCCTCCCCACCCTCATAGGGAGTAATTTCAGTTTCCCAGAGGTGACTTCATTTCTTTTTTCTGGTGCCCAAATGGTTGCCTTGTGTCAGTGTTACCTTCACCAGAGCAAACTTTACTCATGACCTTCCTACATTTTCTTCCCAGCTGTCTGTCCTTCCCAGGGAAATGTAGGTCTGACAACTCAGTCAGAACTTACTCTGTAAAGAAACGGGGTTGCTTAAAGAATTAGGAGCAAGACCTTGAACTGCTTTTGGAATTGCCTGTGAGAGACTGGATATCCCCCTGCTGTGTGCCAGCCATGTGAGCCTTGAAGAAGACAGGTAGTCACAGTTTGTATCATTCTGAGCTGGGGCGTTGTCTTCACCCCGTGCTCCAGCTGTGCTGAAGTGACAAACACAGCAATCCCAATGCCCAGAGAGCTGCCCAGGCAGCTGCAATTTCCCAGGAAGCTGGAAACGAAAGGGGAAAATTATAAACTGTTTGAGTCTGGTCTTGCTACAGCAAGTGGATGTTCCATGTGCCAGCTTGAAACAAACCTAACCTTATATTTTTTGGGTCTTTGTGTCTGCTCCCTGCACGTGGAGCTGCTGCTGTGTAGAGCTCCTGGCTGTGTCCTGCACTGGGGAGTTGAGACACCTCACTCTGATGCTCTCAGCGTTTGGATGGATCTCTTCTTAATCTTTTCAATCTGGAACAAGGTCAAGAGGGTTATTTTTTCATTTGCCCCAACATTAGGTTCCTTCACCTCATTTACAGCAAACCCTTGAGGAGTTAAGCAGACAAGGAAATCCTGCAGGATACGGAAGACGCTTTTTTAAATTTTAGGTGCTAATTTTAAAGAAAGAGGCATTTGGGCAGTATTATTACTTGTATGAGCCTCTTTCAAGTACTAGAAATCTGGAACAGTCTCTGTGTTTCAGAGGCAAATAAAATTTGCCTTTTTTTCCTGTGAGCCATGTTGAATTTATTTGAAAGAAATGAACCTGTTATTTCTGACTGACTCAGATTGGCTTAGGAAGGCTGTTTGGAAGGTTGGTAATTCTGAGTGGGGACTAGGATGGCATTTTGCATGAAATATCTAACTTGTTAGTGGTGATTACAATACCCAAGTCAAGCTGATGAGCTTTGTGTAAGGCCATCATTTAGCAATCTGCAGCAGCTCACTGAGTAGTTTTGGTTTTATTGGTGTCTTTGGGTAATAGTCTGAGGGAAGGGAAGATTGCAGTGTCCTTTTGCAGAGCAGACAGTAATGGCTGTAGAGGAGCAGGAGTCTGTCTTGGTCACAATGAATCTTTGAGAGGACTTTTTGAATTACCCATCTATCATATTTATTCAGATATCATTTCTGCTGCAGTGTCCAGGATGTGCTGCTTCAAACGCTCACAGAAAGTCTGTAGAAGGCACCACAGCCATGCTGACTCTATGCAGGAACTTTGTGAGGATGAGTGAGCAGTGGGCTCAGCTCTTTGGGAATGTGCTGCAGCTCAGGCAGTGAAAGTGCCCTGCTTTTCCTGTGAAACAGTGTCAAACACTTCCTGCAATCCCCAGAGCAAAGCAACTCGGGTGGGACTCCCTCCTCCAATGTCCTTTTCAAGTAACTTGACTGAAATTGGAGGAAGACGAGTCAGTTTTGAACTCAGTGCCTTCCTCTTAAATATACATATGGGGAGATTCTGCCATCTTTTTTTAGCTGCTCTGGTGCTATTGGGGGTAGGTAAAAAGCTAAAAGTGTTGCATTTGTTATTTTCAAATCAAAAAGCAAAGAGTAAATATTTAACGTTATAAATAAGTATAAATACTGAATATAATGATTTGGGGTTTTTTCTTACAATTTTTTGACTGCAGTTAGCAAAATGCCCTTCTTTTGGAAGGCTGAGATAGGGATTGTGCCTCAGAATGGTGCTGCCCCTCCTCAACAGAGTGCTACATATTTTAGTAGGTTGTGGCATTTTTGAAATAAGTATATATATGTATATCTGACTAACCTACCCCATTTGTTTCCCAGTGTAACAAGTTGTTACATTAGTTTCATGTTTATCCTTTTGATCGCTGAAAATAAGGACAAATATTCTTGCAATCTTATTTACCTGTGGTATAAGGCAGTGCTGAAGGTACTGGTCTTCCTTCCACCCTTGAACACTTGCTGTGAGGGCTCATGCACCAGCTTTTCCTCTTGAAGTGTTTTCTCCCTTACTTTTCTTTAAATATTCAGGATCCTCACTTCACAAAAGACTGGTGTCACTCTACCCTGAGGAGTGTAGGTGTGCCATTGTGCTTCCTCCGTTTCCCAGCTGCAAGAACATACTTGTCTAGTGAGCCACTGTCTTATTTTCCCACCTGCTCTTTCCTTAATTGCCATAAATTCCAGAATTACAGTGGTACACAGAAGGGTTGGCAATTCAGGGCAGGTCATTAAGCCACCAGCATGTGTTTTTGATGGTTTTGATGTTTACCTGGCTAAGTAAGGAAGTGCCTTTGAGTCCCATGAGCTTCTCGATCATCATGGAACAGTTAGAGTTGGAAGGGACATTGAAGATCATCTTCTTCCACCCCCTGACATGTCAGGGACACCTTCCACTATCCCAGGTTGCTCCAAGCCTCGTCCAACCTGGCCTTGGACACTTCCAGGGATGGGGCAGCCACAGCTTCCCTGGGCAACCTGTGCCAGGGCCTCCCCACCCAACAAGATCAATTGTATCTTGCCTGCTATTTATGGTTTTGTTTCTCTACCAGAAGTAACTCCCAGCTTTTATTTGATCAGGAGCTGAGAGCTGTAACAGGCACGTGCTGGTCTCTGTCCTTGGAGTGCAGTGAGCAGTGTTAACCTCACACAGTTCGGGTCATTTCCTTGGGTATGGATTGCCTGGGAATGTTCATGCATAGAAATCCCTGCATTATTACATTTTTAGCATTATCACGTATCAGTGCCGCTTCAGTCCCGCTGAGCATGAAGGCTAATCCACATTCCAAAAGCAAGTAAATGCCAAGAAAAAAAACCTGACATTTACAGCAGAATCCTTTATTCAAATTGTTTATTTCATCCAAGCATGAAGCTGGATTAAAAATTGCTTAAAAATAGTGTTGCAGCTGAGTACTCAAATAATGCTTTGGTAATATTGACAAGTACTTGGGTGCTCAAGCAATGCCTGGGGACATGTGACCTTTGCTGTATGATGGGCTTCTTAAAATCACTTACAATTGCAAGCTTGCATAAAGATTTAAGGATAAGTGCACTGGCACAGGTTGCCCAGGGAAGTGTCCAAGGCCAGGTTGGACAGGGCTTGGAGCAACCTGGGATAGTGGAAGTTGTCCCTGCCCATGGCAGGGGGTGGAATCACAAGATCTTTAAAGTCCCTTCCAACCCAAACCATTCTGGGATTCTGTGATTAAGTGTGAACTGTGTGTAACTTCCTTCGCTGTCACAGTGCAGACAGTCCTGAGAAGAAGGTCCTAATCAACAGCAACCCCACCCAGGGACCAGTCCTCCCCAGTGCTGAACAATTTATGGAACTGTCAGCTGGTTCTTGCCTGTAAATGCAGTTGGGGTTTTTAGTTGGGTGTTCGGCCTTTATTTTTGTCCTGTGTTAAGTTTCTCCTGCAAGTGCAGTTGGTTACCTTGGCACGTGATGGAGCTGGGAAAAGATCAAGGTGCTCCTTTATAAGTACACACGGTACATTAAGGGAAGGTCAACAGGAGACCCCTCTACTCATCACAGGGGATTTAATAACTTGGTGCAACACAGCAATTTATGAATCTGTCTTACACATCTTCGTATGAGATGGAGGCTGGATCCCGGCCTCCCTCCTCTTTCCTTGGACTTTTGGCATTCATTAGGAGCTCAGAAACAAAGCTTTTGTTTTGTCTTTACCTTCTTTTTTTTTTCTCTCAAATATATTGAGGCAGTTTTCCTCCAGGACTTTACCTCCATTATTTCCATATATATTGAAATTTTTTGCCTCCCAGCTTAAATTTTTACAGCGCCTAAATAAAATTGGTCCCCTTATAAACTTACAGTCAGTTTGGTAATGTAACAACTTAATATTATATAAACATGTTTCTTGCAAGAAAATTTGTTTTGAGTGAAACCATATGCACATGTTAATGGGAAATATTTTTCACACTTCTGCTTTTTTGCCATTCTTTGTATTTGTTTCAATACTTATTAATAGCATCCTTCTGAAACTTCTCTGATGAGAATATACAGCAGATTTTTTTAACTGGAGTACAATTTTAAATGTCTTGGATGTGATTCCAAACAGAGCTGAATGAGAGTGAAATAATATGTACTCCCTAATTGATTATATAGCAATAATTATACTTAGTGACTTTCCTGATATTATATAAACCCCTGGAGCAAAGCTCTATCAATAAATTAATTATCATTCACTTTTTTTTGGTGTAAATCAGTCCATAGGTACTTTTCACTGTGGAGCTTTTGCTGGGGAACGTGATATATACTGATCTTTGAGTTCACATCTTGTTCTTTGGAGAGGTTGCAGTACTCATTTGGACAGCTTCCCACCTTTTTCCTACAGTAAACAGTTGCATTAGAAGGGTAGTATTTTGGGGGGTTGAAGTTGTGAATTTTGACAGGTTTGAGGTAACCTCCATTACTTTCCAACACGAGACTGCATTTTGTTTATCCTGGAATTCATGTCTCTGTAGAAAATCTGCTTGGCAAGCAGTGCTTCCTGGTGCTTGGTGTCTCACAGCTCAGTCTTCTGGGGAATTCAGTGTGGATGATTGTTTAGCTGTCAGCACTGGCTGTCCACTTGATTTAAAGAATACTGCTTCATCCTCAGGAGATTTCTATCTAGCTAACAGGCAGTTGTGACTGATAATCAGGGTACACACCATGGAATGGTTTGGGTTGGACCTTAAAGATCATCTCATTCCATCACCCTGCCATGGGCAGGGACACCTTCCACTATCCCAGGTTGCTCCAAGCCCCGTCCAACCTGGCCTTGGACACTTCCAGGGATGGGGCATCCACAGCTTCTCTGGGCAACCTGTGCCAGGGCCTCCCCACCCTCACAGGGAAGAATTTCTTCCTAATATCCCATCTAAATGTCCTCTCTGTCAGATAAAGCCATTGCCCCTTGTCCTGTCACTCCAGGCCCTTGTCTGAAGTCCCTCTCCAGCTCTCTTGGAGCCCCTTTAGGTACTGGAAGGTGGGTTTTAAGGTCTCCCTGGAGCCTGCCTCCATAGGAGGGGAGATGATGATTTGACTATTTTTGCTCTGTATGGTTGTGTGAAAATGGAAAGGATGTCGTCCCATGTAGGGCCAACTATCACCATTTTATCCCAGCCTCACTTCTGATGGAAATGATTCTCTCAGAGCTCACCCATTTGAGCAACACCATTAGGGTTTGCTTTTCTCATGTGTGTGTTGTATCACGGGTACCTGTGGGGAAATTCATCTGATACCTTAATGTCCAGTTACAGCTTGAAAGGTCTTTTTTTTTTTTTTTGCTGCCTGCTCCCTTTCCCAGTTAACATGTGCATCCACAGAGCCCCCAGGTCATGGTGCAGCTCCCTGCAGAGCTCTACCAGTGCCTGCTGCAGGAGGGACAACTGAGCACTTACACCCACCCTGCTTCCCATCTTTTCACCAGATTTTTCCCAGAAGCAGAGGCCTTCTGTATTATCTTGTAGTGGCTTGGTTTTCATAGGACTCCCTTTGGGGAAAGCATTTTTGAAAACCTGAAGATATTTATTGGATTTTAATATATCCAGATATATAGACCCAACTGACTCTCCCTCATCCATGTGCATACAGAAGATCATGAACCATGACTTCTCTTTACCAAAAAGGAAAACTGACTTTCTTCCTTAAGAAAAGTTATTTTTCTACATATTTATTGCTAGGTTTAATAATTCCTTTTTTATTTTCCTGGTATAGGTGCCAGAATTACTAGTCTGTATTTTACTCATATAGCCACTATAATCTTACAAAACGGGAAAATTAATGACCCTTCCTTCCCCTCTCTCTGCTGCTCCAGTCACCTGCACTGGACAAATCCTCCCTTTTTCCTGTTCCTTGGCAGTTTCTGCCTCTGTGCAGCAGCTTCTTTTAGACCAAGTTTGCAGGTTGTGTGTTACACACAAACCTATTTTTATAAAACCATTACTGCAGCCCAAAATGTGGCTTCAAGCTTTAAGATATCTTTAGTTCTGCTTTAGTTCTTTTGGATTTTATGCTCTTGATACCTTAGAGATTTTTTTCCCCAGTCCTCCTCCTCCTCCTCTATTTCTTTTTAATCCTGCTTTTACATGCAACACTCCTTTGCATTTTATTTTTTTACTAAAGCTTCTGCCCTGATGGAGAGTTTTATATGTTCTTAACCGTCAGGTTTTATTGTGCAGGATTTTTAAAAGCAAGGTCAGTCCATGGGAAGTTCTGTTATTCCTAATGAAGGATAGGTGGCACTCTTGTTATTTTTGTTTGGGTCCCTGAAATAAATTAGGTGTATGTACTCTCTCAGAAAGATTTCTTTTTATAGAGTAAGTGCTTTAGAGAGTGTTCTTGAACATTGAAGAGGATTTGATTTTATTACTTTTTTTTAATATGAACATGTACTTCAATTGCCTGTGTCTGTGACTGGATCGCAGTACTTTGTAGGAAGAGAAAATGTTATTTTTATGAAGACCTCAAGAAAAAGTGCTCAGCTGCATGGGATTGGCTCATTTGACATATATAAATTTTTGGGCATTTTTATTTTCTTACTATTTCATTAGGCAGAGAAGAAAGTCAACGAAACCTTTCATGTAATTTTAACTCCAGTTATACCTTTCCACTTTGTACTTTCTTGTTGGTTATGTATTTGAAATATAGATTTAAGCTGGCATGGTGATCCTAGCACTGCTGAATGAAAGGAAATGTCAGGTTAGCAAGTGCTGAACAGTCTACAGAACCTTTATTTCTTAAACCAGAGAAGTAAATATGTGTTGCCCTAATTCTGTCAATTGATCATAGAATTTTTTACATTTATGTGTTTGAGGTTCCTCTCTTATGATGTAAAATCCTGAAACATGGAGAAATACATGCCAGTAGTGGTACGAGGTTGTGGATGTTTTCTGTCACTTTAAAGGAAGATTTGTTTCAACTCTGTGGAATGTTTTTCCCTTCTCTGACTCTGTGTGCAGCCAGAACGTGGTTCCATGGAGGTATTTTAACCTTGGTGCTTGATTGCTGCAAATCAAATCAATTTTATTGTTCCTGGGGGCTGACAGCTTCATCTGGCTGAAGCCAAGTGATTCGGTGACCTCAGACCTGTTTCTCTTCATCCTCTTGTCAATCAATTGATGCTGTTACTGCTCTGCCCAGAAAGGTGCCCCGTGGTGGAAGGAAAAGTGAAGAAGTAGAGCTGCAGTGAGCAGAGATTAGAAATGTTTCCATCCTGCCTCTGAAGAGTACGAATCTCTTCCATGGGAATATCCAAATACTCAATATTTTGTGACACGTAAAAACATCTCTGTGATGGGGTCATGGCTTGCCCAGTGCCACAGACTGTGGTCAGGAAATTTCTCAGCTGAAACCCTCTTAGCAGAGCCATTCCCAAGTTCTGAACCTCCTAAAAGGCTACTTTGGCTGTGCAGTTCAAATAGAAAATTAAACAGGTGATGTGGAAGGAAAGGAGATGCTCATTATAGACGAAAACACAGATTTGCACGGTTTTCATTGAATATTTCCTGGTGGGTGTTACTACCTAATCAGAGCATAATGTGCTTTGTGTTGTTGTATATATTTTTACAATGCTTTAATTTTAGTTAACTACAGTTTAGATTTCTTACCACTGTGTTTTGCTAGTATGGCATGAACTTAGTTGAAAGAAAACCTTTCTTGAAAGAGTTTCCAATCTAATTTAGGTTTTAGATATCTTCACTTTAAAATATTTAGTCGGTGTATATTCACTGGGGAAAGAGTGTTTGATTTTAATTTTCATGATGATTGAATTATGGAATTAAAAATTGATTGAACAAGCTATTTTGTTTTAATGGATGAAGAATCATATTATAAGTTGACAGTTTGTTTTCCAGTTTATATTTTTGGTGCCCTCCCATGTAACACAGGCTCACATATTACTCATCCCTCCCTTCTTCTCCTGCAAAGTGATTTGGATTTTTAAAAATCTTTTTAATTTCGATACCCTGAAGTGTTTGAATGGAAGAGTCTCAAAGAAAAATCTATTTTGGGGCAGGAAGTTTTCTTGGTATTTTGGATAACATTTACTTTTACTTTCTAATGCCAAAGCAGCTTTCAAGCTGATGCCCATTATGGCAAAGAATTCTGTGTTTTGTATAATAATACAAGTCCCAAATGGGGGCAGTTATTGAAGTTAACACTTTTTGCCCAACTGTGGGAGTACCAGCATCTTTGAGAGATTCCAATTTTGGTTCTTATTTATGCTTGACATTTAATGTGCTTGACATTCTGATTATTTTACACCTACCTAATTTCTTCCAGCTCAAGGGATAATGACAATATTTTAAGCATCTGTGAAGTGTAGCTGCATGTTACTGAGCAGGTGCAACACTACAAACGGAAGAAAAAAGTCCCTAAACTATCTCTGGAATCATTGTTTTTCGTGTTGTATATCTCAGGGTCAATTAGATTGGTTATCAGTTTTGTTGCCAATATCAGCCGTACTAATATTTAATGTCCCTTTATTTACCTATTTATCTATTTGTGTGTAATTAGATGTACATAAATGACACTCAGACACAGTGCTGAACTGTGGACTTACATTGTGTCCTTTGTGATCGAGGGGTGAGGCATTACAGGGAGAGATTTCTGAGTAGTTACTGGGAACTTATATTTTCCTAAATTTTAAATTAAAATGGTGCTGTAAAATAACAAACTCAATACAAAATTCAGCCCATTAAACTGAGCTCATATGTCTATGGCACATATTTACTGCTGGCATGGTAGAACTTAGAAACAGCTGTTCTGTGTCTTGGTTTACAGATAACTGGGATATAACACGAGAAATAAATGGAAAAAAATTACCCAATTAAGTATACTCTCTGTGAAGTCTTTGCTCTCCCTTTGCAACATAATTTTGTTAGTCATCTTCTTGAGTTGTATTCCCATTTAATATGCAGTTCCCTGTGGTCACATCAGGTTTTAGGCTCTTTTTAAAAGGTTCAAATGGGTATCAGGGAAAGAGGAAGCAAGAGTAAAACAGTGGGAAAACCAAGCTCTTCAGACAAGTGCAGCTGGTGGCCATGAATTCCTTTTGTTTCCTTTACTGGGAATCTTGTGCTGCTTTGGACTACTGTAGTTGTGGGTAAATTGACTGCATGAAGAGTGGTGAAGAAAAGTTAAAGTACTTTATTTTACAGACCCATGTGGGGACATTTTAAATACATCCCCAAGTCCTCACAAAACAGTCACCATGGCCCAGGAAGGGGTCCTTGAAGCAGCACTTAGTGAATGGGTTATAGGAATAATTTTTAAAATTCCTTTATTTTGCAATCTTGCCACCTGCTGGTATACTCTGATAATATAAAATTTGGTTAGAAACGTGTTCCAAGAGTCATATTTTCTTTGGTAGGCAAGATCTTAAGGCTGGATGATAAGAAGGTTCTTATTTCCAGCATGCAAGTTCAGTGGGTTCTTCCTTGGCTGTGTCAGTGCCCCGTCAGGTGCAGTGTAGGCTGTGCATCCCTTTGCATTAAACATGATGGAATCATTTTCTAAAATCATGAGTTGGAAGGGACACTAAAGATTGTCTTGCTCCAACCCTCTGACATGGGCAGGGACACCTTCCACTAGCCCAGGTTGCTCCAAGCCCCGTCCAACCTGGCCTTGGACACTTCCAGGGATGGGGCAGCCACAGCTTCTCTGGGCAACCTGTGCCAGGGCCTCCCCACCCTCACAGGGAAGGATTTCTTACTGATATTTAATCTAATCCTACTCTCTGTCAGTTTGAAACTATTCCCCCTTGTCCTGTCCCTCCAGGCCCTTGTAAATAATCCCTCTCCATCTTTCTTGTAGGTTCCTTTGGGTACTGGAAGGCCACAATTAGGTCATCTTGAAGCTTTTCTTTTCCAGGCTGAGCAATCCCAATTCTCTCAGCCTTTCCTCATAGGAAAGGTGCTCAACTCCTCTAATCATCTCCATGACCCTCCTCTGGACTTGCTCCAACAGGTCCACATCATTCCTGTGCTGGGAACCCCAGAGCTGGAGGCAGCTCTGCAGGTGGGGTCTCACCTGAGCAGGGCAGAGGGGCAGAATCCTCTCCCTCCCCTGCTGCCCAAGCCGTGGGATCAGCCCAGGGCATGGGAAGTTTCTGTGTGCTGGGTCATGTCCAACCTCTCACCCACCAGCACCTCTAAGTCCTTCTCCCCTGGGCTGCTCTCAATCCCTTCATCTCTCTGCTGCCACATGAGGGAGGAGAAAGTCTAGAGATATTGTGTGGTCCTGGAACGCTGCATTGTGGCACATTAATCTTCAAAATATATTTGAAATGTAGTTTACAGAGAAATGATGTCCATGTCCTAAAATTCCCAGATAAAATTAGGCAAACTGAATTGACCTAAGTTATGGTAAGAATTTAAGGGATGCTGTTATCCCGAAAACAAGTACTATAAATCCAAGCAATATGGAACTTAAATGTATTTGTGTAGTTTAAACTTTCATTTGGGCACAAGGTGGAGACTGAATCAAGTCCATGACGTGCAAAACCTGGCATTGCTGAAACTTTAGTGGCAGGAGCATGGGGAAGCTCACTCCTTTATATTAATCCGAGATGAAGCAGATGTAGTCTTACTGGTGTCTGCAGGGAAATCCTCATCTATAATAAAAGATGTTTTCACATAGTGTTCAAAGGGCATTAAACAATCCAGTTTTTGCAAGCTGAATCCAGAGATGATTTACTGAGGGGTGTGATGAATTGATCCTTAGCTGGAACTTACGAGTCAGAAGTGGATGTTTTCTTTACCCAGAGTATCCCCCCCGGCTCTGCCATATGCTGTTGTTTGACACAAGAGTAACTGAATGTATTTCTGGGTCAAAAATGGCATTGTACTGGAGCACAATGGTTCCCTTTTAATACAAAAATATGAAGAATTTATTTCCTTCTGTTTCTCTTTATGGTATAGTGTTGGTGTGTTCCCACATGGAACGCTGGCACCCAGTCCAAGGAGGACTCTTCCTTGCAGCACTGCTGCCTGTCATTTCAGCACACCCACTTAAGCAACTCTTATGAAACCAGAGTGTCATTTATTCATGGTGACATCAGTATGGTGACCTTAAGACCTCTCAATTATTCACTTGCAAGTTCTTATGGCATGCAAGGAAAACCAGGGGAATCTCTCCCCTCTGCCACCCTCCCTCTCTCTGCCTTTCCCTCTCACACAGACACAGAACACACACAGACCCACACAACCCTGACTAGCTGCACTGCTCTCCCTCTGCCTTCTCTGAAATGAGGCAGAGCAGCAGATACTGAAGCCACCATGATGAGCACTCCCCATTTTAGTTCCCACTGTCTTCTCCTTCTTGGCTGTTTTTGGCCTCAGGCTTCCCCTTCCTACTTTCTACTTCCCTCTCCTGCTTCGTGTTCTGTATTTATCCTGTTAGTACTGAATATTACTAATGCTGAGTAGCTCTTCTGGAGCAGCTTAAAGTCCTGAAGGTTTAGAGTTATGTTCTTCTAGCTATTTTTAAAGATGATGGGAATTATGACCAGTTGTAAGTCTCCAAAGAACTGTGTGCATAAAAAGTACCATTTATTTACATAAATGAGAGGCCAGAGGGGTTACAGCTTTGATAAATGGATGAGAACGAGAGATTGTTGGGACTGAAGCCCACGGTTTCCAGCTTTTAATTCACTTCTTTAGTCACAGAGTTAGAACTTTTTAATCACATTATTTTACTGCAAAAATGTCCATAACTATTTATGACACTGGATGTTCGCTCTTGGATCTGTTTCTCCTGTGGGGTATCCTTCAGATCAATCCTTGTTTGTTCTATTAATTTGCTTAATTCTCTGGGGTTTGTCAAGTCTAATTATCTTCTTTCTTTCCTCCAGTTTTGAAATCAAGATTGATTAACCAACACGAAAAGCCCCAGCTGGTTATGTGACTTGGAACCCTGTTTATGAAGCACTCGTTCGTTTTCACAAGACGACAGCACTGTAAGTTGTTTTTATCTCTTTTCTCCACAAAATTAAAAATCTGTTGTTTTATCTCAATAGAAATTCTAGAGAATTCCCGAGGAATTCAACTCTTATTGGTAAACACACTCTTAATATTTGGCTTAGTGACACCAGGCAAGGAAATAGAAGTGCCTTATTCACTTTCCCATTCTACTCACCAGGGATTTCTTTCGCGTGACGATGTTACTTATGGTTTCATATCATTTACAGAAAGCTTCCCTCAGTTAGAAAGATCAATCTGCTCTCTCTTTACGCTGTGTTGAATGAAGTGTGGGATCAGTGAATGTGACAAATGTATATTTTGGACTCCATTGATGGTGGGTTATGTAAGGGCAGAGGCTGTAAAGCAGGTGCAGGAGGAGATGACAGTGCCACTCAATGGCACCTCTGCAAAGAGCTCTTGCAGAATTCTAGATTCTCCCCCACTTCCCAGACCCTGAGATTTTGGACTAAATAATGCTTCCTCTGCACTTGATTTAGGAAGTGTTTTCCCACAATTATAAATTTGTTCCTCATAAGATAAACCTTCAATTTTTACTTGCAGAACAGAACTGCACAGTGTTATAAAAGCAAGAGTGAGGATACATAAATGAAAGTTCCAACAGTAATATTAGATGGCTTAACTATTATTTGATATATATCATGAACTATGTGTTATAAGGTAAAACTTCATAAAATCATTAGATACAGGTGGAATGTTGACAGGTTCATCATAATGCTGTTTGTGGTATGAATCTTATCTTTGCCTTTTCCAGTTGTGTGAAAATGTTCTGCCTTAATAGTGAGGAGACTCTTTTGTGTCTGTAAATATCTGGTGGGGGTTTTAATGATTAAATTTTGGTAGCCATGAACTGACATGATGTTCCACTTAAGGTATGGGGCAGCACCAGGTTCCCCCAAGGTTTTCTTTAGCTCTAACTGCACTAGAAGCCAGGCAGATTGGACTGGCTGAACTTCACAACCATGTTAAAATGGCATTGTCCAATTTGCTCTGAATGTATGAAAATTCCATTATTTTGTAAGTGAAAGGAACAACTTATTTAGGTATTTATTTTGAATTTTCTGTTGAACAGCAAATGATTCTAGTGACTTGTAAGTGGTGGAACAGTGCACGTAAAATCTGTATTTTCATTTGTTACCTCTCTTGTTACTGAAGGTTCATTCATCAAGAAGAGAAAATTAGGTATAATACTCAAAATATTATAGAAAAAGAGGAAATAACACTACCTACTAAAGTAAGTTTTTGGGTTATGAAAGAGTAGAACCAATAAAGAAAAATGAATAAGTATTTACTTTTAAATAGAGTTTTGTACAGTGAAATATTAGCTTACTTTTGATTTTTATGATTGCAAAGAGATGTCTGAGCAAATTTGCTTTATGGCAACAATAAATATATTCCCAGTATGGTAATGAGATTAATTAGCTTGTTATTAGGAAAGAGAATCACACTTATTCTTTTTTTAACAAGTAAACATTGGAAACAAAAGCATAGCAAGAGTACCCTGTTGCTCTGGGTGTCTGTTGATAGAACACTTCCTCTCCTATGATGTGTGTGGAAACAGACTTAAATCTTGATATGAAAAGCACAAAGAAATGAATAATACAGATAAAAAGGCTTTGGTAGTATTCCATGAGTACTTAAGGAAGTTTTCCATAGAATAGAGCTGTAAGGTCTGTGTAGCTGCTATGGAGAAGACCCTAAAAACTGGTTTTAGATTATTTATTTGCTTTGATACTGTATGTCAAAAACATGAAGTAACTTATGAAGTTGTTATGAAGTTTATAAAAATAATTAAGTTTTACAAAAAGGCACTTGCACAGCTTTCATGTATTCAAAACATTATCTAATGTTTATGTGGATGGAAATTACTCGAGGGTTTGCCCTCTTTTGCCACTAATAATTTCCAGATGGATTTCCACCAGGGTGATAAGTGTACCTACAGTTCTCACCTACACGTAAATGTTTGCTAGGCTCTTTTAGCTAAAACTAATCTAACTTAGATCAAAATGTTTTTTTCAGTAGAGAGCAGAATGAAAAGATGGTCATAATGACTGTGTGTGGGCAGCTGTAACATCCAACCATTGCAGAGTGTTCAGCGTCACTTCTCACTGACAGTCTGTGACTGCAGCAGTTTGGCACCGTTGCTTTAATGAAGGTTTTAACAGGTGCTACAAGCTGTGCAGACCAAATATTGTGCTTGTCTTTCAAAGTGTTAGCGATTCAAACTTCATTTTATTCAAAAACTCTTAAAACAAGTAGTCTATAATCTATTTGTCAGACACTCAAACGTGTGTAAGAGACTGAAAAGCTAAGACAGACTTTCTAGAGAGGTAACTTAGTCATTCAGCTATTAAAACAACAAAAGCCTCCTTGAGGTTTTGTACCTTTGGTTTTTTGGTTTTTTTTGTAGAGAAATAAGTAGAGTTTGAAATACCATAATTTTCTCTATTTCTGAGTATAATCCACGATAGTTTTAATTCCTGTTGGCAAGGCAAGGTGCCAGGCACAATCCCACAATTTGGTACACTTGTAAAAATAAAAAATTGTAACCCCCCCACAACAACCCTTCCTAAAGCACCCTCTACCTTCAGCCTCTCACATCCTCTTCCAGAAGGATGTTATGGGCTGACTGCCTGGGTTTCATTATTTAACTTGCCTCCCAACCAGAACTGAGATTCCATGTATGTAAGATGTTGCTTGTTCCCTCTGACGAACACAAGGTGTCTGTTCTGGTTAGACCTTAACACCAGCTTTAGATGACAGGAACCAGGAGGTAACACTGCTCTGGCTGTGGGAATGTGTCTGGTGAGGCCTGGAGTGCACAAGGATTATTTCTTCCCCAAGGTAGCTGCAGCTGTTGTCCTCTCCTAAAGATATTCCCATATGAAATCCTTCCCAGTGTTGTTTTGTCATCCCTGTGATTTATCAGAGTTATTAAGAGAGACACTTTGGGCTGTGCTGTTATTTCTGTGCTCAGAACTGAAATGTCAGCTGGAACTGAGACTGGAGAAGCTGAAGAAATGGTTTTATCTCCAGCACCACGTGCAGCTCCACCTGCATTTCACTTCTGCCCTGTAAATGCAGGGCCCTGGGAAGCCACTGAAACTTTTGGCTTTTCCAATAGTTACAATAACCTTTGGCAAAGTGCTTTTGTCACTTCTCTCACCTACATTGGAGGGAAGCAGCTGTAACAGCAAAGCATGGGATTATGACTCTCACTTGGCTGCAATTCTCGGCACAAATTATGCATCAGCTCATCCCCAAACCACGGCATCTGTGTCAGCAAAGTTTGGTTTATAGGTGTGAGGTAGGACAGTCCCATTCATCTATTTCTGTGTTATTTTTCCTGGGATTGTCCCCTGTGTTTTGAAGGGGAAGAGGAGCATGTTCCACTTTCTGTCACTTGTTAGATGTGAATGTCATGATATTCATTCAGAGAAGTTGTGCAGAAGCAGGGTAGATTTGTGACTTCAATTACCTGTACAGTCATTTTGAATAACTAAATTAAATATATCTGTGAATTTATCTGAACTCGTGCTCCTTTGAAGAGCAAACTTCCTTTAATTAAATAATCTTTTCTACTATCTGAAGTTAGTGACATTTTCTAATCATACAATTGCTGCTTAATTTCAGTTCTACGTAATTTTAATAGGTCAGTAGGGGTGATATTACAACATAACTATATTCAGTGAGAGGGTAACAGTAAGACAGTAGTTCTTGCCTAGGGTTTCTCATTAGTAGATCTTGAAGTGCATTAGAAAAAGTATGAGTTGTTCTCTCTGTTTTAGAGATGATGGGACCTGCGGCCCTATGAGGTTATCCAGCATGTCTGTGCAAACCTCTCTTCCTGTGTTCTATTGACTAACCATCCCAGTGTAATGACTCTCCTGAGTAATATATTAAAATATAATATGGAAACAAAAAAGCCAAAAGAGTTAATGGGTCTTAATGGAATAAAATTAAGATTTTTTTTTTTTTGAAACAGAAAAAAAAGAAATGTGTTCCTGCAGAGTTCTGTGTTGTGTGTGCTGTTCAAACCCTCCATTGGATTTGAACACATTAGACATGAAGTTAACATATAATATTAGTTTATTTTCTTATTATTGGCTGTTACCTTGGGATTTAAATATTTCTTATCTGGTTGAAAAACGACGAAGACCAGCAGTGCCAGGAGCTGATTTTCCTTTCTACACCAAATGCATGGCACTTGTCTGGTAAGAGTACAGAGGGTGTTGGTGTTCCACCGGATTGTAAGGAATTGAATGACGCTAGGGACAGCAAATGTCAGCTGACACTTCAGTAAATGCTGATTATTGATGTAATTCTTCCTTTCTTTCTTAGTTTTGATGCCCTTTTCTGATCTAAAAATATTTTGGAAATGTTGAATGTAATTAAAAAGATAAGACCTTCCTGGTAATAATGAAAATATTTTTGTAATATTAATTTTATTTTTTTATATAATATATTTTAGTTTTGCATGTTGGGGATAATTTTGATTTTGGCTTTCCTGTTCATACAGTGGATTTGCTGCACTGCCAGCAAAATAGCTGCTTTGAGAATGACCAGTTCCTCTTGACTTTGAAACAATCCTTGATAATACCAATAAATCTCTTGTAATCAATGAACAGCCACTGTCCACAAAGTGAAATTCATGTCTGTTCCTTGCTGCTTTAGGGTTTCTCTTGGCAGGATTTTGTAGGCATGTTACTGGATTTCTACTGGCTTCTGGCTCTTCCTAGAGCCCAAATTAAGGCTTTTCTGCTGGTTTCTCCTAATGCAGAGCAAATAAAATGTGAATTTTCTTAATGTGATACATAGAGGGCTGAGTACAATTCAAATGCTAATATATAGAAACTAAGTCTCACAAAGGAGTGTGTTAACATTTGTCTTTATTCACTATATTTCTAAGGATATGTGCCAAGTCTTGCTTGACACATATCACACACTACATTGTACAAATTCACCCTTAAAGGCAGAGAGAAGCATTTGCTTTTTGCATAAGTTTGAGTCTTATGATCCCATGAAAAAGTGAAGGTTTCCTTTCATGACCCCACCTGAGCCTGCTTTGCTGATTCCTCAACTTTTCTCCTTCATTCCCGTGTTAAATTTCCCTTTTTCAAGGAGAAACTGAAATGAATATATCCAGCAGAGACCGGATTGGGGATTTATTTTCCAGCTGACATTGTTTTACTGTTTTCCTGGGTACTAGAAAGTCTCTCATTTACTTTGGTGTTCTTGCCTCTCTTTTTCAATTTGCCCTGCAAGTGCAGCTCCTTGCTGAGATCAGGCTTAGCTCAATTTAGACAAAATACTAGTCCTTTTTTTACCTAGTTATTATTAGAATGTCTATTATGCTCTTAGATCTTGTTTAGCAGTTTTAAATTTTAAGTCTGTGTTTTGCCTGCTGTTGCCCATGGCTGTCAGAATTTCCCTTGACTTCAGGAATTGTGCACTCTTACACAAAGTAGGTAAATTCTCTGTTTGCTTTCAGTTTGGTGATCCAGTCATTCCCTGTTGCAATTCATTTCCCCTCCGGGGAGTTCATCCAAGCCACTGATATTAATACCTGTTTTGAATGGGTATTTGATACTTCCCCGCTTTTGCAGGATTGTGGAATCCATTGCACTTCCTACACATCTTTCCCTGAGCTGGAGGGTCCTCCAGAACAGCAAAGGAAGCTCGAGAGCAGTTTGTGACCTCCCTCCTCACCCTCCCTTGCTCACGTGGCCAACTTGTGTCTCAGGCTTGGACCTGACTTCAGGCTCCTGCTGTCTTTGTTCCTTACTTGTCTCTTTAGTATTCCAAGACAGAGGTTTTGAGTTTTTTGGCTTCTTATTGTCTATTTGGATGGACAGAGTAACTTGTTTTTAAATTTTATTTTAGATTTCTCCGTAATTTCTCTCTGCAGATGTTGGTGCTTCAGCACTCAGTGAAGTGATGCTTTGCTTTTTGTGTATGTAAGCAACACACGGTCTGCAGCCAGATACTCAAACAAAAAATATTTAAGAATATGTTTAAATGCAAGGTCTTACACAAAATGCAAATTTATTACTTACTACTTTTCACTTGATTCTCATGATAGACTTCTGGAGAGCGCTCTGAGGCTTTTTTCTTGGTGCTATCACTACTTTGCCTTCATGTTTATGCTAATTTTCTTTTTTTGCCAGAGCCCCATAGCACTTGTTATCAGTAGCTAGAATTTCCTGCCACCTGTGGTGGAATATATTTCTTCATTAGAAGCTTTTTGCTGCTTCCTCAAGTTTTGTCTTTGATTAGCTGCTATGGAATTTTTACATATCATCACTTGTCCTGCAAAACTCAATTATCTGATAGAAATGAAAATTGCTGTTTCTAGGTTATATTGGCCCAGATCACTTAGTGCCAGTTCCTGGTACCAGTACTCAACTGAATTGGTGTTAAATTCAGAACAAGAGAGTGTGGTGGAAGACTGGGTTTTGTAGGGCTGCTTTTGGATTTGTGTTGGTGGGTTTTTCCCTCTTTCCTTTAAAGTGAAAGAGCACTGGAAATGCCAAGGCTCAGTTCAGAGTGATTTACCTGAACTGAGTTGGAATATAGTAGAGATTTATAGTAGAAATTCAGACTTTTTTAGTCTGAATTTAGTGAACATTTTCTTAATCTTATTTGCAGCAACTTTACATCCCTATTTTAGGGATTATATTTTCAAGGATCTCTTGAAAAATGAGAATGTAAGCAGAGGTTTACCACTCACTATTAAATCTTCATGGAATGATGTGCTGTGAACCCTTCTGCCCAGACCCAAACAAAAGGGAACATAAATTACACCAGCTACTGGCTTTATAAATGCAAACATTATATTGCTATAGTCCACTAAATGGACTTTTCTGTACTCAGTTTAAAAAACCCAAACTTTTTATCTCAGGAACAGCTGTCCAGCTCCTCATGTGCAGTACAGAGTTTCTTCTCTCCATCAACATCATCTGGAAGGAGGATAAAAACTACGGATTCGTTAGAATGTGATAAAAAGCAGCATGTGTGTATATGAAGGCAAATGTAAATTACACTGAATTTCCAGCATCAAAAAGGGGACTTGGCAAGTGCAGATGTTCAGCTTAAACACTGTAGGAGGAGAGAGAAGAAGTGGTTTTGTTTCTTTGTGCTGAGCTGTGGTGGAGCAGCTGCTTGGAGCTGAGTAGCAGAGATGAAGTGGCACCGTGTGTAAAGCTGCTGCTGTCTGGGATGCAGGAATCCATCTGATGTTGGCTGGGAAAAGGGCTGCTGAGGAGCAACACTGAGGAGAAAAAGAGAACAAAGAATAAGTTCCTATAGTCTTTATTGTTGTTTATATATTTACTCTTCTGAACCTTACCTATCCCTAGGATATAAATTATAGCTTGGAGGGAGTGAGTCCATACTAGTCTTTGGAAAATTGCTTGGATTAGGCACTTTAAGCCTGTTTATGAAACAGTCCAAGTACTGAAAAAATCTACTGGAAAAGCTGGAAGGATGACCTTGTTGGGTTCCCCTGTGCCCACTTCTCCCAGGTACTTTTATCAGCTGCTGGGCTGCCACTCTCCCCTCAGGAGCTGGGGCTGATGGTCTTTTGTTGTTGTTTTTGTTTGGTTGCTTTGGGGTTTTGTTCGTGGGGCTTGTTGGGGGGAGGTTTGAGTGTTTCTCTCCCCCCAAAACTCGCTGCTAAGGAATTCTTCCTTCCTTTTCCCACCATCCCACGGGTCCCCAGAGTCCCCAGTCCTGCTGGAGTAGGTGATTCACCACTGGGGATGTCTGTCAGTGTTGCTTGAGAAACCACACACTGAAATGGGAACCAACTCGGTGCCCAGTGGATACAGATGTAACTTTCAAATATGAAACTCTTTGCTTTAAGCAGTTATGCTGCATGGCTGGGGCGACACCACAGTGGGGCACATATTTGGCAAGGTCGTGAGATTGTGGGGGTTGCTCAGTCTGTGTTTTCTCATAAACTCTTTTTTCCCCCCCAAATCCCATGAAGTAGCACCCTTGAAAACCAGGAAAGGCAAATAGTAACAAGGTAACTTGTTATTTCTCTCTCCAGTTCAAGAGGGACTTTACGGATCAGATATTGCATCTAAACCAGGGTTTATAACAACCAGAAGTGGGTCATTTACAAGGATGATTCAGGGAACCACAGAATTTCGATGCGAGGTTTGACAGAGGTTGGTGGTGGATTTTGCATTTCAGTGGATTTCCTTTCCAAAGAAAGCAAAAGAAGGAAAAAACCTACTTGATGTATCGAAGTAAAGAGCCAGCTCAATTGTCTCGGTATTTCAGAGCAGAATTAAAGAACAGCAAATTGGATTTGCAAAGGCTAAAGGAGGAGGTTGCAATAGTTAAGCATGAAATCATTAAGGATCAGAGAATTTTCCGTCTTGTCTTCATGGAGTTTGAATTAATTTTGATAAAAAAATACACCAGGTGGAAGAAAAATGAAAGAAAGAGAGAAAGGAGGAGAAAGGGTCACCTTGCAAACCTGAAAAATTAATTTTATTGCAATCTGTATTTGAAAGAAAAATGGCAGAAATTGAAATCCCCCAAATCACCACAAGAATTTTGCATATTTAGAATATAAAAAGAGCTTTAAAGCACTGGATTTTTTCACAAATGCATGTGTGTGAGTCCACGTGGGGGTTGGTGTGCCTGTCCATACCCACAATGTTATAGTCCATCACCAGCCCCAAGATACAGCATGATTTAAACTTGTGAAAAGCTTCAGTTGTTTCCCATCTGGAGCCTCGGTTTAATCCTTTGACTTTGCTGCAGAAGCCTTGATCCTTGGGAGAGTGTTAGTTTTTTTCCCCTTAAACTCTGTGTGTGACAAGGCTTTTGTTACTTCTGTAGTCAAATTTGAGTAAAACATAGCTAATTTTCATACTATAAATTAAAAAAAAAGGGATAATTTAGATTTTTTCCCTTACTTTGCCTGTGAAACGCTTGTTGTGCTCGCAAAAAGCTCTCTTTTATTGTACGACATTTTGAAAAGTCTTGCAATGGTGGTTCAATCCTTGTTGAAGAAGAAGAAAAAGAAGTTGGAAACTTGCATGAATGATTCATTTTGAGCAGCTATTTTGGGGGTCTGGCATCATCTGAGATGCGGCTTCACATAAAATGGGTGGGAAGACGGTAGTTTATAAACCTCCTCCACCCGGCTATTTAAATGAAAATCCATAAAACTCCATCAGGAGACTGTAATTGGGATCTCTTTGGAAAGAACATACTTTAAAAATGCAGTAGGGGGAAAAAAACATGGAAGGATCCCAGGAGTGGGGAACGGTGGGTTAACTGGGAACTGGAGGAAATCTTGTGGGCAGCATCCAGAGTCACACTTGGCTTTGAGCCACAGATGTTTGCGGTGCCTGAAGATAAAATCATCCAAAGCAGCTAAAATAACAGTAAAACTGCAGCAAGGCAAAAGATAAGCTCTGCATGTGTTCTCACACGTTAAGCAGAAGGAACTGCTCTCAAAAATGGTTTGGGTGTTGCTTTTTACTAGTTGGGAAGGATGGAGAAGGAAGGGAGAGGACAGGTCTTTCACTAGTGCACGAGGGCTGGATGGGGTGAGCTTTCTGGGTAAAACAGAATCAGAGAAGTTCCTTCCCAATGAGAGAAATTAAATGTTTCTAAAACGTGACTTTAAAAAAAACCCTAATATTTTGCATTGGCTAACAGTCAAGTTATTTTTATTGCTGTGGCTACTGGCTTGAAGTTGCTGTTAGTCTGTTCTGTACTGTGTAAAATTCAATGTTATGAGCAAAAAAATACTGTGATTATATTTATGACAACTGTTTGTAAAGTACAGAAAAAAAACCCTCCAATGACAAAGCACTTTTTCTCATATATAATCAAAAGAAAGTAGTATATTGAAAAAAGTTTATTGCGGTTTTGAATGTGCAGTGAATGAATTTAATGAAACTTCTGTTACACCAGACTTGGTTCCTCACTGATTATTGAGAAATAATCCAAATTTCTCTATGCAGGAGGAAGTCATGTATAAAATATAATTGTATAAAATAGTATAAAGCAACAATTTTAATAATAGTTTTCACTTAAGCTGTGAATAATGCAGTGTTAAGGATTTTGTTTAATCTCTCTCCAGTGCTGTTTTTCTTGCTCATTTATAGTCTTCAGCTGTAACTTAACCCAGGCAAAAGTCCCGAGATGTTACAGTCTGACCAGTCAACTATGAATATTCACTTCTTTTTTTTTGTGAGCAGATGGGATTCCAAGTCTGTGCAGAAATACTGTCATAAGTATTTCCTTCAGTACTTCCTATGTTCTATTTCTTTTCACAGCTCTCCTTCCATTTGAGACATGTTTGGTGTAGGAAATATGTGTTCTGACAAAATACTTAGAGGTGAACAAAAGGGAGTGTGCTCAGAGAAAGGAATAACTTTGTCTTCTTCAAACTGTAGAAATGCCTGATATGCTTGGTGTGGTCCTGTGCTTTGAATGGTGATTTATAGATGCAGCATAAATGGATGAAAGAAAGTTTGGATTTGGAGAAAATAAAGTCCCATGTCTTTCCTGCACTCTTGCTTCTTACAGTATTGGTGTATTTTATTTCTTAATATAAATTACTGCTTTAAAAAAATGCCTGATTATCTTTCAAAGATTAGTCCTCTGTTTACCAGCAGGGCAGGATGTAAAAGGAAGCTCCAAATACATCTTAACCCCATTTGAAGCCGTGTCCTGTGAGCTCTGGTGGTGCAGGTGGAACTCACACCTTTGGGAATGGTGACAGAAAGGGGTCGAGTTTGCAAAGGTCGGTCCTTCTGTTGCTCTTTAGAATTTGGGGTGGACAAGGATTAAGGTTTGCTGGGTGGAAAATAGGAACTGGTCTCAATCAGGGTCAGCTTTGTTCCCATACATCACATTACAGCTGCAGTTGGTTTTCACCAGCAATAAATGAGCTGCCCCCTCATAAGTCATGGATTGCTGGGAGAGAGAGGTTTTTTTCCCTCACAAAGCTTTAATGAACCAAAGGAAGTCTTGCCAGTAATTTTACAATGCCAGTCCCATGGAGTTCCAAGTCAGTGTTGTAATTCACAGTACTTACAGAATTTCATTAAACATCACACCTGTTAATTCCCCATCAGATTGAGGACAGCGAATCTAAACAACTTAATATGAAGGAAAAAGACTCTGCCATGAGACCTCAGCAATTCTTTCCATGTCTTAAGTATATTCCCTGGGATTATTCTGCTAATTTTCTACCTCTAATTGTTTGTTAAATGGACTTATAAGGTCATGTTGTAAATTAGACTGTAAATTGTTTGGTGCCAGAGTTGTCTTGTTGTGTGAATTTTAAGAGACAAATATTATTGGCCACAACGCAATAAAGAGATTTTGAGTAATTCTGCAATCTCAGATTTAACAGCTCTTTCTAATAGATCTTTAAAACTTCAATTTTGTGATTTTTATATTTTCCTAAAGTAGTTCTTTAACTTGTATCAGAAATAAAAGAAAATTCTCCCAGAGGCAATTCTTAATACTTTATGCAAACTTCTGTTGCAAAATGATCTATATCTTTACTGCAACTGATTTGAAAGTGCAAAAGGTCAAAAGTGTCCTAATGTGTTTTTGAAATCCACGTGTCAGCACAGCACATTTCAGAAGGGCTGTTGGGCTCTGTAGAAATTGCATTTTTCTTTTGATTTTAATTTTATACCTGGAAAGGATTAGAGGATATTAATTTCAACTGATGGCTGAAGGGTAGAGCTGAAAATATATTTAGAATAGAAGGTGCATATTGGAAAAGATATGGACTCAGAGGGATGTAGTATAAGGAGACTTTTATATAGTTTACTTATTTTATGTGAGTGATGTAAAAAAAACATTTTAATTATTTTTTTTCCATCTACTGCGCCAAATCTCCATGTTTTACTTGCTACTGGTTAGTGCAGTATTATTCCTGACCTTGTTCCCTACCGAAGAGACATCTTACATAGCAGAACATCATCTAAACTAAAATACAATTTCCTAGAAAGCAATATTGAGCCTTGATTTATTTACTCATTCTGCCTTTCCGTCACCTTTTATTTTGCCAGAGCTGCTCCCTATTGATGGTGACCTTGTGAGATGACAGATTAATTCCAGTGTTCGGGAATTTGTACAGGCTGCTACTCGGTCTTGTCTTTTACAATATATATATATGTAATACATAATATTCTTTAATTTGTTAAAGCAGTTTAATCTGAACAACCCAAACTCAAATGCAGCAGAAGCTTTAAAAGCTCATCCATTTTTTTCCTGCTCTCTGGGAATACTTTGCCTCTGATTTCTTCAGTGGCACAATGAAGCAGAATTCCCGGGAAGATTGTGGTGCCTTGGCTGTGAGATACACCCAAAACATGTCACAAATCTCGGTGAACGAGTCTGTGCTGTACAAATACAGATGTCACCTTCTGGCTGTGACCTGTCGGGAGGAGCTCCCAGTCCAAGGAGCCTCCTTGCAGGGCAGTGAAATCGGGCAGGTCCCACTGCAAGAGGCTGCTGTGGGGAGGTCATCTAGCAGCTGCTCTTAGAAAAGCAGCCACATCACCTCCAGTCCTCCTGGCTCCTCCCAAAAGCCTCTGTGACAGTTTAGCTGCTTTGATTTTTAATCAAAATGGCTTTTGGGGAACTGCTTTGCTGCCATGGATTTTCGTGTAGCAATTTTTAAAATGGGATTTTTAAAACAGAATTTAGGGAAACTTTTTAACCATTTCACAGCTCTGCTAAAAATCGTTGCAGAGTTTGCAGCTGACTTGGTTTGGTTTTATTTGTTTGCTTTTGTCACGGTTCCATACGGTTGTAATAAATACCTGGTACAAAAGGTGCTGAAAGGAACATATCAACAACTGGGAGTGCATAACTTCATTAAACATTAACTTCATAGTTGAGACTATGCCAATATATATTGTATTTGCTATTGTTGGAAATATTAGTAAAAAGCCTTGAGAACTAACTAGAGAAAGAGGCTAAAACTTCTGAGATATACAGAAAATTCACTTTTTGGCACCAGTGCACACCACGTAGTTTCCTGAGCAGAAGTGATTTATGTCTGATTTTTCCCAGCAAATATGCACCACATATAGATGTTCTCCACTGGGACATTGCAATTGAGTTTAATAGCTTGAAATTAGAGACACTCTGTGGTCAGTGAGGAATGATTATCGATGGCATAATTACCTTCCTGTGGAAGGGGATTATTTACCTTCAGCATTGGCACGTGTGTGAGGTTTGGTGGGGTTGAGACTGATGAAAAAATGGGAATTGGCCTTTTGATTTCACCTCCTCTTGCAGTCGTGGTGCCAGTCCTGCCCTGGCTCCTGCACTCGCCTTTGAGCTGCTCTGAGTCCTGCTCAGGCTGCAAGGAGGCAACAACTCCAAGCTGACTCTGAAGGAAAAGTGCTTGGAGAACAGTTTTATTCCTCTCTTGCTGCCCATCTGAACTTTAAAAACTAAGGTGTGTAAGTGATTTTGTTCAAAGAACTACTTATGTAGCAGATGCGCTCCATTCTTTCCAGGGACAGCAGTCACACTGTAATATTACATGTAATTTTAGCATTTGGATTAATACCCAGTGAATATTCTGTGGCAAATGCACTTTCAATTACATTTGCATTAAAAGGAGAAGCTTCAGTTCTTCATATTTCCTCTCATCCTTTTTTAGTTTTTCTTTAAGAGAAGTCATTAATGCAGAAAGCAGACTCAAAACTTCTGTGTCCTTGTGACCTTAAATTTGCATTTGAGCCATTGCACCAGTTGGCTTCCATTCTGGATTTGCTTATTCCTGGGGCTGATGGGTATGACCATGCTTTCCCTGAGCAGTGATAATGGCCTGTAGTTGAAACTAAGATCCATGATGGAATATTTGTTGACCAAAGTAGAAAAAGAATCCCATTTCCTTCTCCCTGTCACTTCTTTCCTGCATTTAACCCTCTAGTGAGATGGGTAGGAAAGGGGTAAAAAAAGCAAAAGCTTTTTTTTAATGGAGCTTCAGGAAGACTGAAATAAAATTTCTGTAGATACAGGTCTCTGAAATGTCTCCCCCTGAGGTCAAAACAATCTCCAGTGGTCTCACGTGGGGAGCAGGGATCTGAGCATCCCAGGAGGAGGAGGGATGTGGCACAGCTCTCTCTGGCAGAAAGCAGTTCTTGGATCTGCTTGGATGTGCTCCATTTGGGCTAAAAGAGGTACTTAACTTCAAAATTGAAATACTTTATGCTTTGCATCATAAAATAGTGTCGTATGGAACCTCTAGAACCTGTATCCAAACAGCAAAATGAAACAACCCAAAGATTCCTGCAGCTTTTTTATCGTGAGGCTCCTCTTGGCTAAGGGAGCAGTGTGACTCTCACAGAGACATAAGTGTGGATCAGGAGGTTTATTTGTCACCTGTGAATGAGAAATAGGAGTGTAGAGAAACTTCAGAGCAGGAGCAGACACACAGCTGTACCTGCCATAGCTGTGCAGAGGTTAACTTCGGGAGCCCTGCCATGCCTCATCTAATGTGATAATTACTTTCGGCACCTTTGTGTCTAGGCCTAATTCATCTTGCAAAGATAAGGTAATAATTTACCACTTAACCTAATTCTTCATGTGCCAAATAACACAATTGTACAATGAAAACTTAGAGGTGCAAGTTGGGAGCAGAGAATGGAGGCTGGCGTCTTGGGCAAAAGCGGGATCTGAACAGGAAAATATGCAGGAGTAGAGGGAAATTCTGCCTCAAAACAAGTTGTGCTTTAGCAAAGAGTCTTGCACTGGGATCTGAGATTTGCTGTGGCGAGACATGTACAATTCTCCAGCAAACATTTGTGGATTTCCAAAGAGGCCATGGTTCAGGCAGTATGGGGCCGTTAGGGGCATTTTATGATAGGCTCTATAAAGTTACATGTTCCTAGTTAATTTTTAGTTTTGTACTATTGCTCAGACACACTTTGTGCAAATACGTCTGGGTCCAGGCTAAGAAAAAAAAGCAAACTCAGACCTGAGACAGTGTAGCGTATTTGAAATAGGAGTGGCACAAGTTAGTCCAGATAAAGAGGGGAATATTTAAGAATTCCCAAGTTGTCAGAGACTATAATTGCTCCTTGACACCTGAAGAGGAGAGCTAAAGTATAGTCGATAGCTGTGTTGATGCTTTCTCCATTAACTCCTATGTGTGTGAGTTATGTTTACAGTTGAATAATTGTTTATATGTAAATAAAGCTATTGCATCTTTCTTTCCCTCTGTAAGGACAGTTTTAGCTTAATCGTGTCAAAGAGTTAGTGTCGGGAGCTGGGGGATGTTCATCTTGTGATTCATTTTAAATTTGCTTCCTGTGTATTTGCTACTCTACCACTCTTAATTGAGTTGTTTTTGTTTTTTTCTTTCCGCGTGGAAGAATGTGCACTCTTTCCTTCTGATTTCAAATGTAATAGGTGACATTTTCAGTCTTTCTGTAGAATTAAGTAAGGTGAACTGTAGCTACTTTTCCAGGCATCCAGGTGGGCTGAGATACTGCTGTCATTTCTCACTGTGGATGTTTGAACAACTGTAGAATCGCTTTAGAGTTAATCGTATTGTGGCTTTCTAACGGTGTGAGAGAAGAAAAATCATGAATTAATCGCTTCAGTGGACCTTGGCTCCTCTTACAGCAAAGTTTCACTCTCCTGTAAATGCTCGGTATTATGTCAGTTCCCTCGAAGTCATTATCACCTACACACTGGGTGTCAAGTGCTGCTTTCTAAAGAGATTAGTACCTTTTCCTCCTCCTCCTCCTCCTCCTCCCTCACGCTTGCTCAGCTAAGTAGAAGAAAATCCAAATTACCGCAACCGTACAGGATGGGAGATGGAAAATAATGCCCTGATTTGGTGGCTGTTTCAAGGAGAGAAATGAGATAGAGGATTTTATTCCTCCTCACTAACACTTTTATGCTGACCTAATTTCACCTGACGTCAGCGTGGTAGGTCAGAGCAGAGCGGGGCCTTAAGTCTTTCAAACCCTCTCTGCACCCCCCGAGTGGTTAATTAAGGAAACGGGTGCTGTAAGCAAGGCAGACAAGAAAAACCCCGGTATTTACTTACTCTGGAATAGGGAAGGGAAGCAGAATGCAATCAAAGTGACAAAAAAACAAATCCTAATCAAAGGGGGACTGTGAACCAGAAAACTATTTTTTTCCTTTTTTTTTCTTTGTTGCTTCTGTAATATACCTACGCCTGTGAGAAGGTTTGGCTAATCAGACTCTTATCAGTTTTTTGCCAGCCACCTGGCAACAACCACTCACACCTCTCTTGTGAGAGCGTGAATTTGCTGTCTTTTACCAAGCAGGACTGGTAAAACCTGAAATCACAGATTAATTAGAGAAAAAAACAAAAAAGGAGCAAAGATCTCATTTACTTTGTTGATATCCCATTCCCTTGGACGCTACCTGTGCACACAGCGAGGATATCCAGAACAGGAAAGAAAAGATGTCAATGGAAAAAGGTTATAAAAACATCCCAAGCAAAACACACTTGAAACAGTGATGAAGGGATGTACCTGCCTTTGTAGAACACAAGGAACAGCAGCATCCTTTGGTTTCAACTCTGTTTACAGAGGTGAAAGAGCGACAATAGAAGAAGCTGTTGGGAAACAGTGATGCCACACTGGAAAAGTGGGGGAAAGGGGCGTTTTCTTTCTCATCTCTTAATTTGTTTTAAATTTCCAGCTAAGCACCGTCTGGATCTTCCTGCTGGAACCTGCACAATTCTAAAAGCTTTTGTGTTGTCCTTTGCTTCCCGTTTAGAATCACAGAATCATAAAGGTTGGAAACAACCTCCAAGATCATCGAGTCCAAACTTTGCCTGAACACCACCCTGTCAACTAGATCAGGGCATTAAGTGCCACATCCAGTTGTTTCTTGAACGCTTTAGCATTCCTTGGAAAGAAATGGCTGAGATCAAAATTCCTGACTTCTAACTATTCCTGCCTTTAAGCAGACTGATGCAGCCAGGACTGAAGGTGTTGTGTTTGGATAATTGATCTTGGTAAATAACAGCCTGGGTTCCTTAGACTGCAAATTCACATTCTGTAGAGCAATACAATGGCACCAGCAGGCTGGGCAATGATGTTTCTGTGTATTACGTGGAGTTTTCATTTTGGGATGTTTAATAGGCCTGTTCCCCTCGTCTTTTCTGGAGGAGTTGGATGTTTTTGGAGCAGAGGTTTTTAAACCGTGGTACCACTGATGTCGCTGAGCCAATGCCTTTGTGTGTGGTGGGTTGGGCTTGTTTGCTGCTGTCTCTACAGCCTCATCACTGTGTTCCCTCCTCATCCTGCACGGGACCCTGTTGGCAGGAAGGCCAACTGCTGTTGTTGGTTGTGTAGGCAGCTCCTCCACACAAGCCAGGGAGCCCCTGCAGTGAGACAGCGAGCAGAGACACAGGCACTGCACCGGGATTTGGGATTTGTGGAGCAAACAAGAAACTAATCTGGATGTGCAGAGGGTGAGGTCCCATTGCCAGTGTTTGTGTACGAGTAAAGTTTGGAATTGCATCCCTACAGAAAGCAGGGCTGTCAGCATTATGTTTTTCAAATTTAAATAGTGGCCATATAGATAAAAGAAACTCTTCAGGTCAGTGCTTGTTACTGGGAGCTCGTAGAAGACAGGTTGCATAAAGATTGTATTAGAAAGAACCCCCACCCTAATATTGGAGGGGTTTATGGCATTTCTGAAGCACTGATCTTAAAGGCTTTTTCCAACCTAAATGATTCTCTGTGTGGGGATTTGAGGAGATGCTCTAGGTGTTGCTCAATTCATACAGAAGTTCTACATACCCTAAACAAAAAAGTTGTGCATGTTCTGAAGTGTGTCAGGTTTTGTTCGTGGTTTGTTTTTGGTTTTTTTTAATGATCCTAGTTGAAATCTGAGGAAGCAGCTACAATTCAGTTTTATATCTGAAGAGATCTGGAAATATAATTTAATTAATAAGGGTAATTTTTAATACAAGGAGCAAAGAATATGGAATGTGGAAGATAAGCTAGAAAAGTAGGAGCTGCTTCATGACATCAGAGAGAAGAGCTGAGGTGGGGTTCCTTCGGACCTCACTCTTGTATTGACTTTCATTTGATAAGTCAGTGTTCTGAGAATTGACCAGAATGTGTGCAGATTAAAAATTGGGCCAAAGGCCCTTGAACAGTTTTGAGGTTTTTCTAATCCATGAGAAGAAAAGAAAGTGTTCAATGTTTTGAAGAATTCACTGGAAAAAGTCTGTAGTCCTCCTCAGCTCTGTGTGGTTATATTCAGTAAAACAAGGAAATTGAGTTTACACCTCTGAATTTTTGCTGCAATGCAATAGAGTACAATAAAATTCCCTGAGCGCTTTGACTACTTAATATTTATTTATATTTACCTGGTAGGTTGTATCTGTCTGTGAATGACCTTCAATCCTGAAATATTATCTGAGTATTTAGCAATCTTCTGTTTGTCCTCACTGTACATTTGGGAGATGATCTATCATGTACATACACAGGAAACGGACACGGTGAAACTAAATCACTTGGTCAAGGTTACAGGGAGAATTTGAGATGGATGTTGAAATTAAATCTAGATCTTCCTAGCCCTGAGCTAATCCTGTTGCAGCATGGTCACCCTCTATTTGAAATCCCTTCTATCATCATAGGCTTGTTTGTGGCTTTGGCTAAGTTTGCTGCAGACACAAACTGTGGTACCCAACTGGAGACGCTTTCACTGAGAAGCTTTAAACAAGCAACCCCTCTCCCCCACCCAATTTATTGAGCAGAGTGAACCCCTACTTCTTTAATGCTGTGAAGAATTCAGAGTTGTTAGGCAAGTGCAAATTCAGAGCTCAAAAGAGCCTCAGTTAATGTTTCAGATGGATGGAGAGGAAACACTTTATTTGAGGTGGTATTTCCACAAAGTATCTTGGAGGCAGTTTGAGTGTGAGGAGTAGAACTGAGCTCTGAATGGAAGGTGTTGTCCTGGCTGAAGATCTTGGTGACAGGCAGCTGCTACTGAAAGTGGAAACACAGGGGTCCCTGGATAGGTGAGGACATGCCTACATTTCTTTTAGGGTGCTGATTATATAATTGGGACAGTGTGGAACTCAGCACAGATTAATTGCTCAGTTCTTCACTCCAGTATTTTTCTGGATGATATAACTGAACATAAGCTGTGCTAACTTTCATTCTTTTACAGCTAAATATACATCTCTGTAGTCTTGTTGAGCTGGAGCTGATTGTGTGGTGATGGAGAGGCAACATTTTATGTAAGGCGTGTGTAGGAGATCTGAGAGATCTCCACAGGGATCTTATTAGAGCTTATAAATGTGGAAACGGTTATTTACAGACAAAGTATGGAGTGAGAGAGGAAGGGAGTAAAGGATCTGAATGTCACTCTTACATTACCTCCAGAGAAGAGCTGAATATCACATTGTTTGTTCCATATAATCTCAAATTGATGCCTGATTTCATTAAGTGCCATATTTATAAAAGATGGGCTATTGGTTTGAAAATCAAACTTCTGACTAAGTTTACTCTTGATCTTGAGGTCTCAAGTCTTTTAAAAAAATGAGAAATCCAAAGAGCTCTTTAAAGTCACTGTTAAATCTTTGTAAAACTGTATTACTTAAACTTAACTGGATGCTGGGTTTTGGGTGTCCAATGGCTAATTTTTTAGTTCTTCTTGCTGAATGCACAAGTCACTAGTTGTGTTTTAACATAACTACTTGGATTGGTTCTGTAAGGGATAGGAAAACCTAAGTGCCAGGCCTCCATTGCCTTGTAATGGTTTAACATTCCTTTCAGGAGATTGAAATCACAGACTTGCTCCTCTCATGCTGATTCTGCAAACACACACCGTGTATTTCACTGATGGAACACCATTGCAATCACTTTCCCTGTTTATGTTGCCCAAACAAATAATGTGTTTAGGTTTTCTCATGAAACAGGAGAAAAAAAGCCGAATTTTCTTACAAGTGAGGTAATTCTCCTCTTTGCAGACTGTGATTTCAGCATGTTTACCCTTTGCTTGTGGGGATTATTATTTTTACCTTCAAGGAAACATAGGATCCAAAGCTTGTATAAATTAAATATCCTGGTGTAGATCCTCAACTTTATTTCTGTTGTATCTCTGATTTGTATTACTCATGTTTTTCCACGGGATCCTTAAACATTGAGGGATTTTAGATGATTTCCAACATCGTCCTCATAAACAATGGTCATCCTTCCTTCCAATGCATTCTTTCCTCAACTGATTTAGAAATCCCTTCTTTCACACCCAGGGAAATTATATACTCTAAAAGAAATTAACTTATTCTGTTTATTATTAATGTGATAAGACTTTGAGTTTATTTCTGTGTAATTATATTTAAACTTATTTTTAGTTTGGACTGTGACAAAATAAATGATGTCCAATAAAAAGATGTTTTCAGAACCATCAGAATTTTTTCATGGTCCGGGTAGGGAGGAAGAAGAGGCATCACAGAGACACTTTCTCAACTATTTTAGAGGAATAAAGAAAATGTTCTTTTTTATTTTTAATTCCCCTAATAACTAACAATCATTCTTGTATCTGTATATTTTCTCTGAATGGTATTGTGGAGTCTGGAGGGCTTTGCTTTCTGCTGGAATCGGCAACAAGGCTTCAGGTGACATTAGTGAGGGGTGGGCTACAAATCTGGCATGGGATGGGTGTTTTGGCCTTTAGCATACACATGGGACACTTATTTGGCTATAAAATGGTCTTTCTGACAACCAAGGAACACCATTTTCCCTTGGCACCAATTCCTTTGGACAACTCCAGGACTCTGTGCATTTGTCAGCTCCGGGAACGGGTTGACCTGTGATCTTGTCCAGCGCTGTGTGGAGTCGCTGTGAATTTTTTCCCGGTAAAGCCTGGGAATGCACAGTCTGTTTCCTTCCTAGCAAGTTAAATTGCTTTTGGGAACAGAAAGTGTTGTAACTCACTGTGCTGAGTGCACTGAATAGGAGCTGGATCAGGTTGCTGGAGAGCAGCGCTTGGGTAGCTCCAACAATTTCAAGCCCTCGGAGGCGGCTCCGTGGGGTCAGTGAGAGCAGGACAGGGAAGGGGAACACTGGAGGTGCCACCCTGGCCTGCTACCAGTGCTGGGGGCACCAAGTGTGGTCCTTCATTAAGGATTTCTGTCAAATAGCAAATATCAAAGGCTAACAGCCTCTGTAAAATGTTTCTTTGAGAAATTATTGCCTTTTTGAAAGCATAGTTGAGCTTAACATTCAGGTGTTTCTTTACAGAATTAGTTACTGGAAAGTCAATGCTAAATCATCTTAGTGCTTTTCAGAAGTTTTTTATTTCAGTCTTCTCTCCCATTCACAGAAGTTACAAAAATTCCATTTTTTTAAAAAGTAGAAAACATAGAATTCTGAATTATGTTACATTGTATATTTTATTATTTTATCTCTTACACATATTATGATCTTCCATTGTTGTTCCTGAGCTAGAATTAATGAAATGGCAAGAGGAAAAAAAACCTCAGTGGGATTTAATTTTACAAATAATATGCTGAGGGTTCTCATCACTACTTTATCTAAATATAACACAGTAAGCATCTCTGTTGCTTGTGAATAAGAGGATGTTTGGAAGCTGCAGCAGCTCTCAGGAAACCCAATTTTCCTCTCCACAGATCGAAGTTAGGAGTATTAAATATAATTAATATGGAATAGCTGTGTTTAACTGTTTTATGGTATGTAAGCACAGAACATTTAGATGTCTTTAGTGAAATAAGTTGAGGACACGATGCAGGACTGCACAATTTATTTTTATCCTCAAGGTCAACTAACATCTTTGAACACTGCCATCAGTGTGCAAGAAATATAGGTCTTAATCCTAACCTTGAAGGTAATGGTGTAGTTTCCCTGTATACAATTATATATATACACAAGTATGTGCATTACTTATTATCTTCTTTTCCTTGGGCTTTTGAAAATATAAGCTGGATATTTTTAGAGACTGGTATGTCTGACTCAGAGAACTCAACTACAAGATATGTAACTGAGGCATGCAGTTCATCTTTGTAGGACAATGCTGGGTAGAAAAAAAAAAGACTATTTGTATACAGAAATTATCAGGGAATCCTTCCAGATACAGGAATGTCTACTAAGCAATGCGAATTCAAGTAGAATTTGAGTAGGAGCTGCTTTTCTGATGGTGCTGGACACTTTCAAATTATTAAGCTGAAATGGCAGATGAATGCTTACTAACCCTAAATTATCAGACCAGCCCATCCATAAACCACCTTGTAACAGTGCAAACAGCAGAAAAGAATTATGCTTTTTTGGCTTTGGTTTACAAGTGCTTTAAATTCTCTTCCCTCATCTTCCCCTTCTCTGGAATAGGTTAAGCAAACTTTGCCGATTTATTTTCTCAACCTTCTAGTTCGTATTTATTTACTAGTAATTTACTTTTGATTATTGTTATTTTCACCCATTATATATGTTTATGGAGATCAGGATGTGAGCATGATCTTCACAGATTCATCAGGTACGGGCATACTCCAGGGAACAAGGAGGATGGCAGTTTGACAGGCAAAGGCTGTGGGGATTTTATTCCTATAATCTGCACCTTTATTACTGGACGTGAGGACATCCAACAGATTTTTTGGAACAAAAACCTTGCTAAGAGATCATGTCTGTGAGATAGCCCTAGAAAAAGGTAATGATGACGTTACTCATCCAGATGGGCAAGTTCTGGATGAGGCCTTGAGTTCTGGGCTCCCAAATTTTCTTGCTGGTCCTGGAGCACTTCCTGGTGGTCTCTGTAGCCCTGTGGAGGGGAATTTGGCTGTATTTGTGACGTGAGCTGACAAACAACCCACAGGGAAATATTTCATCATACTTTTGTTTTCCCCTGCAAAATGCCACGTCCTGTTCTTTGTGCTTAAAACCGGTCGTTACTGGTGCAGAAAAGAGCAACAATTCTGCCTCTGAAGAAAGGGAGTTGAAAAGGTATTCAATAAATCATTCAAACTTCATAGTCTGTGCTCAGAGGAAGGTTAAACCTGGGTGTGATCCACCATGGCCAGGAGCTGCATTCAATGATCCTGGTGGATTCCTTCCAACTCAGGATATTCTGTGGTTCTGTGAAGCAATGAGAGTGTTTTGGGTTCTTTTTTGTTGATATTTTGGTTCTTGTATTGCCTGGCTACTTTATGGCATCCCTGGGGGCAGAGGAGATGCTGCCATGCACTGTTTGCCCCTAAATCCTTTCTTGACCCTTGTCTGACCAAACACAAGGAATTTTTTTAAAACTCCTTCTGAAGGAATAGAACATTTCCTGTTAGTCTTGGCAAGCCCTAAGATCATTTACTTTGAAAAGTTCTGATATTTTGGTAAAATTGTCATAACTATTGCTTCATAGTATTGAATCTGGGGTTGAGAGACAGCTAATGGATCTGCATGACATGGTTCAGTCCTGAAAGCCAAGCCTGATTCCCAACCAATTTTCATTTATAGTGTATTTTTATTTCATATACTGTATATATTTACTGCAATAACATTTGTGTCAGATATTTAGTTTAATATTTAAATGTGAATAAATATTTTTGTACAAATTATGTGTTGTAAGTAAATTTTCTATACCAATAACTCTTTAAGCTTTCACATTGTAAAGCTCATTCTTTGCTAAAGGATTTGAACACTTTTTTCAAATCTATATAAATTGTAAATACAAATTGTGAGTTCTTTTAGTGGAATATTCATATATAAAAGCCACAAGTGGCCATAGTGGTAATTTCAGATCAGGTTTGACTCCATATATGTTTAAACTCTTGGAATGGCTGTTGGTAGAGGTACTCCCAGATATTCCAGTGGAATTGAAAGGAGCGATTTATTGGAGTTCACACATTTTTTGTGTTTGCTTTGGCTGAAGTGCAGCCATTCTGTCAAATCCTGCCATGCAAGGGAAGGACAGGGCTGGTATGAACCATTTTGGAGTGTACCAACACATTCCAACCAAGTCCAGTGAAACCCTTGGAGGCTCTGGAGCCACCACAGAGAGAGAGGTGGCAGTGCCAGCCCTGCTGACGTCAGCCAGCACAAACTGCCTGGTTTTTTCCCAGGTAGGAGGCTGTGGGACAGGGAAGAACACCTGAGGTAAGTAGTGATTTATTTGACAGACGGGCTTCGGTTTCTTCTCGCCACACAGAGGAACATCAAGAGCTGATGTCTTTAATTGGGCTCTGTGGCCCTGCAGCAAGGAGAGCCCTGGGGTGTGGGGACAGCCCCCTGAGGAGCCTGGGGTGGCTGTGTGATTCCCGGGATGGGGCTCCTGGCTGACTTGGGAGCTGCCCGGGGTGTGCACGTTCCCCATGCAGGATGATTGCCAGCACCAGCTCATTGATACCTGCGGCTTAACAAAGCTTAACAGGTCAGATTGCTTTACCCACTAAGCTAAACATAGACGTTTATCTTATTATATTGGAAAAACCCTCCACATAACACAAGTAATTCACTCGAGGTGACTAATTACTAGGAATTAAGTATCGTGGTTGTATCATTTGCTGAGCTATCAAAACTCCTTATTTCACAGTTTGCTAAAATTCTGTTGGCCCTTTTTAATTGTCGGCAGTGATTGAACCTTGTCCCACTGTTATTTCCCTTTGTGTTAATAATTTGCTTTTACTAGAGTAATAAATAAGGTTGATCCAGGCTTCACTTCTCAGCCATTTGATAGAAAGGCTACAGTGGTAGCTACTGTGTCAGCCTAATGAGCTTTACAATAAGGATATCAAGGTATGTATGAGAAGTCCATACACTGAAGCACGAAAGCTTAAAGAATGTTTTCAAAGGAGGATGCATTTTCTTAATAATATTGTTAACAGACCATGTTTGTAGTTTAAGTCTGTGCTAATATTTATTACTGTCTAATCTGTCTGAAATATGAGTGTTAACAGTTGAGCAGTTGAAATAGAATAGTGCTGGGTTTCTTTTTTAAGGTGCAATCCAAGATCATAGCATGACCTGGCTATGGAAAGGGGGTACTGAACTGGAGGTTCATATTCATGTCGCAGTCAAACACAATGTCATGGTAGAGGATGCTCCTTCAAATGCATCCTGTTCTGAACACATTTTTCAGATGGCAGATAAGTGGTTTCCTGTACAGAGGGTTGGCCAGTAAGAAGGAAAAACAACCCCTATACCACTGTGGTAGTATTTTGCATCAGCGATATCAGGAGAAAGCATTGAACTAAAATTCTTATCCAAACTTCCCTGGCTATTTCTGGGAGAATAGTTTTGGTGTGATACAGAGAGGAGTCCATGTAACCCTTCTCCTCACGCAAAGTTTCAGCCTTATTTCCAACCATCCTTCAAAGTTAGGTTGTTTGAAATCTGTAGTTTGATGGGAACTGATGTGATCCCTTTTGATTGTATAATCCTATAATTTGACTTTAAATTAATTTAGATTACATTTCTAATCTCCATCAGGGCCAAAAAAACCCAATGTTATGAGACTGCAGGGGAAAAGTAACAGTTCCCTCCAGAACACAGAGAAGGGAGCTCATATTGTGGAAAGCCACAAATGACTTGAGTCCCCCTACTCGTATCACTGTGTTATATTAAGTAAAGTTTAATGCTAGAAGGCAGCTGGCACAAGTCCTGTTTTGAAAACTGGCCCATTTGTAGGGTTTAAGTGCATATTAAATGAAAGGGTGATTCCTAAGCACACTGACTATCTCATTCTCAGTTCCTACAAGTTATGGCACCCTCAGCAGGTTGTTCTTCAACCTTCTCTTGGTAGGCCAGTCTCTGGATTAAGTTTTGTTCTGAGTGTCAACAGCTTCTCTCATCCACATGTGATATGGAAGATTCTGTCTTTAAACTAAAAAGGAAGTGGAACGCTTGTATAACAGTTTTCATATTCTTAGGCACATCTGTTGAGATCATGAAGAAGCTGATTTCAGTGGTGGATGTAGGTTTAGCTGTACCAGATGTTGCAGGTACAGATCCCTTTGGAGGAGGTTGTTAAGATGCTTCTTTGTCACTGCTGTGGTTAGGCTGTGGCTGTAAAGCCAGGTTTATTTAAACTTCATTGGGAAGCTCAGGCTTAGTAATGCTTCTTCTAGTTGGCCCTGCTTTCCTTAGGCTTTGTTCTTCTTGGAATGGCCTAGTGACTTTTCTTCCTGCTTGGGTGATCCTGAGAGTCTGGTTTTGTTTTGCAAACACTAATACTGTGGCAGGGAGGGGGACAGCAATGCCAGCCCAGCCTTGCAGACATCTGTCTTTTTGGGCATAGCTTTTAGGTGATAAAAGGACAAAAACATTGTGTATTCATAGACATCAGATGGTAGAGACTGAAGGAGGGGAGGGAACTGCAGTGGTGGCCGGCTGGTGGTTTTCCTTTCAGATGTTGAGAAACTTGGGATTCTGGAAAAGGAAGTGAGCTGATCAGAACTGCAATAATTTATCAGTCAGAACAAGTAATAATTTATACAGTAAAACAAATGTGGTAGATAAATAGTTCAAGGCAGCCGCGAGCTTACGTGGTTTAAATCACACAGAGAATGGTTGTGGTTGGATGGGACCTGTGGAGATCACCCTGTCCCACCCCCAGGAATTCTGTTTGTCTCCTGGGCTTCAGTACTTCCCTGAGTAGACTCAGGTGTGTCAAACAGCTTCCCTCCGAGGTGGGAAAGAGTTAACCAACCAAACAGCTTCCAACTGCTGCAACTGAAACCAGGGAATATACTTATTTTATAGTTAGGGAAATTGAAGCACAGTGGGATCAAGTGACCTACTAACATCTCATAGGCAAGGAACAGCAGGGCAAGTCCTTGAATTTGAGTGTTCTGAGGTCCCTCTCCTCCACTTCTTTTATTAGGTCATGTTGCTTCCCAGGATAACAACATGTTTGCAGGGTTTGGAAACGCAAGCTGTTTCGTTGCAGAAATATTACTGCACGATGTTACCAAACTGGAGAAACACCGAGGCTGAAAACAGATTTAATTCTTGTTTTTAAAATGTAGCAAATGAGATTTAAAAATACGAAAGGCTGCCAGTCTGCTGTTCTAGTTTAAGTATCTGGGTTGTGATTAGGAAAATATTAGAAATCTGCTGCTGCTTTCCGGTGCCATTCCTCTGATTGGACAACCTCACCAAAAAGGAGGTCTTGGTCCCCAAGATCCTGAAAGAGGAATTAAAATTATGTTCCTGCCTTTCCTGTCATTAATTATCAAAGACCTTGAAATGTGCTTATGATGTCTATCACCAGCACACACAGGATTAAATTTTTATCCAAAGAAATTAGGTAGGCTCTTTCTTTTGCCTCTGAATATGAATTGTCAATTGAACTTTTACTGGAGAGGCAATTCTTTCAAGTTGCAGTTCAAGCTCAACAGGTCAAGTCTCATTCCTTTCACATCCTGTAAGCATTGTTGTGTTTTTTAAACTTAGTCCCAAGGAACATCTTTCTATTTTCCATTCCACTTTTCTGCTCCATTTCCACTCCTTGACCCCAAGTTAAGGTGTTAAATTGTTCTTCTGTCAAAGCTAAATAATATGATGCTGGATGCTTTAATAGGCATGAAGATGCACTGACAAACCCTCATTTCAGGACAGGCACTGTTCAGATGATTTGTTGCTTTGCAGTGCTTTGCTATTAAATCTGATGATGAAATATCTAGAAAAAGCATCAGCCACCACTGCAGCCATTTTGAGTTGCACCTGCTGAAAGCCAAGTGAATTGGAAAATGTTACCTTTTTCACAGTTGTACTCCAAAAGTAATAATTAATAAAATCCCCAACCCTTTAAGTTCTGAGCTCAGGATGTTACTATTGTATTATTTGCTGGATGGTCCATTTTTGGGGGTGGAATTGCTATTTTTAGCTTTGGTTGTGAGGTGCTGCTGTATTCATCTGGACAGAAGTTATTCCCTGGGATAGTGGTCTTGTAACTTTGAGGGTAGGGAGCACGGACCAAGCCCTGCAGCTGGAACCTCATCCTTATTGCAGGAACGGGAGAAGTTCCTGGTATTTGCTTCTGGTGTTCTCTAGGATGGCCCTGCTTGAGGGAGGTTGGACCAGAGGTTGGTCTTCTGTGATCCCTTCCAGACTGACCCATTCTGGGATCTGGGGACGTTCTGTGGTGTTCAGCAGCACCAAGGGTTTGTAGCATTTCTGAGGAGTTTGCACTTAGCAGCTTTAAGTAGGGACACACACAATGTTCCTCTTCGTTCCCAGCTCCTTGGTTCACAAACAGGGCCAGCCTCCAGTGTGCTCCAGAATTTAGGGGCTCAATTCCTACTCCAGAAAGTTCATCCTCTGGGATTGAGCTCAGCTTTAGTGGTTGGCCTCCTGCTGCTGCAGGATGGCAGCGTTGGGATGGAGTTAGAACCAGAGGCCTACGTTAAATAAACACTGGGAATATCCATGTGAAAAATTGGGTGGATTTTGTATATAATAATATGTTCAAACTAAGATTTTCTTTTCCTTTTGAACTTTTTTTTTTAAATATTTTTCTCCTTTTCTTATTCCCTTGTCTATTCTGTTAATCAAAATTAAGAATTAGAGTATTTTCTGGTATATATAGTATGGTTCTGTATCTGGTCTGAAGTTTCTGTAGTGACACACAGTTTTTGAGAACAGCACTCCTCAAACTGGCAACAGCCAAATGTATGGAAGAAGTTTTTATGCTGTGTTTCATTTCTTTAAACTATTCCTCTCTTCTTCCAGGAAAGACAGTGTAAAGAAAAGAATCATCTCTAATGTATTTTGGTACTGTGTCAATCAACCTCTTACTGCTTTTCAAATTATCTTTAAAATTTGTACCAAAAAAAAATGAATTTCAGTAGCTAGATAATTGCAGACTATTTCAGTATCTTCCTGCTTTTCTGACAGAGCAGTAGAGGTCACCAACATTTATGGGTCTGGGACCTAAGCACAACGTATTTAAATAGACCACTTTTTTTGCTCTGTTACTGTTCTGTTCAATGCTAGAATTCAGTTTGAGCTGCACTGCACACTCCTTACAGCTGCAGCTTGTACTGGAGGCTTGCTAAGGAAAAGGGGACACGTCTCTCTGCTTAATATAACCCAAAGTCACTGCATCTACTGTCCTGGCATGCATGTAATTGCCTGTAGCTTCCTAACGATAAAGGCAGTTTCACATGAGAAAAATCTGCATTGATCCTAGTCCAAATTTACATTTTACTTCATTAAAAAAATATTGATCAGCATAGATAAAACTCCTGATCAATGGTCCTAGCTCTTTCTTTTTTTTTTTTTTTTTAAATAGCTTCCATTTTGGTGCAGTGCAGAGTTTTGGTTTAACTGGCTGAATTGATATTCTGAGCAGCGAGTAAGGCAGGATGACAGAGCATCAGCACAGCTACTCCTATTATTGCTCAGGGAGGTGTGCTCGCTTGCAACTGCCCACTCTGTCCAAGGCAGAGTGAAGTCATGAGCCACTGCTGTCCTAGGATGCTACAGAACAGATCCCAACTTTTATCTGTACTGTTTTATACATTATTTACCAAAACCCTGATATTTTCCTGCGTTTAGTCACTATCGGGACTGAATGGTTTGAGGGAATGAATTTGAAGTTGCTGTTTGGACGTGGTACGTGTAATGATCTCAGTTTGCTTTGAAAAAAAAGAAAATACACAGAAAATGTTATGCTTTCTAAAGCTGATGTTTCTGTCTTATTTTTAGGACTTGGGTTTCTTTTGCAGTGCCATAACACGGTATTCCATTGAAATAGCCTTTTACATTTCTGAGTTCTGGGTGTGCTAAGAATTCAAAGTGACAGGTACATGATAACTCAGAGAAGGAGCTCTAAATAAAATGCAGTGACTCCTCAAAGTGTAAGGCTGGAAGGAAAAAGGCAGAGAAGAGCAGAGAATTGCTCTGGCATGTTTGCAGTGTTTGTATGGTTTTACAGCATATGCCGATGTGACCAGACCAAACTAAACAGGGGGCTATTTAGTGTGTTCCTCCTGTGTGGTTTTGGATTTCTGGAAGGCATGGCAGGGACACAAACACAACACAAACGCCACAGCCTTGCAAGGATTTTTTCGGTTTTTTTTTTTTGGCTATTTTCATTGGAATCAACATTGTTCTTATATAAATAGAAAGAGAGCAAGGGAAAGGAGAGCAAGCTGTTATCTTTGCAGAAGGTGATTATGAAGCAATTTGCGACACGGACATGTTGCCGTTGCTGTCAGGGTGGAATTAGTGATCGGGCACTGCGGGGTTTAAGCCCCCGCCGCATCCTGCGCCTGCTCCGGGGGTGTAGGGATGCGCCGCTGCCCTCGTTCCCAGGCCCCTCTTCCTATCCAACCTTTCATCTCCCCCCCCCCCCCCCTCCCCAAACGACAGCGATAGGACTTGACAGCCCTTGTCCTTGAAGGTTTCTCCCGCTCCCCAGCCGAGTGGCATATTCCTGGTAGTTTGCCATCTTCCGTTTTTGTCATTCTCCCGAGGGAAGTATTAAAATCACAAACAAACAACATGGTGGTTCAGTCCGTTTTCCCCCTCCCGGAGGCGGCTCTCCCGCGCTCTCCGCGGGTGCCGTGCGGGGCCGTGCCGTAGGAGCGGGCGGTGGGGGCAGCGGCGGTGCGGGGATGCTGCGGCCGCGCCGCGCTCCCTCCCCGGCCCCGCGGTGGTTCAGTCTGCAGAGGGGCTCCGCGGCCGCCGCTCCGCTCCCACCCCGCGCCGATGCCGAGCCCTGAGCCCTCCGCCGGCTAAACCCCAAACCGCGGTGGATTGGCGATGATACCTTAGCCAAGTAAGTAGCGACATCCCCCAGCATGGGAATAACGATGATGATAATAAAAGATCTTTCCCCCCTTTCCGCTCTGAGCTTGTTTATTTGGCGATTTGCTGCTTGGGGGGGGGGGGGGGGGGGGGGAAGACGCCAAGATGATGGTGTGGATGGAGGCTGAGTGATGCATTAGGTTTTGGTTCATGCCCTGGGAATCTCTGCAAAGGTAATGCTGCAACTCGTGTAGATTATTCTGTAAGGTCAAAGAGAAACTGCATAGCTAAAAGGCACTCTTGCATCAGAAAGCATTCGCTGGGCTTCGGTAGGTTGAAAATTCAGCATGATCTTGTTGTTTTCTGAAGCATATGGGCTTGATTTTGATTAAATCGGTGCTTTAGTGATGAGGAAAACACGTGGATGGGATTTTGCTTTTATCATTGCTGGTAAGAATCGGATGTGCCTTTTTTTTTCTTTCAGAAGTGAGGTGCAGAAAAGACACTAAAATGTGAGCAGTACAGCTTGAGTGTTCTATTTTTTCTAAGTTTAATGTTCTCTTATGATAGACAAAGGTATTTCTTGCTAGGAAAATCTGTAATCCTCAGCTGGGTTTCTATATAGAGCTGCTTATAGTTTTTCAGTGTGTTTGTTGGAAAGTAAAGGGCACACAGGTTAAATACCCCAAACATTGCCTTTCTATTGAGATGAATTAGAAAATACTGTGGAAGAAACCGGGAATTTTCTGCAATTCCTTTTAAGCATGTATGACGTTTCCTATGGCAAGGTGGGGAAAGGCTTTCTGAGGTACAATAACTAAGAATTCAGACGGATAGACTTTTATTTTTTTTTTATTTTTTATTAAAAGAAGAATCAGCCCTAAATCCCTTGAATGCCGCATGGAAAAGCTTTTGGCTGTTCATGAAGCATCCGACGCTTTAAGAGAAAACATAAGATTACAGGAGTCATTTCCGATTATGTAAAGGGAGATTCTGTGCGTTTGATCCCTGCCTGCGGCGCTGGCAGCTCATCTGCCCCGCTCCGGGCAGCACCGAGCTCTTCCCCAGCCTCCCATTTCCCGACTTTAAGTTGTCCTATCCAAGCCGGGGCAGTTCCCTGTGCATTCCACGTCGGTTCCCAGGGCTGCTGAGGCGATGGCTGTAGGCAGTCCTAGAGCACGGAGGCAGCCAGGAGCAGATGCTTAGCCCGGTGCTTCCCATACCTTCTGGAAGGTGAGTATTGAAGGGGCTGAAGTGGAAGGTCTCTTCTTTCGTGGTCAGAATGTTCATTCTGCATCCCAAGAGCTGCGTGCTTCTTAGGACTTCTGGTCGTTTGACCTCCTGCTTGCATTCAGTGAGGGGCTCTGCTAAAGGATTGCAGAGATATTACACAAGTTGGGATGTCTGGAAATAGCTGGCATGCTCCATATGGGAAAATTGCGCTTTTATTGCCAGGATTTGAGGTTAATATTACATGTCTGTGGTATGAAATTGGTAATGAAGGTTTATTGCTAGTCTTTGCTTAGAAAAAGGATTGCAGATCTACTTCATAGTCCACATTTTTTTTTAATGCTGAGATGCATTCCTGATTAGCATTTAATTTGTGAGAGGTCATCCATATGCATGACTAGCTCTTGTACCTTGCTCTGAAATAACTGTTTGACTCAGGTATCCAGCAGGTCTTTGATCACATACAGGTTTTACTTCGTTCATGTTCCTCTCATTTTAATTGAAATTGCTACCTGTGAAGAACTGTTTCATATTTTGCCTGTAGTGCTGCTAAAATGACTAACTTTGTGAATAAGCAATAAAATAAGGCTTGTAGATAAGTTGTGTATAGCAATGCAGCATGAAGTTTTTCCCTTTTTTTTTTTTTTTTTGTGCATGTCTGTGTGCCCCCTTTTCAGCCTTTTTGTACATCTATCTTCCTTTCTGTGGAGAATTGATTTTGGCCCACATTAATGGTAAATATACATTAATTTTCATGAAAAAGGTGATTTTTTTTTTAATTGTTGCAAATCAAAACTGCCTGATACTTCTAATGCTTTCTGCATATATAAAAAGGTTGCATGCATATATATTGGAGCAGCTTGGAAGAGTTTCATGCTTCTCAGTAGGATTCCAGGTTCCAGAAGACGTGGTAACGATGAACTAGGTATCATACTGCTCTTTTAAGAGCTTCCATGAAGTCACTTTTGTGAGTGCTTTTTTCTTTAAAATTTCATGTCATGTATCCAGGAAACAGCTTTGAAGGATGATTTTTTTCCTGTTTCATCTTCCCCCAGCATTTAAAATATACAGCTTATCTTTTCCAGTGCTGTTGGATTTGGGATGCAACATTTTTTTGAATCATGCTAAATAAATATATATATACATATATATTCCTGTCTGAATATTGCAAATGTGAGCATATATTCTGCTAATACATAAGAACATTACAAGTGTCTTTGCTTTTTTTTTATTTTCATCCTGCAGTTCATATTGTCAAATGTCAGTTGGGTATGTAGTAGTTCCTTGGTACATTTTGGAATAAATGTAGAAGTCGTGACCTTGTAACTCTCCCACTCACTGAAACCCCATTACACTGCAGTAGGACTCCAGCAGCTGGTAGTTCTGGAAATTCAACCCACCTCTTTTAATAAATGTAAATACTTTTACAGGTTGGACCTAAAATAAGGTTCTGAAGGGAAAAAAGTGGTTTATTTGATTAACCTGTCTGTGAAACCTTGTCGAAAATAAGCTTGCCTTTTGCCAGGTTTTTCATTATGTTTTCAAGGAGAGACAAAGAAGGATATTACAGTTCACTGGAATTTAGCAAGTATTGTTGTGCCTTTCTGGCTGATTAATTACATTCATATTATACATTATCTGATCAAACAACACCCCCCCCCGATTACAATGACACGTCTCTGAATAATTTTAATACGTCAGTTGAAAAAAAAAGGGGTTAAAAAAGCGCCAAGGATTAAATCATCTGCTCCCAGAGAGGTGCTTTTGCTGAATTCATACATTAAAATGTGTTGCTGAAGCTTCAGACAGCCTCTCTCTCATGCTTCCACTGAGATTCTTCCCTGGGTGAGGCAGGAATGACTCTGCTCTGAATGGAGGCTCCCTGGCAGAAGGGCTCAGTTGCAAATGGAGCAACAGAGCTCTGTGTGACCGGGATAGTTCCGGAGCCTCTGCAGCACCTGCAGTCTGGGAACCTCAGCTCAGATTCCACTTGCCAGGGCTGGATGACGCCCAGCAGGGATGCTCAGCGCTGGGAGGCTCCATAGAATTTATCCCTCTCTATCCCCCTTGTACGCGTCGTGTTCTAAGGTAATTTATCCTTAGTGGAACGGTTGCATAAGAGGACAGGATTTCTTCCTACATATGTTTTGTATGCTAGAATTTTTTATATTCCAATATTTAGAAATGATATATAAGGCTTTTGTAGGTTATATAAATGTATAGGCTTTAATTTCGTACATAAAGGGATGAAGAGGATTGATAGCATTTTATTGCAACCTTTCTTTTAAAGTTTGGTGCCCTTTTGTAGGAAACAAACATATGGCACAGTTTTAAGGGCTGTGGGATTTTGGGTTGAAGTTTTACTGGTTTTACTCATGTTTAGGGGGGAAAAAGCATGTTTTTAATGTTATTTTTCTTGATATATGGTCTTATTTTTTGCCTTAAAACTGGAGATTTACAATTGAAGAAAAAGAATCAATTTATAAGGGAAGGGCTGGGAATGAAGGGTATTTTAAAATGGCCCAAAATAAGGAAAATAATTTGAAGAGCCTGCCAGCACTGAAAAATGCAGGACATGTTCCTTCATAGCACTGCAGATGAGTGAAATATGGAGACTCAGAAGGGCTGTGGAAAGCCTGCTTAGATATCACAGTTTGCAGAGCTGGGAAATGGTAACCAAGTCACAAAATACTTCCCTTCTACCACATCGTTTGTGAACAAGTTCACTCTGCTGGTAATACATTTTTCTCTGTTTTTAAAATATTGACTGCACAGTTAAAGCATCTCAGGACTATGCACCAGGCTCTCAGAGAATCCTAGAAGCAGCTGATGGGAAAACCCAGAACAGGACTGACAGGAAGGATTGTGATTTATGTGAAAGATTTTGTGCATTTTTTACCCTTTGTCTCCTTTCCACACATGATGAGGGTGAAATGGGTGGAGAAGCCAGCTCATTTCAGAGCCACGGAACAGCTGAGGTTGGCAGGCACCTCTGGAGTCCAACCTCTCCTGCCCAAACTGGAGTCACCTATGGCAGGTCCCTCAGGGCTGTGTCCAGTCAGGTTTCAATTCTCTCCAAGGATGGAGGCTTCACCACCTCTCTGGGTAACCTGTGCCAGTGTTTGACCACTCTCACGTTTTTCTCATCTTTAAATGCAATTTTCCATGTTTGTTTGCTCTCATTGCCTTTTTGCCTTTCACTCGGCACCACGGAGAAGAGTTTGGCTCCATCTTCTTTTCTTCCTCCATCAGGTGTTTATACAAGGTCCCCCTGGGCTTTCTCTTCTCCAGGCTGAACAGTCCCAGTTTTCTTAACCTCCTACCTGCATGCCAGGTGCTCCAGTGCTTTTGTCACCTTTGCATCCCTTCCCTGGACTTGCTCCAGGAAGTCCATGTCTCTCTTGTCCTGGGGGCCCAGCAGAGCACAGAGCAGTGCTGAGGGAAGGGGAAGCTCCTGAGGCAGCCCAGGAGCCCTTTGCTGTGAGGACACATTGCTGGCTCGTGGTCAACTTTGGGTCCACCAGGAATCCCAGGGCCTTTTCTGCAGAGCTCCTTCCCAGCCAGCCTGTCCTGCCAGGGGTTGTTTCTCCCCAGGGGCAGAAGTTTGCACTTCCCTTTGCTGGACATCCTGAGCTTCCTGTTGGCCCATTGCTCCACCCTCTGTGGTCCCTCTGGGAGGCAGCTCAACCACCTGGTGATACCAACCACACCTCCCCACTTCATATCATCTGGGGACTTGCACAAGGTGCTCAGTTGTATCATCCAGGTCATTCATAAGACACTTGGCTATTGCATTGAGAGAAATTACTTGGCAGGAGAAGATTAGACCTGGAACTGCAGTTTCAAGATTTAGCCCAGAACTGAAGCACTGTGTTCTAACCAAATGCCAAAAAAATGGTCAATATCCTGAGTATGTTTATGGTTAAGAGTGTGGAAGTTGCAATACTGAGTACCCAGTACGTTGCATCAGCATCCTAGAGTTTGAGGAGGAAACAGAAAAATCAGTGATTCAGATCTACTAAGAGCTTATTTTATATATTAAAAATGAAGACTCACAGCTGATAATTTCGTTCACTGCATTTCAATTAAAGTGAGTTAAAAATAAAACCATATGAAATGAATTAAAAATAAAATGAGATTTAGTCCAATCTGATTTGGATCTTGCTGAAAAATCTGTCGCACAGAATAAGGAAACAGGATAGGGAAGATGCTTATCTGGTAGATGTTGGGCAAAGAGTTATTTCTGTAGTCATTGCCTGTCCAGTTCACTGACCTTCCCACATCCCGACCTCTGGAAATTAGTTAGGCATTTGGAGTAAATGACTCCTCATACATACACTTCATCTGAGAAGACATTTACTTAGGCAAGTGCTCCACAGCACAGTTCAGTGTAGACTTTGTACCTCAGTTTAGACACAGCATTTCAAATGTCTTCAAGGATTCCTCCCTCTGTATAACCCAGCTAAAGTCTGATATGACAATTCCCACCAGCTGCCACAGGTGAGGCAGGGAATGACAGCCGCTACTGGGCTTGGATACTGAGGTTTGTTCAAGATCCAACAAGTTTAGAGCTTTTACCCTACTTGATCTCACACACAAACTGTCCTAAGGATCCCCCTGGCATTTGTCTCCACGCATCTCAGAATTCCAGGATCTCCCCTTACTTCCAGGGTCTTTTGTCCAATCTGCACTGGTCATCTCCGATGACCTTTTCTGAGAGTCCACTTCTTTGGGGAGCCCATTTGTTCAGCCTCCTCTTCCTTCTGGAACTCAAGGGGCCTCGGTTTCCCAAATCTCTGTAGTCTGGGCAGGAACGCTGCACGGGATCAGTCTCTTTGGTGGTGCTCTCTCATCGCTCTTCACTAATTCCATGCTCCACTGTTATTTAGTTCCAGGTATTATCAAAACTTGCAACCAGCCCAGCCAAGCTGCAACCAGCAAGGAGCAGGTTTATGCATGAGAGTCGAACATTTTGGGGCATATTTACACCCTCCTGCACACCCAATTATCTGCTGCATTCTGCACTGCAATGTTTTTCACCTCCGACCGTACCGCGCTTCTCCACAAACGGGAATGATGAGGATCTCCATCCCTGTTCCCTTGACTACCTCAGCCTTTCAGACACAGATACTGCCATCCACAGTCTTTGTTCAGTAGCTTTCTGTGCACTGGTGGACCTTGAGGAAAGAGTGACACTTCCCAGAGGTGTGGTGGCTCTTTGTTTTGGCATGTGCAATATATGGGATGGATGAATACCTTGTAATGGTCGCGCTCAGCATCTCACTAACCTTGACACCAACACTGGTGCTGATGAAGCACAATAAAAATACGCTGCTACTGTTACAACTTGTCTTTCAGCATGGTACACCTTGTGTCACGTAGGTAATTAGAAGAGAACAGTGTTCCCAATAAACTGTTCCAGTCTCCTTGGGAAATGTGCAATCCCAAATGTCAGCAGGCAGCATTGATTTGTGTCCTTTGTAAGTCAGTTTGAGAAGAAACTCTTGCCCTGGCTGAGGACAGCTGTTTAATTTACACTGCGTGCTTACTGTGTTCCTTCCCTCTGCTTGAACTGCAAGGAAGATTTTGCATGTTGTTCTAAAAATATATCAAAATGATGTTTGATATTAAGGGACCGGTGAAATGCAATTACAATGAAATAATGACTTCGTGTTGCTTTTCACAATGAAATGAGATTGTCATCCTCCCTCCCCCAGTGCTTGAAGCAATACCTATTTATGAGTAGTTCAGCTAACCTGGGACATTTGAAGAAGAATTGCACACGGCTTCTTAGATGCAATGCAAATTGTTGCAGTACCCAAGGAGGACATTTGCATTATGGTAGGACTAGTTGCGTCTCTAATGCTGTAGTGGTGATTGTTATGCAGAGAACTGCAGGATAAAATGGTAGTGCTAAATCAGCATTGCTGAATAAGATGGCTGAAAATGCCACGAAAACAAACCATTGGAGCAGGAGGATTACAGAAGTAATGATATACCGAATTTCCATGCAATACATCTCCCAGCTTTCTGTATAGGCCTGGGGACAAGCTCTTAGTTGTATGGGTTATTTTCTTTGGTTCTTACTAAGTTTGGTGCCTCTCTCATCCCCACGCTGCATCATTTTGCAAGGAGCAGGACATGTCCCTCGTCACAGAGGGGGCTGCCTGGTATGTCTTGGGTTGACCAGAAAGAACACAAAAGGACTGCCCCGATATTTCTATTGCAGCATCAAGAATTCCCCTTCAGGCCATAGAGGTTTGAGTGATGATGTTTTATTCCCAAGTTTATGTGGGGAGCTGTTAGTCCTCAGGGCACTCTGTTGATGTGCTTGCACCACTGTTCGCAGAATCTTCTGTTCATTTGATTTTAAATCCCATTTTGGTTCCTCCAAAATAGGACTGGGTATGTTTGTCTGTTCTGTGTAGTGCCTAAATATCAGAGATAGGTACAGAATGTGGAGGGGTGGAATTTATTTACATGCTTGGGCTGAAATGGGAAGATGCAAGAGGAGAGTGTGTCTTTTTCCAGAACTATGTGATGTAACAATAGGTGACAGGGATAGGGACCGCTGGAGCCTGTCTCAAATGAAGTTCTTATGATGTGCAGGTGGCACCTGGCTCGTGCCCAAGCTGGGGGGGAGCCTGGGTGGGCCAGCTGCTGCCTGGGGCTGGCAACAGGCTTGACCTTGGGGAAGGGAAAACGTGTGGATAGAGACAAACTGTGCTCAGACTGTTAAAAAAAGGTGCTCTTTGCTGCAAAGCTTGAATTGCTGCCTATTTCTTTGGTTATCTTCTTATGAATCTTAACATAGCTGCTCAATTTAAGCAACTGGAGTTAGTATGCCATTCCCTACCTTGTTATGGATCCTGCCCTCCAGCAGTGTTTACAAAATAATGAAAAAAGAACCAGCAGTCTGAGGAAGGGACATGTAAAATCTGCAATGCAGAAATAGGATTATATATTTATCTGAGTTCTCATGTAGACAGATGATTAATACAGTACCAGCTACAGGGTTTATAGCTTGGTATGTCATTAAGGTTCCCTGTAACTCTAATGTGAAAAGATAATAAATTAAGTGTCCTCTTCCCTGCCCTTGTCCTCCTTTTTCTAGTTTAGAAGTATGCTTAGAAGTTTTAATCTGAAAACATGATTCTGATACCAGAACTGGGAATGGAAAGAAATGAAACAGAAAATGGAAGACATCTGAAGCTTTTTTTGCTTGAACCTTTTTAAGAATTAAAATTGAGTGCACGAGGTCTTAACATACAAGCCTCATTTACATATCTTCTTTTGGATTAAGAGGGTGTCTTTAAAAATACTGCTAGGAAAGTATTTTTTAGGATTTTTTTCCTCCACTTGTTAGAGAAGACCAGAATATCATTTCTTAATCAGGTCCAGCCTCCTTCTAAGGAAATCTTGTTCCCCTGCTTTATCTTATCTGGAGCAGATGAGAGCTGCAGATACAGGACATGTTAAATTTTTCATTATCAATAAGGTAAGTAGCAGCACTTTTAGAGCTTTAATTGCCAGACCCCGAGAGAAGAATAATTGTAATATTTAAAATAAATCTGAATTAGAATTCTGCGAAAGAACAAATGTTAAAGTAACTAGAAATATACTGGGAGATGGTACCCTTGAGCTCACTGCTGAGATCCTCCTGTGGTCAAGGGGAATTGAAGAAGATCAGGGTCTATGATTCTCTAGAAAGCCTCTGTGCTGGATTTATCACATGAGGTGAACTAGAAGGCCTAACCCTGCTCTCTTTAGGCAGAGCAGGACCCAGGGGTTGTGACAGAGGTGAGCAAATCGAAGTGTACACTCAGTGCTCAAAGTGCCACCACTGACACTGGAAACTGCAGATGATTCCTGCAATTAGGGCAGTTTTCACTGTGCTTGAGAAGAGCTCTGACCATTGCTGGATCAGGGAAGGGATAAATCCTTCCACAGGGAAAAGAAAATATGTGTGTGTGTGTGTATGTATCCATATATACACATGTACATCTCTAAAAGTATCCAAGTAGAGAGCAGTTGTTATAAAATCCTTTTTGTTGTTCAGTTTATTGTGTAGTTGAATTCCATTCAAAGTTAATCTTTCAGTGGTTCACTTGAAAACAATACCAATTTTGTGCTCCCTCCCACACACAAGATCCACTCCCTTCCTCAGTAATTCTTGTTTGACCTTACAGCCAGTTCTTTAGAAACTTTCCTACTGGCTGCCAGATATTTCTATTCAGGAGTTACCCTCAGGAGTAGCACATTGCCATGTTGGTCTGCTTTTTGTGTTCATTCTCTAGTGAACAGAGAGCCTCAAAGCTCGAGGCCTTGGTTAATTCAAAGTTTTATATGGATTTGACTTTCTCTCCCATGACTCTCCTTTTTTTTTATAGCAACCAAGTTCCACCACAGCAATAAGAAAACAAATGTGGGAACACTTGTAGTTGCTCGAGATAAAAATTTCTTGGGAGCTATGGAATTCATTCCTGCAAGAGATTGAACAGACTGTGGAATGAACCACGTACTCCATTAAGTCAAACAGCACAAAACATCTGTGGTGATGCCCATAAGGGCTGGATGAAGCTATTTCTAGTTCAGTTTTGGAAGGAAGAGGGAGTGGATCCTACTCTTTCTCACCTCTTTGTGAGGATAGCAAATCGAATAGAATTATAGGACTAGGGATTCCCTCCCCTTAACCTATTATTATTTGACTTACAGTGAAGATTGAGCAGCTTCCACGGGAAAGACAGAAGGTGTGATGTTCTCTGTGTGTCCATGAGAAATAGCCTTGTAAGGAAAAAAATATGTAGATCAGTGGCATTGGTTTGGAGGTTTTTTGATCTGCTTAGAGGATGGGAAAAATCTTGCTGTAATTAAGGTATTTCTGAGGATCTCTGGTATTGGTGGCAAATTGTATTGTTTGTCTTCCTGCAAACTGAAGTCCTGACCCTGGCAATCCTCAGAGTTGTTTGTGACAGGAGTTTCTGGCTCCAGCTGTACGAGCCTGTGATCCTGGAGTTGGGAGAAGGGTTTTATGGCACAGCTCTGGTCCCACTCTACAGACATCCCAGGAGCCGGGAGGATCTGACCCAAGGAGTAAACACACAAACAAGCAGCGAGAGGGAAATAAAGCGACTGAAAAGCCTGAATGTCTGATTTGACAATCTCTTTGGTGCCTTCTCAGCACACGTAGGGAGCAGCACAGCTGCTGTCACCCTGTCCTTCATCTCTCCATGCCACCTGCGTGTCCCCAAAGCCTCAGGCAGGGGTTTGTCTCCCTGGAGCCTTGTCATCAAAGCCCAGCAAGGTTGATTTTTAGCACTTCATCTCTCTTAAATATATACCCACAGGAGAAAGGTAATTTGCTGTGTGTCTTTGCAAGACTTTTTGAGATGAGTTATTGAGAATTAAGGTCATGCTAGTTCAGCCTGGCAGCTGAGTCCCTGTGCTTGGGTTTCTCCATAACCAGTGTCTCCCTAGAAATCTTTTATCTTGGGTTTCTTGCCTGACTGTGTCGTGCAGTCTTTCCCTGCTTTTCAGACCGATGGATGTATTGGTTGTTGTTCCTTGTTGATCTTCTTCAGCATCATCTGCTTTCATTAGCATTTTTGAACAAAGGACTGAATCAGAATAAATCACAACTAATAGAAATATAGGAACAGATTATCATTTTGCAAAGCTGAACTCTCTCAAAGGAGATTACGTATTTAAATTGAACAAATGCAACTTCATAAATAAACTAAATTAAACATCATCTAATTTTACTTTTGAAGCCAAGCAATTTTAATCCATACTCAGCTTCTCGTATAAATATTTCCCAACTCATTTTTATTCTTTGAAGCATTCTTATTCACATTTAAAAACCAAAAACGTGCCAAATTGAACCACAGTTGTGCATGCTGAATAAATGTAAAAGCTTGGGTATATTGCATAATAATCTGAGAGCTGGCAAGAGGAAGTGATTGCTTTTGTGAGTGTCCAAGTAGTAATGTAAAAATATTTTTTGAGAACCTAATGTTTGTCTCCAAAGCTCTTTGACTGATGACATGCCTGAAAAATCCTTTTTATAAATCCCTTATGTATAGTTCAAAAGGAAGCAATAGATGACTAGAAATCTATCTATTTCCCCAGGGAAAATTCATGCACAAACTGTGGTGGTACAAGCATTACCCAGCTGGTCTGCACTGTGAATAAATTCCTGTTCGTAGATGGAAGAGATGTTTTACTGCAGAACTGATTCTTAGAACTGGGAACATTTAAACACCCCAAATATGTTATTTTGTGATTAGAAATGCACTTTATCAATCATCTTATTAGACAGGAAAGAACCTTTTTAAAAAATACGTAGTAATAAGGGTCAAGAATTCTTGTTAAATGTTTCAAATAACGTTCACAAAGCTGAAATATAATTTCAGTTCACCCTATGTTCACTCTAAAAACCACAATCAAAAGCCATTTTCCAGAAATAGCCTTAAATCAGTTCTTTCTCCATGTTCATTAAATTGTTACATGCAGTTTGCAGAACTGACCTGTCCAATGACTTCAGTGGCTGAAAGTGGTTGACAGTGGTTTTCAAAAATACTTCATTTCCAAGTAAATCAGATTTAAGATTACCAAGAACTTTTCTTCTTTTTGTCTAATACCTTGAAGATTGAACAGAACAAAAGAAGCGAAACAAATCGGCATTTTTTTTCTCTGGTTTGAATATTAACCCATTTATGTATGTAATTAATCTCTAATGGCAGAAAACTTATAGGTAAGATTTATTTTCATATTAAAATCACTAAAATTGATAGTTGTGGCAAAAATTACAATTTTCTTACTGCACTTGGATTTTTCTGGGCATAGTTGAATAAAGCCTTTCCCAATATTTGAACGGAGCACTTGCTGTGTGTAGTAACGACAGAGCAGAGCTTGCTAACGCTCTTCAGTGATTTGGAATCACTGGAGATTAATGAGTTTTGGGGGAGAAATGCACAGGTAAGAAATACTTGATGCCCAGCTGAGTTTTCCAGCCTTGCTGATGAAGATGCCTTTGCTGTGACTGTTGAGGACTGAACTCAGAGCCCTCGTCAGATGTGCAGCCGCCGCATCCCAGGACTTTCCTGCTGTAGATTTAAGCTGCTGTGCCAAATGATGTGAGCAAGAGCACTGCAAGGACACTGTGACTCATGCAGGCTGTGCCTGTGCTGAAGGTCTTGCTGGCAATAAAGCTGTTCCCAGTCTGTTTTTTGCAAGTGCAAATGAAGGGAGGGAGGTGCAGGCCCCAGGAGGAGAAGGGATGCCACAGGCCAGTGCTCGTGGTCATCTTCAAAGCCGGTGGTACAGAATGGGAGGGCTTGAATTACTTGATTTCTTCCTCAAAATGCAAAGCAGCCAGAAACAACAAGAGGGAAATGGAGGCTGGTGTTGTTTATTCCATCTTCCTTCACAAATGAGAGTTCTGGACAGGTCTCCTGGCCGGGAATTTTGCCGTGCCACAAACAAAAAAAATGATCCCCTTGGTTTCTAAACACATGCAGTTCTCTCTGAAATCCAAGTGAATTGTGGGTTCCCTAATTAAATGTGCAGCCCTATATAAAGGAAGGTTTGTGAGCATGGTGCTGCATTAGTGCTGCTCCACATTTTCAGGATGTCCTTGAGTATGTTTACAGGGCTGGGAAGATGAGGAGGGATAATTTCATTAGGAGAATGCAGCAAGAGAGTGGTTCAAGAGATGGATGAAGGCACTTTGCAAGTGAAATATTTTCATAGTCCTGCATCTTGGAGATATCATTGATGTACAAGTACTTGTCCCTAAATTATGTGCTGTTGACAGGCATGGGCTCCTCGGGGTGGGAACAGTGGGAGATGCCAGGTGCAACTGGATAGGTGTAAAAAAACATTAAATGGAAACTATTAGTGTTTCCTGCAAATACTGGTTACTAGATTTTGACAATTCTTTCAAAGCAAAGATTTGGTCTAATAGGTTTGGTATTTTTAGGTAGAACATCCACCTGCAGAGAAAGAAACATAAAAGGATAATTTAATGCAATTTGTCAAAGCAATATTTTGCCTCTTCTCATGTGGACTGTAATAGTTGTCTTGCCACTGAACTCCTGGGTGCATGCCAGTCTTTATGAATATACCTGTTATTTTGGACATGATTAGAGTCTGTCCTTCATTTCAACTTAATTGCAGCAACAGATTTTTGCATATTCAGATCTTCCAAACACATTGCTTACAACTAGAAAGGACTGATAAATCCACCTATTTTTAAATAGGCAAAATAGAACCTGATCTTTAGTGGTTTAACCATCATTACACATAATCAGTATATTAATCCTTTAAAAACTGATGCTTCTTAAATAGCTTTTTTCAAATTTATTTTGACAAGAATTTGATATTTGAATAATCAAGACATGGAAAGTGCAGTGCTGCCTAGGATTCAGGCTAAAATCTCATTTGATCTAGAACATTAAATACTATCTTAGGCACAAAATATTAATTTTTTAATTAAAAATCTGTCTGGATGAATCATTCCCTAATGCAAGGTAATGTACTTGGTTGCAACTCAAAATAACCTCATTTGAGCAAATGTTTCTAATCAAGGGGAAGTGTCCTGGTATGATGCTGCAGAACTGTTTGCTGGTGTTGTACAAAGAATATTTTTAAGTGTGTGTTGTTGGGAGTTGGTGGGGTCCCTGCAGTGACTCTAACGAAGCAGCAGGTGCTGTGCACCATTCTCTAAGGAACGCTGAGTGTGGTGTTGGGTGAGGTTCCCTGGTGCCCTTTGCTGGGATGCACGTGCGTAAAACCCAGCAGAACTGAATTTCAGGATTAGTGTCAGGTACAGGTTGTGTGAGGAGAACTGTTGGTACCTGAAGGTCCTGTGAGTTGTGATGTTATGACTAAGAGCTGTCATCAGTGCATTTCTCTAGAGGGGAATATTTAATTCAAGGGATTGTGTAATTTTCCTTGCATAGATCCGCTGGACAGACTGGATCAGTAGCTGAGGCCAGTTGTGTGAAGCTCAACAAGCACAAGCTCGAGCACAAGTCCTGTGAGGAGAGGCTGAGGGAGCTGGGGTTGTTTAGCCTGGAGAAGAGGAGGCTCAGAGGAGACCTCATCACTCTCTACAACTCCCTGAAAGGTTGTAGCCAGGTGGGGGTTGGTCTCTTCTCCTGGGCAATCAGCAGCAGGACAAGAGGGCTCAGTCTTAAGCTCTGCCAGGGAAGTTCAGGTTGGACATTAGGAAGAAATTTTTTATGAAGAGAGTAATCAGACATTGGAATGGGCTGCCCAGGGAGGTGGTGGATTCACCACCCCTGGAGGTTTTTAAGCAGAGACTGGATGTGGCATCAGTGCCATGGTCTGGGAACCACGACAGTATTGGATCAAGGGTTGGACTTGATGATCTCGGAGGTCTTTTCCAACCTGGTTGATTCTATGATTCTGTGATTCTAAGGCCAAGTGCCAGGTCCTGCACTTGGGTCACAACAGCTTCCTGCAGCTCCAGGCTGGTGGATGAGCAGCTGGAAAGCTGGAAAAGGACCTGGGGGTGCTGGTAACAGGAGCTGAACATGATCACAGGTGTGCCCAGGTGGGCAAAGAAGGCCAAGGGCACCTGGCTTGGATCAGCATCAGAGTGGCAGCAGGACCAGGGCAGTGCCTGTCCCCCTGTGCTGGCACTGCTGAGGCACTTCCAACCCTGGGGTCAGTTTTGGGCCTCTCATGTCAAGAGAGACCTTGAGGAGCTGGAGCATGTCCAGAGAAGGGAATGGAGCTGGGGAAGGGTCTGGAGCTCAGGTCTGATGAGGAGCAGCTGAGGGAGCTGGGGGGGCTCAGCCTGGAGAAAAGGAGGCTCAGGGGGGACCTTCTCACTCTGCAACTCCCTGACAGGAGGGGGGAGCCAGGTGGGGTCGAGCTCTGCTCCCAGGTAATAAGTGACAGGACAAAAAGAAATGGCCTCAAGTGGCACCAGGGGAGGTTTAGATTGGAGATTTGCAAAAAGATTTTCACTGAAAGGGTTGTCAAGCATTGGCACAGGCTCCCCAGGGAAATGATAGAGTCACCATTCCTGGGGATTTTCAAAAAATGTCTGGATGTGGCATGTGGGGACATGGTTGGGTGGTGGACATGGATGTGCTGGGGTAACAGTTGGACTTGATGATCTTAAAGGGCTTTTCCAAACTAAACATTTTTATTCTATTCTGTTCCAGAGAAAATGTTCCCAAAGCTGTGTAAAAGTGGAAATCCTAAATATAAGCTGGGTCAGAGTCTTTTTCTTAAGAGATCCCATTAACCCCATGGCCTCCCCAAAATATTCATTCATTCTGAGATACATTATCTACATTTTGAGAAGTAATATTTGCTACATAGGGATAGATATCAGTGACAGCAGTTGGCAGTGTCCTACATAGTAATTAAAATCATGAGCAGTAAAATATTCAGAGGTTAAAGGAGAACCCCCAAACCTGAATTTATTAAATTGTTTATTTTTATATGAATTTTTTATTAGGTCTATTTAAAGCATTCCAGACTTTATTTTCATGTATCTGCAACTGTGTCATTTACTGTTTGTCATGGTACATTTTTTCAGTCATATCTGTTTTACAGTGTTTTAACCTAAATTATTTCCTTCTAGTAGAGCTACACTTAATGAAGCAGTGCACATTTATGTCTTGGGTGCATCTGGACTAAAATAGCCAAAATAATTCTGAGTGGAAGATTTGTAGGTTATCCATAAAAAAAAAAAGCACATTAAAGAAACCGAAGGAAGAGAGAGGGAACTAACTCTGTCTGTCTTTTAGGTTTATCTCCAGATTTAAGAGAAGTAGCACAGCTGGCATCCATTTCTTGTCCTTCCTAAAAAACTCTGTTTCAAGTCTTTCTCCATTAATAGAATCCATTGACTTTCACTGCAGATATTTCATAATAATTATTTCAGTTTGTAAAGTGACTTGTTTTTGAATGGATGGTGCCTGTTTGCATATTGTTACAAGCCTCACTGTGCTGTATTTGAGAATTGTAGTTTGATTGTGTGACATGTGCAGTCTATATATTTTAATTTTATTATTATTATTATTATTAAATATTGTCTGTAAATATATGTCGAGAAACAGAAAGAAGAAGGCTCATATTGGGCCAAGAACAAAACAAACTCTGGTAGTACAGGATGTGAAGATAAAACACAGACCTACCAGACTTCAAAGTGCTGAGAGAGGGAATAGAGATGAAGTGATTGCCACTCATGAAATAGAGTTTTCATCTTGAGATGCATTTGGAATTTTTAGAAGTTTCTTTTCATTTGTGCACTTTGTTTCGGGTCCTGAAGAGCTCCTTAGTTTCACTTTTCCTTTAAAAGCAGTTGATTGAAACTTTTTTTTTTTGGTAAAATAGAACTGTGATAAATAATTTAGATATGTGCTTATAGGTATCACTTCTCTGCAAGTGAAGATATTCCAAAGCTTGACGTTCCATTCAAAGTCAATCCAAGCCTTTTCACGTATCTGTTCTTGGCTTTTTCCTTTTTCTGAATATTTGGGGACATGAAACACATATCTAGTAAAGAGAAAAAAATTCTGATTATTTTTAAAACATACATGAGCTGGCCAGAAGATAATTCTTTTAGAGTTACTTCTTTCTAACAGTATTTTCTGGAGAAAACAATGTAACCACCCCAGGCATTTCAACCATGGGACAAAACCTGTGGAAAACAAACTAGGCAAATCACAATGGACTATTAGATCATTCTCCAGATGAGGCATTTAATTCCATGCAAATTTAGGACTGCAGTCTATATAAAATATGTGGTCATAATACATCCATTGTGTCGTTAGTTTTTTAAATTTGCAGACAACATTAATGTAATCTAAGAAATTCCCGTGTTTGGTTGAGGTTTTTTAGTACTTTGAACTGGTGTTATTTTCTTTCTCCTTTTCCCTTGACCGTAGAGCAGAGCTGCCTCTCAGGGCTGTTCTCGTTTGTCTTCACTCAGCCCATGAAACAGAGAAACCATTTGCAATTTATGACTTTTTTTTTTTTCGGTCCTTCTTGGTTTCATGCTCAGAATACAGTTTCTTACAGAGGTAGCAGGTGAATCTTTCTTCTTCTCTTTGACCTTAATTTTATTTATATTCTGTGGAAAAACCCTGGGCTGCTTCAGCTAAATCAGACGGTTCTTGAGAGTTCAAGCAGTGTGGTACTCCATGTTCTTCCACTGTCGCATTTCGGTTCATGTTTTAATTTGCTTCTTATTTTCCGATAAAAAAGGCTCTTTTTTGCGTTTCTGAAGATTTAACTAGAAATTTAATTTTAAAATATGAAACAACTGTCAAAATCCAAGTTAAAGGCGCTTGTTTTGTATGGCCAGTAGATGACAGAGAAAGGAGAACACCTAAAATACATGTTGGAGAAAGAAATGGGTATTCTTATAGAGGTAATTTAATTTTTTTTTAAAGTAGTGTGTATTTATGTAAGCAGACGCTTTTGAAAATGAGCTGAAGAAAGACTGTACAAATACAGCCATTATCTTATGATGGTGTTTATTTATAAGAGAATATCAAATAACTGTGCTTTGGTAACACCTTCTGTGTCTTAGTGTGTGTTGCTGGAGCCATACGAGTTCCATTTTGGAAGGTCACACAATCAGGATTCCTCTTTGACTTCAATCGCTCCAGTAAATAGGTTTTGACTCAGCTGTTGGGCATGACAAGGATTAAACCTTAGTATTTGAAAATAAACATCTTGGGCCTTCAAACTGTGGAGCTTTCTGTTGGCAGGACATGTGCTGCTCCAGGCCCTGCCAGACCAGGGGTGGCTCTGTGGGCTTGGACCCTGGCAATGATGCAATAGGTTTCGTCATCAACTCTCCTGGCATTTTTTCTCTTGAACACTGTGTTTTGCACTTTTAACATTCCCAGAACATTTCTTGACTTTATGTGTGTGTGTGCATATATATATATATATTTTATTTTTTTTTTAAGATTTTATTTTTTTTTAAAGAATGCTTACTCAATTTCCTGACTAGCTTTGAGCTGTGAATGGTTTATTGGAAGTTGATTTAAACATTCATTAGCTAAAATAGAATGAATTACACCGTATATATAATGTAATTTATATATATATAACTTGGTTAGCCATGCTGGCAAAGTGGCCTAAGTCTACCAGGTACCATCATTGTGCCTTATTTTTGTAAGAGAAAGGAATGAGGTTGTAAACAGCAACATTTCTCCTATAGTGGCTTCAGTGGTGTCACTGGAACATATTTAAGGACTGTGAAGGAGAATTTCAGGCACAAGTGTTGTGTTTAAATCTACCAATTTGGCTTTTGATGTCTCCATTCAGGGCTGTGTTTGGGCAGGACCGGTTTTCAAGGCAACCATGGCACTAATCTGCTTGCAAAGATTTTTCTTCATGTAAACCTTTTGACAGGTTCTCTAGGGGAGAACATATAGATGAAAATATAGTGATAAAAAGCCACGCAGTTATTTGTAGTTTAAAAGACTGAAAAAATGGCTATGAGAGAAGAGATGCATCTTCTTAGAGAGGAATACCTTAAAAGGTCTTGGCAGTTTCCTCTCTCAGTTTCCTCTCTGTGGCAGCTGCTGCTCAGCAGTTTTCTCCTTTGCTTAGTCTTGATGAGCAGTGATGGAGTTTATTTCGGTGGGTTTGTTTTGGCTTTTTTTGGTTTGTTTTCTTTTGTTTATTCCTTTTGAGCATAAGCTGAAAACAATTGGTACTTAGGAATACCATTAAAGCTGATGGGGGAAGAAGCAGGTAATGCAGTGTGTTTTGTCGGGGTTCTGATCTTATTGTAGATTTTTCACAAGACCCACATCAAGTGTATTCTCAGTGAAGGCTAAAAGGCTAATTAGGCAAATATATCATTCATTAAGGATGGGTAAACCTGTCTGAACAAAATCAAGATAACAGAGTGCTCCAAACTGAAGCTAAGCAGAAATTCTCTGCTTTGAAACCAAATCTAAAGGAGCTGTTTAGCTTAAGTTAACTTTCTGAAGCTCCATCCAGGTTTTACCTATCATCAATCATATTATTGTCTTTCAACTTATGAGAGAACCATTAAGAACATTTTAATAGTAGTTCTATTTATTTTGTGTCTTTTATCTGTGGTTTATTCTCAGCGTCTTAGATTGAGAGAACTGTTAATTTACATAAACGTGGCTAAACAAGTTGCTTTACAAGAAAAGCAGTTTCTGAAGTAGGGCTACGTGCAGCTCTTGTGCTGTGTCCCTAAAGTCTTATGCCACAGTGTGCCCAGCACTGCCCATGATGTTGTGTTTCCCCTCGTGTACAAAAGAGGACATTCTTTTGTATTTGTTGTCTGGCTCTGACTCTAAGCCACCCTCATAATATCCATATCTCACTGCACTGCTTCCTTGCCCTTCCTCTTCCTTCCCTGTGCAACAACTCGTGTCCCTCCTCACCCTCCCTGACTGCTGGACTGGGACCAGTGGTTGCCTTTGCTGCTGAAGATTTGTAAGTACCAACCAGTTGGTAACCTCTAGGAACTGCTGCGTTACAGCTTTTCCATCAGGATCTCTGCTAATGAGTTGTCTCCCATCTATTCAGATCCAGAGAGAGATTTAAATATTCAAGACAGTTGCTGCACCGAAATACTTGTGAGTTCTCTCTCCTCCATGAACTTGGTTGTAACGTGAAAACGAATTCAGAACTTGTCAGGGGAAATGGGGGTGAGGCAGCATTACAAAAGCCTCATGTCCTGGGGAGAGGGTGTTATAGTGCAAGGGAAAGCCTTGTGATTAAATTATGGAGAAGGAAACTGGTTTTGTGAGCATAACCTCTAATTTTGCCAGTGTATGGATAATAAAACCCAAGCATCTTCTGCAATAAAATGTCAGCACTGTATTGCAGAAAATCTACTGGTATTATTACAAATAGTCTATACTTTGTCATGTGTTAAATGCAGAAGTATGTAATGCTTTCAGATACATATTCCTACAATGTATATTATAATTTGCTTGTTAAAAATGGGAAATATCCCAAATTATACTGGTTATGCCAGGCCAAAAAGAGTTTAATTTAATTGTGCATTACTTCAGTTGTTGCAGTGTCAGTGAATAAAATAATCACTTAGGAAACAGTTTTGCAGCAGATGACCAAAATGTTTTATTGCTCAATACCATTCACTGGATTAGGAAAATGGATTACAACTGTGAGTAATGAGTTCCTAAAGCCCCTGAATGTTATGATTTCAGTAAATGTCTGCTTGATTTCATTAACCTTGAGCATTCTGAGAAATAACTGACCGTAAGATTTGCCTTCACCTAATTTTGTACTGAATTTACTCTGTGTATTTAATAATATATGTGAGATCTAACTGGAAGTCACTTAAATGACTGTGATTGGTTTTGAATGGTAGGAGCTAAACAATGTTGTACTGGAGCCAGTTATGGTTCTGCTTAAACCTCCTACTCAGCAAGTGAAGAGTGATTTTGTGAAATGATAACATGAAAAATGAAAAGATTTCGTGTTTAAATGAGAACGTTACTTAATATTCAATACAGTCCTTGTATGATGTTTTCCTGCCAACAACACCACTTTTGAAGGTTTTGCCTGTGGTGATCTCTCACTCAGTGGAAGTTCAGCTCTGAAGTCAGGGTGCAGATGCCATCCTGAAATGTTTGAATCAAGTCTCAGTGCAGTCACTGAGTGTTGTATTCTTTTTTGTGAACCTGTAGAGAGTTCACTGCTCAACCAGTACAGGGAAATGTACTTATTTCAATTTTATCTGTTGAAAATAGCAAATATAGCAGTGATAAACCCTGAATGATGTGTAGTACCATTCTCCCTAGCCTGACCTAAAGGTTTGAATTTTTTTTCTCAGATCTGAATGATAAATTATAACTTTCATATTGGTCCAACTGGAAAACCAATCATGTGGACATAAACTCTGTGGCTGTGTGACTCTTTCAAGTCACAGGGTGAAAACTATGCCACTTGGAAATGGGAAAGAAAAGCATTAAGAATGGGGTTGGTAATTAAGCTTGTTAACAATCCCAGTTCTGGGGAATTGTCTTAAGGGATAAATGATCTGCACTGCCATCAAGCATGGTATATAACCATAATACTCTTCACACAACTTTCTATTTTGATGTATTTTCCTCTCAAAATACTTTTGCTGAATAAGGGAACAATAACATTTAAAATAAGCCTTTAGGGCTGGCTGGAAAGTGGGTGGTGGCTTCAGTGGACTCACAGAACTGGTGATGGGAAAGCTCACCATGTGTCTCCTGCTTTTAGAGCAGCCTGTGTTCATTTGGGGGTGGCTTTGGTTCCAGCGTCAGAGTAAGGTCAGACATGGGCAGCTTGGTTTGAAATGAAGACTCTGATTTTCTGTGTGCTTAACATCTCCCCTGACTCTCTAAATGGAAGGTTGCAACTTCATTGAGCTGCCAGGCAGCAGAAAAATGACCCACCAGCATCTCCCTGTCCTCCCAAACCCGCTGTCCGTGTCAAGGGTGTTCCACCCACAGATCCAGCAATTACGGAGAGAGAACAAACAGTGAGAGTGACATGGGGAGAAGGCAAACCCTGTGTCAGCTTGGCTACTGCAGCCCCTTCTGAAAATTGATTCTGGACTTCTGTGCAGCAGGTCACCAGGTAACTCAGACCAAAGATGGGCATTTGACAGCAGCTTAAGAAGTGCAGAAGATGAATGGGCTTGAAGGACCTAAATTCCACCCCCTCAACATATGAAGTAAAGGGATCCCTGCTGAGATCAGTGCTGCAGCCACAGCTGCTTCTGAGCTACCTGGTTGTCTCATCCCTTTGTTCCTGCCATTCCAGCACCTGTGAGGGAGACATCAAATTCTCATACTTTTGCTTCAGAGTTTACCAAAATTTTCTCTTGAGAGATCCAGTCCTAAGAACAAACCCATTCCCATTTGCCATCTTCTATTCCTGACTCCTGAATTTTGCTTTTGGCCTAGATTGATTCTGAGTCTTTGCAGTCCTGTTGGTCAGATCTTCTTTGTGCAGCTGAGTGGGAAAGACCGGCAAGGAGTCCTTGAATAACTTCCCAGATTTGTGTGAGAAACTTCAATGGAGGGAAATGTGCTCTTGGTTAACCATGCTGGCAAAGTGGCCTAAGTCTACCAGGTACCATCATTGTGCCTTTTTTTTTTTAAGAGAAAGGAATGAGGTTGTAAACAGCAACATTTCTTCTATGGCGGCTTCAGTGGTGTCATCTGAACATATTTAAGGACTGTGAAGGAGAACTTCAGGCACAGGTGTTGTGTTCAAATCTACCAATTTGGGTTTTGATGCACAAAGCTGTTGCTTTGTACAACAGCTGTACCAAAATCAGCATAGGGTGAGAAATGGATGTCCTACTGGCTATTGATTTCCTCGGGAATGTTCTTCTGTTTGTGCCCTTTCTTCATGATTCCACTTTGTGGTGTGTGTTTGAAAGGTTTCAGCTCCTGACAAGAGGAGTGTATTATGTATTAATGTATAAATAAATGTATTATTTTTCTGTCTGTCTGGCTGAGTTCCCTTCCCAGTGTCTTTTTACCCTCAAGTCAGATATTTCTACTTTCAAATTTCATCCTCGATTGACTTTTGGTAATGAAGTTAATAATAACAGGATTTAAAAATTTTTGGGATTTGTTGTCCGATGTTGTATTGGAGGCTAAAAATATACAGTGAACTCCATGCAGATTTTATATAGAGAAAGGGACTAAACAGACCAGATTTTATTGGGCTGCCATCAGACTGGGTTTAAATTCTGTACTTTTCTTTTTGCAAACAGAGGTCAAACTGGCAGAGGGAAAGGTGGTGAAAAGAAGTGAAGTGGTGACCTGTCTGCTCATCAAAAGCAGGGTTTACAGTCCAGTATTTTTAAAAAATTCAGCAATAGAACTGTTTGCCAGATCACTGTGATTAGATTTGGGATTACAGACCTTTCCCTCCTAAAGACTCTCTGTTGCCTTTGCAAGCTTATGGGTGGAATATTTTTGCAATCACTGGCATAATTTATGAGGGTTGATAGAGGTTTCAGTCTTTACATGTGTTTTCTCCTCAGTGATTTCTGTTCTCTTCTTAAATGATTCTCTTCTTCTGAAAGGTATCTCAAGTGAGGATTTCCTGAATGAGAAGTAGCAGCTATAGTATAACTTTGTACTGTAGTTACTTTTCTGCACCTATGGATGTATAATAACATGTTTAAGTAGGTGGTTTAACACTTGTGTTTTATTTCTTTTGGGTTCTAAAGAGTTTGGGGTTAGTTATGACCACATACTTTGATTTTTCCAAAATTAGTTTATAATTCTGTTTGTTTGGTTTGTTTTCTTTTCTGTATGAAAATGTCATCACAGAGTTCATACAGGAGATAGAATCATAGAATGGTTTGGGTTGGAAGAGATCTTAAAGATCACCTCATCCCACCCCCTGCCACAGGCAGGGACATCTTCCATAGACCAGGTTGCTCCAAGCCTGGCCTTGGACACTTCCAGGGATGGGGCAGCCACAGCTTCTCTGGGCAACCTGTGCCAGGGCCTCTCCACCCTCACAATAAAAAAAAAATTCTTCCTTGTATCCAATCAAACCTTCCCTCTTCCAATTTAAATCCACTGCCCTTTGTCCTGTCACTATGGGGCCTTGGTAAAAAGTCTCTTTGTATTTTTAATAAGCCCACTTTATATATTGAAAGACTGCAGTTGGGTCTTCCTGGAGCCAGAGGATGCTGCTGCTTTGAAGTATAGAAATATTATCCACAGGAAAAAAAACTAAACTACCTTTAATTTAGAACCTGGATGCAGCCTGCGTTACAGTGCAGGGGGTGCAGGCATTGGGATGGGTTTTCACACTGCACCGTTGTGGATGCTGTGAAGTACCAAAATATTGCGTGAAAGAGAAGTGTATTAGATCTGTTTGCTTGTTCTGTCAGTAAATGTACCTCTCTGAGTAGTGGCAACAATTCCTTGAAGTTACAGTGTCTATGGTTACGATTTCCTTGCAACAATAAACAACGGTGACTGAATGGCTTTTCAAGCCAGAAACAAGATCTTTTATTCTGCCTTCATTTCTTAGGAAGGAAGATTGAAACTCGATACTATACTTAAGTTGCAAAAGTAGATATAAAAGATATGTTTTATGTTTCTTCCTGCAAGAATTATGTCCTCAACAGCAAACACACGGAATAGGGGAATATACGTGTCCCCTACATATAGGAATTTTAGTAGCAACCTTTTAATTAAAAATGCAAATGAAGCTCCAATGTGGGTTGTGAGTTGTGGCAGCCCAGTTGTAGGCTGTGTGCACTCAGGCACGGTGAGTGTTGCTGTCCCAGCCCTATTACATAAAGAACGTCTAAGCCGTTTCGGATGCTTAGTACAGCCTAAACTGGATAAACAGGATGCAGTAAACAGATTACTGCAGTGTTTATTGGGAGTTCATTCTGATGTGGGAAGTAAAGGAACCATTAAGAGGTGTATAAATAGGGTAAAATGAAGAGGTGCTGCGAGAGGCTGAACAGTTTCCGAGTTAACTGAGCAATAACTGCAAAGATTTTTCTGCGGGGAAGAAGAAAACAGTCGGCTTTGCTTAAGTACCCATTGAGACAAATATGCTCTCGGTTTGGAAGGTATGTTTTCAGCGCTAAGGATTAAGTGGACTTGGCAGCTCCTTTGAGCTTGACATTGATATTGTAATGAGCTTTAAATAGCTGATTCCCAACTCCTCCTGCTCCCTGTGCCCCTGGGGTCAGTCCCAGGGTCAAACTGGATATCAGGGAGGTTGTCTTGCTCAGACACCCGAGGGACACGTCCCCAGGTGACACTCAGACTCCTGAAAATCTGTCAGTTCATCATGACTCACTGGAAGTGCTACTAGCTGAGGAGAGAGCGGGGATTACACCTCTGCCATCTGTTAGAGGCCTCCTGTTCCCTCCTGGCTGAGGCTCCGGTGTGTGAAGATGTGGATTAGGTTTTCAGGCAGGATGATGTCGCAGGAGAGGGTGGTGAGATGTGCTTTGCTGAGTGTGAAAAGCAGGTGACCACAGCACACAGTCCTTGTGCCATTTCAGTGACCTCCCATTTCCCTGTTTATGTAATGATGTCATTTCTGAAGAAAAAGTGCAACTTTCTCCTTATGTGTTTGCACCATTTTCTTCCAGAGCACCCGAAGTAATTTTAATTTCTGCAGTAAGAATAAGAATGTGGTGGGTTGTGTTCTTTTTGTTTGAGAGAAGCCAACTTGAAAACACAGAAGCAGAACTGGACTGGTACCTACAATGTTTAAAAAGGATAAAAAACCCCTCATGTTTATCATACTTGAAGAACAGACAGGACCTTGACATTTCTGAGATCACAATGAGTGAGATAATTGTGCCTGCTGTGTTTGCAGATATTCATCAAGAAAATGGGCAGAAGCAACCAGAAACAAGAAATACTGTGGAAATGTTTAAAACCATATAAAGTAAATGCAGAATTGTTCGAGTTAATGCAGAGAACAAACCTAAATTGAAAATAGCTATTTCCGAAAACTTCTGGCCAAGCATGAAACAGACCAGGCATTTTTATTCTGAAACAAATCCAAATCATTGCTATTATTCAGGAACAGTAACTCCAGAATAGTAAGTTTGGATCATCCCTAGTGTGGTGAGAAGAGGTCTCTCAGAAGGTCTGTGCTCCCAAGGGAAGGATCAGCAGTAATTTCCCTCTAACAGACAGAGAAGTACAAGAGTATTCCAAGAGAGTACCACTTCCTGGGATGCCTTTTTGTCAAATAAATATTGTGACCTTATTTCTCATCGGTTGTCAGGGAATGGATTAATTTTATAATCTGAATTAATATCTTATTTCTAATAACTAAGTGACCATTTGATTGCAATGCTGTAACCCATTTATGATACAGATGAGGGATGGGACAACAAAGTCCATAGGGACATTTTCCCCTACTGTGAGGAATTTTGGGGTAGCTGGCTGTCAAATTTTCAACTTTTTAAGTGGGACACTAGAATTTCTTTTACAACCATTTCATTTTTTAAGGAGAATCGTGTGCCTCTTCTGCAAAAAAACCCCAAGCCAAGCAAATCTGCACAGCCTCCCAAACTTGGAATCAAAGGGATCTGGAATACTGAATCTAGTCTTTACCTGAAGAGGATGACTTTCCTGCTGGACTGAGGAATTTGCCCTTCTTTTGTAAATTAAAACTAGAAATAGAAATATTTCAAGCTCTGTGTCACTTATCTGTAATTTACTGTAAATTTGAACTTTTAATGTTTGCCAAAACCCCTATAAAAATAACTGTTTTACACCTGCAACAAAGGAACTTTAAGTCTCTCCCTGGAACAAGTCCCTGCAACTGTTCTTGTCAAAAATTCCGGTGAGCACGTTTGCTGGTTTTAAATTTACAATAGGCATAATTCCAGATGTTGTGTGATTTACCCTCAGCAAAATGTAGCTCCTAATGCTGATTGTAAAGGCTGTGTTCTTACAGTTCCTAATCTGAGGAAATAGCTGCAATAACAAATGGTAGTAAGGAGTTACTTCAAACCTACAACCCAAATTTCCGGGGTTTGCACATGTGTGATCAAAGAGGGACATGTGGTGACTTTGATATTTAATCTTTCTTTGGATAGTTTGTCACACTAATAGTTTCTCAAAAATTACTTTTATTTCCTTGAAAAACACAGATATGAAACACATGGCACCCAAAGGGCACCCAAAGAGCACCCAACGGTTTTTTCAACCACAATTTCCAGGTGGTCAAACCTGTGGCTTTTCCTTTTAAGCTGGGAAATGACAGTTTCATCTTTGCTATCTCTTTTCTTCCTGCTAGTATAAAATAAGGAGGGTCAAATATGACAATATTCTGTGTCTGTTTTTTAAACAGTGTAGGTACGAGGTGGGTGCTGGAAGCCAATCCCCTGTTAAATTGGCACGTGTCAGTGAGGAGAGAACTCAATGCAGTTGTGCATTTCAGTTCTAACACATAAACTGGTGTGTGAACCTGTCCCCAGTTTGGTGAGGGTGCAACATACACCAGTTTGGGTTTGTTTTTCGTCTAAGTTAGAGCCAAATTGCTGGACCAGAGCCCAAGTAAGAAATTCAGACTCCTATGACCTGAACCAGAAACTTGTCCCATGACCAGTGTAACTCAATCTCAAGTCACGTGTCAGGATGGTTTTTTGCATTGTTTTAATAGAGATTTTTCCCCCCCCCCAGACAAACTCAATAGTTTGCAAAGTAGTGGTTTTCTGCTGTGGAATAAAACAACTGATCTTTTCAGCACATTTTAAAATCAGTTTCTCTGTGCTAAAATATTCTTTCAATGAAGAAAAGTCCCCCCGATGCACATTAGAATTGTTCCCAGGGTTTCTTTGGGCCATTGTAAGAGAATTTTGGTCAGTTTGTCTCTGTGGAAGTGAACCAGGCCTGTATGAATTGGCCTGGACTGCTTCTCATGTTGAGCTTGTGATTCAAACAGGAAAATATCTTTAGAAATAGGTTTTCTTCTTCTATACTGTCTCTTCTTCTTTTCATCCTTTTTGTGCATAAGATTAAATAGAAAAAAAAAATTTTACAGTTCACTGATGCTTGCAAAAGCTTTCCATATCTAAATGACCCACTCATAATTTATGTATAAATTTAAAGATATTTACAAATCTTCTATGCTTAAGTGTTCTTGGTAATGGTAAAGCTTCTACTTTTTATAATGTATCACTTCAATTTTATGACATCTTAAGCTGTTCTAAAAATCATTTTTGCTGATGTACAAAAGTATAAAATGCTGGACAAAAAGTGAAGGGAATTTTTGAGAATTTCTCCCCTGTGTTTTCGTTAAGTTTGTGAGTATTAACGTTTTTTCTCCTTCTACTGGAAACAGATTTTGTTGAGATTCTCAAAATTATTTTAAAATCCCAGTGGTCAGCATTTTCTTTTCTATTTCTAGGTTTTACTAAGATGCTCATGCAACTAATACAAACATGGATTACATTTAATCTGGGGGGATAAATGGGAGCAAAATAAACTGCTTTATTATTATTAACATATTGAACTTTTAGTCATTAATATGCAATGGTTACTTTCATATTCATCTCAAATCTCAACAACAAATGGTCACCTTGAGCATTTCTGAAATCCACTGAGTGAAGTGAAAATTAACTTGTTTGTTCATAGTGCTCTTCCTGAAACCTTATTACACACTCTGCTTGTTCTCAAATTCCAGCTGTGTGGCAATTGCTGGCAGAAGAGATTGGTTGGGTTTTTAGAGAGGCACAGTAGTTTCTCATCTTCATTCATGTCCCTTTTCCTGAAGCCACTCTGAAATGTAAAGAGTGACTTTTCTTGTGCTGTTGCATCTTTAGAAGAGCTGATATTTTAATTCTGTGTTAAGTATATATATATATATATATGTATATATATATTTCCACTTTATGTTCTCCTGGACCAATAACATTTCAGTTTTCAAGCTGTGGAGTGGCTTCCATCTTCCACTGGATGGTTTGATGCAAGATAAGACGCAGACAAGGAATGAAGAATAAATATCTCCTTCTCCTAATTTGCATTAATGTGTCACTGGGGCGGAATATTTTCCCCCAGTCTGTTATCTCATTCTCAGTTCAATTCTTGTTTACAAGCCATGGTTTGCAAAGTGGCTCTGGAGAAAGTGTTCTGGGATTTTGGTGTTTGTGGCACAGAGTTGCCATAATAAAGTAGTGCTTGAATGACTGTTTATGTGGGTGAAACATTCCTAAATTGATGAAGCACTGCCTGCTTTTATAACCTGAGAGATTTTGTCATTTGGATAAGTGCAAATCATCTGTGTTTTTGTGTTCCTGCATCATCTTCTGAAAAAATCTTTGTGTGTGTGTTTTAGTAGTCTGAAAGGAGAATTCTGCAGGTTACATTTAGCTTTAGAAAGTGCTTTGCCCTAATGGAGGTTATGCAAGATGCTCTTATCCTTCCAGGGTGGCTTCTCCAGGAATTCAGAGAAACAGTCTGTGAAAGCACTGGAATCTTGGGGATCTCTGTAGCCCTTGGTTCTCAGAGGAAAAATAAAAAAAGAGAAAAATTTTGGTTTTGATGAATTGTATTTAATGATTTTAGTGATGTGCCTGAATTTCAGAGAAACACAATAATTTATTAAGCATCAGTGACTCTCAAGCTGTAAAATATAAAGGACCATAGTAGGGACACCACTGGTGGTAGTGGTTCTCTCTGACCTGGCAACTGAAGTGCAAAATGTCCCAGTGCTCCCATGCAGAGACTGGTGAGAGCTGGTGTTGTGCTGCACTTGCCAAAGGGTGAGCAGCCCTTAGGCTCCCTGAGCAATTAAATATAAATATTTTAAATAGAACAGTTGCACCACTGAAATAACTGTGAAACGTATTTCCTAGAAACGACATTCACTGAGATGTGTGATTCCCAGGACTAGAACCAGCTGTAAATTCTCTTTTGCTGAACTATTTAATAAGAAGTTTGCCTTAGTTTTTTTATTCTGTGTGTGGGTTTGTACTTTTTTTTCATTAAAACCAGCAGGATTTTTTTTATAATGCAACTGGCCCTTCATACCCAAACCAAAGCAGATGTCAAATGATGCAGGCTCTTTTTTTTTTGTGAGCAAACTGCATAATTGGGCAGTAAGTAGCTGCTGTTTAAGTTTCTTGGGAGACATTTGTTTGCAAGTCAGCATTACAGGGCTTATCAGCTTTGTGAGCCGTGTGTCTTCCATGGCTGTAAGAGCTTTGTGAGGAATCTGAAAGCTTTCAGGAACTTGCAGGGCTCCAGCTGCTCTGTCAATCGAGGCTGATTCCTGATCCACACTGGTCTGGGGCAGGAGGTTTTCTGTCAGGTGTCTTGTGTGTCTGTGGTTATTCCATGCTCAGCCCTTCCGAGCCCTGCTCGTGTTTGGATTGTGGAAATAGAGCCCCACTTCGAGCTTCCTGGTAAACAAGTATGTTATGGATCTAAAGAATCACAGAATATCGTGAGCTGGGAGGGACCCACAAGGATCACCAAAGCCCAGCTCCTGTCCCTGCACCCAAGAATCCCACCACGTCCCTGAGAGTGATGTCCAATATGTCCATGTGGTGCTGATCCTGTAGTTGGGATTTGAGTGGGACATCTTTAACAAGGAAATTTTGGGAACTTCCTACTTAACTCATTCCGGAAAGCTTTGTTATCTGGGATTAGAAGTCCTTCTTAAATGAGAGGAGGATATTTTTAAAGCTGTGTTTACATTTTGGTTGAACATTTGGGACGTTCTTATTATAGTTTGTATATTTTCATTGTCATAATTATGGAAAAGCCACGGTGGGGAATGAATTTGGGCTGTGAGAACAGTAGCAACAGTACACAAATACAATGTTGAAATCCTGTTCTCTTGGTTAGGAGATGTAACACAACATGTCATTAAATAATAATTTTACTGAGGTTGAAAGGGGTTTTGCATTTGGGCTTCTGCTGTTCTACCTACCTTAAAAAGCAGATGAATCACTTAAAAAGACTGGTTCTCTTGAAAAAAAATCTTTTACAAAGACTTAGAAAGTAGAAAACATTTACTTTTAAAACTTTCTCCTCAAGTAGGAATTCTGTTCTTAAGTTGGAAAAAGATTTGTCATGACAAATGCATTTCGATGAATTTAGACTAATAAAGTTACTTGAGAAAATGTTTCATGTGACACAAACCAAACTTTGTTATGGACATTAGACAATCTTACAGATAAAAGCAGTGTGTGCAGATCAATAAAATATAAGAAAGATATTGTTGAGTCAAATTTTGGGGCCTGGCCTTTATTGAGTTCCAGTTGATAAATCTCTAGAAGTCAGTGGAGCAAAACTGTTTTGTGTTGGTTATTCCCCTCAGTTTATGGCAAAACCCCCTTCTCCCCATGCCCTATTTTTCTGTGACACGGAATAGAATCATGGAATGGTTTGGGTTGGAAGAGATCTTAAATCATCTCATTCCACCTTCATGCCACAGGCAATGACACCTTCCACTAGAACGGGTTGCTCTGAGCTCCAGTTGGTTTGGCCTTGAACACTTCCAGGGATGGGGCAGCCACGATTTCTCTGGATAACCCATGTATTGGCTCAGTTCCCAGCTGTCACAGGGAGAAGGGGAGATTGCTGACTCCTGCCTTTCTGTCAGTCCTCAAACAGCATCAGAGAAGAGGCTGTTGCTGAAGGAGGCCAGTTAGTGGGTACCTCCAACTTTGGGGGCACCATTCATGATGTCAAATAGATTCAGCCTGAATAAAGAAATAGGATTGGTAACCTCTGTGCTTGTACATTAGTTTGCATTATAACGATGGTCATCCCTGTATTATAGGTTTTTTTGCAATGATCTTTAAAATCTGGAGTCACAATGACTGCCTTGCACTTATCACTTCCCTTTGGGGGCAGTAACGTGACACCTTCATAAAATATTACTGCTCAGTTGCTATCTATATGTCTGAAAAATGTGCTGCAGGGGGATGTCTTGAATGCTGCTGCAACAGCACAAAAAATCTGTGGAGTTGAGTTTGTTTTTACCTTTCAGTAGATGAGGTCGAATTTCCTTTACCCACGCAGGTTTTGGAGCATATTTTTTAGGGGAGATGTCTGTGAAATCCTGAGGTGCAGCAGACACTTAGTTATTGAATGCAGAGCTGGGAGGTGAGTTTTCATCTGGTCACCAGCTTATGGGGTGCTTACCTCATAGCTTTTTTCATAATTTATAGTTCTTACACCTTTTCAAATCTGCTTGCAGAGGATTGGTGAAGCAAAATTGCTGAGAAGATGAGAAAAGGAAGGTCTGATATAAAGGTCACCCCTGAAACTGTAACAGATACAATTGTATTGATTGAACCAAACCCACTTCTTTATTTCAGACTTCTGGTAGACAGTTTTTGTTTAAAAATAGTAGTTTCTTTTAGCAGTTCTTTTAAATGAGCAGTTTTATTCTTGAATTTGAAATGACATTGCTAAATTTATGGAAAAACAGGTGAAGGGTGGCCTACTTTTTCTATTACCCTTTTCCCATTTCATTGCTTCCTAGTTTTTTCATTAATTTAGTCCTTATCTATTTTTTTAATGAGATTGTAGATTTTAAAATGCTGATAAAAATGGCTTTCTGATTTCCTATAGAGAAAAATCCAGTTCAGAAGCCAAAAGCTTTGTGTGGCTTGAGAAACAAGTGGTGTTTGTGCCCTTCCCCCAAACAACAGGAAACACCTCCCCAGATACCATCACCTCCATTCTTCCTTATTCATGCCTTGAAATTACATTCTCTCCTTTAATCTTATATCTGTGCCTTGATACAACGATTTGTCACATTGTATGGATTTTTTGTGTCTTATTTTATGTAGAACTGGTCAAAGAAATAACAATCTGGTGCTACTGTTACAGATTTCCTAAAAGCTCCTTGGACAAGAAACAATGTTGTATCTGTTCCCAGAGTTATCTAGGCCAGTAAATTAGATTTATGTACAGGAAAAGATGTCTACATCTGCCTAACAAAGACAATTTCTATAATGTAATGTGATAAAAACATTCAGTTACTCTGAGTTTCAAGCAAATTGCAGAGCAGTGGCAAAAGTGACTTTTCCAAAGTAAATCCTTTCCTAAAGGAATATCTTTCCTAAAGTAATATCTTGATATTTCCTAAAGTAATATTTTAAAGTGACTTTCCTAAAGTAATATCTTGAAGTGGTTTTGAATGTCCCTTTCCTACCCTATGAACTGAACTTCTCTCCTTTTGCCTCTATGACTTTTAAGCACTCTCCACTCCAACTGATTTTTTTTTTCTCTGTAAATTTAGATAAAACAATTTCAGAGTTATTCAGGATGGAAAGTATCATAAAGGTAACATAAATAAGTTCCTTTAATTCTTCAGTTAAGCCTCCTCTGCTCAGGTTGAGAATGGCTGCTTGTGAACACTTATATTCTCGAAAATGGGAATTGCATAAAAAGTGTTTATTTGTATAAAAGTTAAAGTGCCAACAGTGTCTGCTTTGAAGTGACACTTACCTGGGCTGGAGCAGCCACTGATGGGCTCTTCCTCCCATTAGCTCCAAGCACTCATTGTTCCCAGTTATGGACACAGTGGAATTTTTGGCTGTGCTTGGTGCACTCTGTACTTTTGCAGGTCACGGTGCCATTTGAATAATTGTCTCAGATATTTATTGGCTACTTCTTTGCCTGCTGTACAAATGTGCAAATCCTTCATAAATCAGAGTTGCTCTTCAGTTAAACCAGTTAGAAATGAGCTGCAAGTGTGGCTGTATGTTGCTGGAGTGAGGGGAGTTTCTTGTGGAAGCACGGAATTACTCGCTGAGCAAACTGCTGTGGTTGAGAGAGTAAAGTTAGAGACTGGGCTGGAGTGTGAGTAGCTGTGAGATAGAATTGTGAGTATATTCCAGGATACACCTCTGTTTATGATGCTTAATCAAATCAGTGTCAAATACTTGGAGGACACCAGTAAAAGATGCACTTAATGTGTATTTTAGTTCTACCACTCACAAGGCAGACTGGCTCTAACATTCTGAGTTTATAACGATACAAAACCCAGCAACTTACCACATTTTCAGGGCTTTCTTGTTCAAGTTCTTGGTTGGACATGAAATATGAATAAAAATCCATATTTTTAAAATATGCAACAAATAGATCTTTAGCGTATTTATCACTTTCACTAAAGAAATGAGTCATTTCACTAACAGCAAATTGCTTCTCAGTACTTAAGAAAAGTACTTTGTGGAGGTTGCACATACTGCCTTTGTGTTAAGGTATAACTTTGTTTTATTTTGGATAATTTGCATGCTCTGAATGTACTTTTCAACAAGTTGCATAGTGCCATGTTTTCTTTCTGTAATAGTTCAAAATTTCTTAATTACTTAGATTTTAACCATTTATTTTAATAGTTGGGTGAAGGTATCTCTAATATTTTTTGAGTCTCTTTTTGCACTCACAAAACTAAGAATATGGGACCATTAGTTTCTTCACCTGGAAGGTCTGTACATGTGAAATACCACTTTAGGTTCTGATCAGTCAAGAATGCATAAACTTGTAGAATTTGACCTTCTAAGGTAAAACTCCAGCAATACTTATTTTTAATGCCACAGTATTTAGACTGTATCACAAGTCTTTATTAGGCTTGCAGGAGAAAATGTTGTGCTTTACAGATACGAAGATGTAAAGGATTCAGCATTTAATTTCACAACTTTTTCATGGTGTGACACTGATAAACATAATTTTCCCCATTAAAATGTACCTTTTACTGACATAATTCGAGGATAACTAAAAAAGCAGCACTAAATCCTTCTTACTTTTGGATTTTATAATTAGAATGTTATAATTATTTTCTTTTTCTAATCACAATTCTACCTTTTCTTGATGGGATAAAATGTTTGCCTGTGGGAAAGTTCAGTGCCTAATGTTAAGACAGTGTGATGTGGGTGTTCTGTAAAGCTGAACCTCTCCTGGCTCCTGCAGGTACACTCAGCAGTTTTGTTGTTCAGGTACATTCTAATGTGAGAAGAAACAAGGAATTAAATGATGGATGTTCAGAAGACACAGAACCAATATGAACTTGGAGTGTAGGTGTATATATATCTGTCTATAGATTCTCTTTCCCATAAAAATATTGGTTTGGATTTTTAAACATGTGTTGCTACTACTTGTCCCACTTATTTTTTTGTGGACCTTTTCTCCAACTGAAGCCAGTAAGAACTCTCTTTCCCTTTTTTCTATTCCTTCAATTCCTCCAAATTTTAAATTGAGAATAATAGATCAATGTATTGGTGTTCATTATGGAAAAAACCTGTTTCAGTTCAATTTGGGCAAGTCTTAAAAAAATAAACATCTAGGCTTACATGGCGTCCAAACCTCTGAAGAGAAGCTGAAAAATAAGAACACTGACTTTGCTGCCTCCCTTCTTTTGTGATGTTTTAGTGGTTGAGGGGTTCAGTGAGGGAGGCAGGGATTTGAGTTCATCTTCTACTTGATCCCATTTAGTCCATTACCTCTTATTTTCCCAAATATTTCCATAACAGGCAACTTTCCTGGTGTTCTGGGTTTGCTGTGAAGACTTTCTTTGCTGTTTTTCTTTCTTATGTTTCACGTACAGTACTTAAATAAATAGGTGAAAATGGGAGGCAGGGGTTGGAACTCTAATAGCTTCCTGTCTTTTCAGTAGGATTTCCTAAGAGTGGTTTTTTAAAGTGGTTATTTCTGGTTTCAGTGCTTCTAACTTCAGTGGCTCTTGTTTTGCTTAGTTTTGCACATGCTTACATTTGTTTTGTGCGTGGAGAGCTGTCTTGTCTCTGGCACAATAGCCTGAGGTGTGCACAAAGCCCAGGCTTTATTTTCTTGAGTAGGCACGGTGCATTAAAAAATTAGGAACATAGGAACTGACATGGCAAATAAATCCACTTTCTTTGCTGTCATCTGCTGCAAACTAGTGAATTCTGCCAGGGCCAGTTCAAATTACCTAGAACGGAAAACTGCAGAACTGTCAGAAATACCATTTTATTTTTCAGGATTTGTTACTAAAAGAAAGCATCTACCTACTGATGTTCCCTCCTCCTTGTCGTGTGTTCCCTGTGCTGTGTGTTCTGCACTCAGGGGTGCAGAGCTGCTCCTGCCTTTCTTCCCAGAGAGTTGTGTGCAGTCAGCTGGGAAGGGGAGAGGGACAGAGGGATCCAGAGGGGGTGGAGAGAAGGAGGAAAGGTGTGTCTCTTCTGACACACGTTCAGAGCACTCTGGAGGTGTAGTCTTAGGTGAGTACATCATACCATGGTCATTTGTGCCTCCTTGTAACGGGGAGCTGGGTCTCACTTGCATAATTTATCTGCTGGTTCAGTAATACAATCCCAGTGGTTGGAGAATTTCAGGTATGGGAGATTAATGCTTTTAATGGTGACTTTCTTGCTGTGCCTTGCTGTGCATCAGGATTATTGGATGCTTTGTGTTCTGAGGGAAGGTGCACAAGCGGTGTGGACACTGAGTAATAAACTGGGTTCCTTTTAAGACAGATCTGTGGGTTTGTGAGAGAGAGAATGTCCATTATTAATTCACAGAGCCAGAAGGCAAATGATAATTGCTTTGAAAACGTTCCCTACATTGTAATTTTGGAAAGTATGGTAATAGAAATGATTCATTATAATAGAGCTATATATGCAAACCCCCCTAAACTATTACTGTTTTTGCAGAATTTATTACCTAGTGTTGATATTGTACCTGAAATATTAATCAACTGCTTATATACTCTCTTTAACAATTGTCACTTAACATACTTTTTAGTCAATTACAAATGCAATGCTTTGGGATGAATTTCGTAGACAACAGTAAATGTTTGATATTAGAGGAAATATTTGGAAAGAAAATAAGCAGCTTACTAATGAACTTTATAAAATAATGCTTATACTTTGTATAGATTTCTGTATTGAAAATGAGCATCCTTTCTATTTAAACATAATCTTCTAAAAATACGTTCAGTGCCCTGTCAGAATTTCACATGCACTGCTGTTTCATTCTTTTCTTGCTTTCAGACCTATATAATAGCTGTGAATTTTATTTGTCTTTAACTTGAGCTTAGGCGCAATATTCAAATATTTATTTGGGAGGTTAGAATATTTCTGAACTAACTTATCCTGTTAAACGAGTGAAATCAGACTAAATATTTTAGTAGAGAATAGAATTAATCTCTATTCCTGCTTCTTATCAAAAGTAGAGAGGAAAATAGATGACAGTAGTATTTTTGATAAAATACATCAACATAATGCAAGTTTTCATGTTTTATGAAGTCAAATTTTGCTTATCTTTGAATTTTGAATAGATTCATTGTGCAGTTGTACCTAAAATTCAAATGGTACTGAATGTCTGGATAGGGTGATATATTTGGATTTGCAAACGCTTAAATGAATTTTATAACTTCTTCAGAAGAATTAGCTGAAAAGAGATTCTCAAAAAGACTTTTTTTGGAAGGATTCAAGTTGCATGTGAAATATTGGCAACCAATCTGCCATTCATCAATATACCTGAGCTTTTTTCATCCCCTGCAGAGAAACAATCCATAGTTTTTAAAATGTTCCTGTGTGGGCAAGTCTGTGAAACTGAATTCTGCCTGAAAATACCCAGAGTTGGTAAAGCATGGTTATATAACTGGTATTGCATAATAATGCATTTAATGATATTCTAATAGGAGTTTACTTTTATCACTGTTTCTTCAGGAGAAAAGGTTGCAGGGATGTGACTAATTACCCTCCTTCTTTAAGGTTATCAGCTGTCCTCATTTTCAAGGACATCCCTTGCTAACAGGGACAACCCTGGCATCTTGGAGGCTTTATTGAAAATGGGGCAATGTTCTAATTTCAGAAAAAAATCCCATGTCAACCAGAAATCTGAGCAGCTCCACAGCCTCCTGTGGGCTCTGAGGGCATCACATCTGACCGGAGTAGGACCAACCCTGGGTGCCTTTCCTCTTGGGAGAAAAAGATGTGGAATACAGAGGTGCTGCAAGCAAACAGAAATCCCACTGCTGGAACAAGCAGTGGTACAGATGCAACAATCCTCCTAGTTTTAGATTTAAAATAAAATAATTTTGTCCTCAGTTTTTCCTTTCTATAACTTCCCTGTGGCCGCAGAACTCCCAAAAAGTCATGGGAATGGGTCAGCCAAATCGAGTTCATTGTCCCGTTCCACTTGAATGGAAAGACCAGGCAGCAAGTTTTGGAGCATTGGAAGGAATTTTCACAGAGGTTGAAGCTAAATTTAAAGGAGGAACAGCTCTCTGCACTCTCTGTTCTCAGACAGTTGTCAAAAGAAAAAAGTGGGTTTAAGAAGCGCTCAGATTTGTTTGACGATTTTGTTATCTCTGTACTTGAACTCAGAATATTATAAATGTGTTTTAAAATAAGGAAGTCCTGGGATTATATAAGAGGTTAGCCAAGTACAACATAGGGAAAGATGCAGGAAGGATTAAAACCTGAATTTACTCTGGATTTTAAATATGTGCTAAGGCATCTCTGAGTGTTTATACATCCAAGGGTGTTTCCTGTGGAAGAGGTCACTGATACCTCAGTTCTGCCCCTCTGAAATAGGAATGCCTATAAGGGCATTCCTGGATTTCACTGAGGTTTCCTATTCTTGAGAAGATCTTGTGTAAATTACGTATTTTATTGCAACGAAAACTCCCTAGTTTTCCTAGCACAGAGACCTTAATAAATGTGAGGTCTTTAACAAAAACCTGTTAAAATATAAACTCCTTGACTTTTCTCAAAATGGCCTTCATGGCATCTGGGATTTCTGCATCTTGGGTTCCAGAGCTGCCCAGGTCAGCAGCTCTCCCGTAGATGTAAAAGGCTCAGTATGGTATTTAAATAGACAGTCATCACATTCAGCCTTGTAATCCAATGTGTAAATTAAATAGGAAACTACATGCATTTTTCATGTATGGAGGTGTGTCAGGACACATGGGAGACTTTCCTTTATTGGGTTTGGTGTTTTAAAATGTATCACAAACACATACGTGGTGTTTGTCTTTGTGTTACAGTGACAACTGATTTTGAAAATAAACAATTCTAGTTACTGTAGCTTTATTTTGTAACAATGTCAATACTTGGTGTCAATTTATCAACAGCTGAATGGGTTTAAAAGAATGTAGTTTTTTATTTACAGCAGCTGACTCTTACCTGGGTAAGTGACAGTTCTAGTGTTCCATTACTTCCCCTTCTGTCATTTTGCAGTATAAAATTTCGTGCATCTGCCAGCTCAGTTTCTCTTCTTTGTTGGAAAGATTTCGTGCACTCCCACTTCTTGTAATTAGAATAATGATGCAAAATTTTCTCAAGGTTAAGAAAACTGCTGGAACCACAAAATTGAACGTGAACAAGCTGTAACTGCCTGGTCTCTCATGTGAAAATCTGAAACTCCCAAAGAATTATGACAGTTTTTGTGGGGAAGGTGCACTCTTAGGATCAAGGGAAGTGTCAGTTCTTAACAGATGCTGATCAAAAAGGACCGAGCTTTCAGCTAAGGTGAAGAGATGATTTTGCTCAAGTTGGAGCTGATGTGCACCAGTAAAAGCATACGTGGAACTATTTTTAAGCTATTATTTAAGTTGTGAAAATCAGCTGAAAAGTGTTTGCCATTTCTTTAGTAATTAAATCGGGATCACTTCAATGATAATGCACCGTGTAGATTAAGTCCTTCAGTTCTCATTGCTGCTAATGGGATTTGTAAGTGCTGCAAAATTCATATGCATTGTAACAGAAAACTTGTTTGAGAGTGCCTTAGAAAGCTGTTCAGTCTTTATTTCTGAAACTTTGGGTGACTTTAAGTTGCCCAAATCCGGTCTTAATTGGATTTGCCTTTCAAAGAGCACTGCTCTAGGCTTCAGAGCCGTTTGATCTGAATGCACAGAGGTGTTTGGTTAGCAGGGTGTAAATACTGCTCGTATTTGGACAGCACAGGCACAGGACTCGGTGCCTGACAAGTTTGGCAATATATCCAAGAGGCAGGAGTGAGGATGTTTGTTTCTAACCCACGATGGCAGGAGAAAGTCTTGTTGCAGAGCATTATCAGGAGCTTTTCTTCCATCTGAATTCCGTGGAGAAGGCCTGTGTCAATTCTAGCCTTTTTCTGTCTTCTCTCTTGGGCCACAGACATTTGGAAAAGGTTTAAGGGCATCTCCTGCTCTCTATAGACACTTTCCTGACTCCTTCATTCTCCAGTTTTCCTGCTTGCCTACGTTTCCTGACACGTGGTGTGACAGCAGTGCCTCCACTGGGGCCTTTTCCACAAACCCCATCTCCAAGGGTGCTGGAGTTGCACCACTGCTACCCAACTGCTGAGCATGAGATAATGCTGGGAGACATTTAAAAGCTAAATTAAAATCCTTTCCCACGCTAAGAGATACCACCACTTGTTCTCTGTGCTGCCACCTGCCTCCCTGTTGCTTTTTCTAGATGTGAACTGATTTGATTTTGGTTAAACATCACAGTGAATGACTTCATGTACAAGTTCCCTCTTTACTGATATTTTGGTCCCACTGAAGTACTAATTGATTTGGTCCTTTGTTTTTCCACCACTGCACACAATTCCTACCCACCTTGTAGGACCTTTCCCCAGCAGAACCCTTCTGCATAAATTGCAGCCTTTAGAAAGTCAGTAGAATTGTTAATTTTTGAATGCTGCTCTGATTTGCTTTTGTTTGTCTGTATATGCCTTTACCAAAGCCTCATTTTTCAAACTGTGTTTATGAAACAAGGGTAGAGGCGATTAATAATCTGCTGCTGTCTTACTTTGACCCTGAATGGTCATGTTCAGTTTTAGGTATTGCATTGTCTTGTATAATATAAAACTTCCAATATAGCAGAAGTTAATATTGCTTTGAGTATTTTGGGGGATTATGCAACCTGCTAAAGCTAGTAAATAATTATTTTTTTCTCTGACAATCAAAATTAATTCTTTTTAGCAAGGCTATCTTGATAGCACTGTGAATGGAGATTTGTAAATGCACCAAGCTCCTTCATTGATGTGACTCAAGTACTTTTAATTCCAATATTTTGTGGATTGAAGGAAAAAAAGTTTTTAAAACAATCTCTTTTATGTGGCTAATCCTATATGTAAGAAATGCAGTTAATCTGTATTTGCAGCATTTGACCTAGAGTTTCAAATGTGTTTCTGAAAATACACTCCAGGATTAGTTTTTATTAATATGAATGGGCAGAATTTACGTAAACTTTTTTTTCCCCTACAGTGCCAATATGAAAACTTATTTTTCATTCTGGAAATGAAGTTCTATTCCCAATGAGTTTGGCAAATTACACCCAAACTCTTCATTTACTCTTAACAGTAGCGTATAAGGGGTGGCATTGTGTAAGCAATGAAAGCAATCTGGAATGGCAGGTGCAACTTAACTGCTGTTTCAGAGGTGCTTGAGCCAAAATGTGACCATTAAACTCTTTAATAATTGTCATCTCCACTCTTTTTAACTTCCTCGCTCTGTTTAAAACTTGTGAAATTGCATCTGGAGTGTGGTGACCAGTCTGCCCCGCACAGGACAGACACTGGTGACTGGAGGAAGTCCAGTAAAGGGCCACAAAGGTAGGAGAGGCTGAGTGTGCTGGGATTCTTCAGTCTGGAGAAGAGATGGCTTAGGTGGATGTGGTTTTATTCTTTTCTTCAGTTATCTGTTGAATATCCAGTGGAGGGTTATAAAAGAAGGAAAAGTTTGATTTATCTCCGAGCTTCGTAGCAAATGCGTTTGAGGTAACAGGTATGAGTTGCAGTAAGGGGAATTCTGGTCAAATATAAATAACTTTCTCACCAGGAGGATGTTCCAACATGGGAACAGTGGCCCAGACAAGGTGGGAATCTCCATCCTTGGGGATATTCAAAGCTCAGCTGGGCACGACCCTGAGCAAGCTGTTCCACATTTGAAGTCGGCACTGAGTTGGACTATATGACCTTCAAAGGTCCTTTCCAACCTAAATCACCCGATAGTTTTGGTAAGAATATTTGAAAAAAACACCAGAACCCAAAAAAGAGATGTTTGATTTGAAGTTAGTTTTCAAAGAAGAAATTCAGGGAAGCCTGAGCCTGTGTTTTTGTGATTCATATTCAACTCTTGGTCTGATGGGACCTCTATGAGTGTTGTGCCACAGAGTCAGTGGGTTCTCTGGAAGTCTTGGAACATTGATTTGAAAGGGCAGTTCATGCTTAGCTGTTATTATGTGTTGTTATGCCTTCCATGTGGCCGACTTGCTGTTCTTTCTGAACTTTTTACATTTTTACATGATGAATTTGTGGTTTTCTGGTGTTTAAATTGACAAGTAGAATTCATACAGGTAAGAGCAAAGTTGCAGAAACAGGAGAAAAGAGTGAAAGCAGCACAGTCCTGTCCTGTGTAGGGAACTCAAAGAATGTTACAGGTGTAGTCTCCAAATTCTTTCCCTTCAGGCATTTTAATGGAGTTGCTTGTAAGAGTGACAAATGACCTGCCCCAAATTTCTAGATGGGTTTTCCATTTACTGTGTGAAATCATATAAAAGTCAGGGTAATAAGAAAAAAATGTTGACTTCATCTTGACTGTTTGAGTCCATGTACAGTTTGACACTTGTTGCTGCAGTGTTATTACAGTGGTTCTTAATTAATGTGTTAAAGCACCTTTCCTGCAAGTGTCACCTTCCACTAGGTGAGTTCTGCTGCAGTGGGATTAATGAGGGATGCACCATAAAATATTAAACAATATCTCTGATAATCATCTTGATAATGGTCTGTATCTGTGGATAAAGAGGAAAATGAGCTATGATACAACTTAATGCTCAATTAACGTGAAGGTGGAACTGCTAAAAAGCAGGGTGGGCTGCCTAAGGTCACAAGGATAAAAAGTAGTAGGTAACTACTATTTCCTGTCTTGTTAACAGGAAAATTGGTAAGGGAAGTCTCACTATAATTCTGGGGCCTTGCAGGTGTCACTTCATCCTTCAGAGGCCCTAGTGGATAGGATGGACAGGCAGAGCAGAGGTAGAGTTCAGCCAGCCCAGGTCAAAGGGGTCAGAGTGCTGGTTGATTCTGGAGCAAGAGATCTGACAGTCAAGAGGCTTCTGTCCTCATCTGAGGGGGGTGGGGAAGAATCAAAATAAATCATTGCCTACAGAGGCAACTTGCTGGCAGAGTGAGATGTTTTTTAACAAGTCACAGAATCACAGAATCATTTAGGTTGGAAAAGACCTCTGAGATCATTGAGTCCAACCTATGACTGAACACCAACAGGTCAACTAGACCAGAGCACACATCCAGTCTTTCCTTAAATACCTCCAGGGATGGTGACTCTACCACCTCCCTGGGCAGCCCCTTCCAATGTTTAACAATCCTTTCTGTGAAGAAATTCCTCCTAAAGTCCTTCAGTACAGCTCCTTTCATTGCTTTTGTGGTGTTTGCAAACGTACATTACATAATGGTCTTTCCTTCTGTTCTGTTCCTGTTAGATAAGTGGTTTGATTTTGAATTTTGACCCTTATTTGAAGGGTTATTTTCATAGTGTTCCTTTTCAATGTTTTATTCTTAGTGGATTTGCAGGTACCTGTGGTGGACTTTAGTTCTTGTTCCTAATGCATCAGCTAAGATGTTACAGAACCCTTGTTTACAAAGGGAAGCTTTCTTGATATGAAGTTACAGGTGAATGCACTGCTAAAAAATGATCTTGTATCTAAAGTGCCTCGGAAGGTTAACTGGGGGAGAGAATTTTTAACAATTAGAGTTAGTTCCCTGTAAGAGGGAGGCAAAACTCTGAGGCTATAATCCGAAAAGGAAGTCTATGCAATTTAAATAAGAATCTGGGGATAAGACACAGAAAGTTGTGAAGATCAGTAATGCTGAGTGAATTATTTAGCAAGTCAGGGGAAATAAAAAGATTATAGAGACAAGAAGTAGAACTAGAGTTTGAAATGTGTCTCCATCAGCAAGTCATTTGGTGCATTAGAGGCAGATCAATAGCTTGAAGCAGTCGGTGTTGAGGCCTCTGTATCTGTGGAGGTTTCACGTGGGACCAGATTTAGTCTGTGCCTGTGGGCTGAAAGTGCTCCCTATATGTGACTGGAAGCTTTCCAAAGGCCCCTGATTGTTTCTGATCTGTATGTGCCCGATGCTTTCGGTGTGAACCTGCAGCAGGGCCTCTGCTTTGTCTTTTCCAGAAGAAATCTAGTCCCTGAGCCCCACAGCTGCTCCCCAAACAGAGCTATCACACAGAAACAGCGACGGATGGAGAAGTCACTTCAAAACTGCAGCGTTGCTCAAAACCAAAATGTGAATGTAGGGCACAGCAATGTCATCTGGCTGTGAAGCCTGCTGTAAAAATATATCATCTTATCCTCTGCTGGGGAAGCAGAGGTCCTTCTCTCTTAAAGTGGAATTTATCAAAATGAACTATATTGGGTTAAATCCATTTTCTTTGAAGTTGATAGTAAAGCTTCAACTGATGTAAATGGGAGTAGAATTAGGCCAACACTGATCACTTAAGGGAAATCAAAATCTAGGCTAGAGAAAAGGCAAAGATCAGCTCTGCACAGATACAGAAATAGTTCCTGTGTGCTGTTCCACTGGTGGCTCCTATGTGCTTCAGTATGAGATAGAGGGCTCATTTCTAGGGCAAATGTCACTGAAATTGTTGTACCAAGTGTAACCAGGAACCAAGTTAGTGGTTACTGGCTGGGGGATGCTGGTGTTGTGCAGATCCAGCTGCAGCACAGCTCTTCTCTCTGTGGACATTTTGCTTTCAGACGTGGCCAGACCTGTGAAATGCTGCATGTATGACAGGCCTTGAGGAGCCCTTTGCTATCACTAAAAATTTACTCTCTGTGTTACTGCTCTTCAGACTTTCCTGACAGCTTGTGAGGACCACTGATTCAAACTTCAATACCTTGGGATTTGTAGTGCTGAGATACTAAACAGCTTAAGTGCAAATGGACTGAAAGTCTTCAGCAAATGGATATACCAGCAATGTCACTCCACTTTCTCCTGTGCCATCTGTGTTCAGGTCTCTGCAGGAGGATGCCACCTGCAAGCTGCCTGTTTTTCCCTGTACTGTAAACAGCAATGGCAGTACAAAGAAATGTGTGGTTTGTTAGTCAGGCCGATGGTGCTGAGACTTGAAGTCGTTCTCAGTCACTGATTTGCTCCTTATTTGCTTTTATTTTGTTGTGTTTGGACAGCCTTCCTGCTCTGTTCTGGAACAGCAGAGAGGCACCTCTCTCTCACCGGAGTAAATGTTAACAGGCTGTTTACGAGGCTTTCTGTATCTGTGTGCTGGGATGTCACTCTGGTACATGAAATGTCTTACACAATAGCAATATAGCTGTGCTTATAATGTGACTCTGGGGAACAAACTCTGTCACAAGGAATGACAAATCCACCAGTGCTTCTTATGCAATTAAAATGGCAACTTATCTTCGCGTGATTCATGTTTCTTCCTCTCGAACTGGTGAGCTGTTCCAAAAAGGAAAACGCTCCCATCTCCTGGTCCTCTGGCTTTGTGCATCCCTGCTTCGGGTGCCTTTACACTGATATAACCCCGGGGATGTTTTAATCATAAGACAAAAAGCGCTTCGCGATTCCCGCCCGACTTCCTGTCTGCTCTGAACTGCAGCCTCAATTATATTAATCTGACTGTTGCCTATTTAAGCATCGTTGCTACATCTTGAATGACAGTGGGGTAAACAGATTCAGCAAATAAGCTGTTGTTCCTGTGCGCCTGCAAGTGGCAGATCAGGTCAAGCAGAGAAGCAGCTAAATGGGAGCACAGACACAGCTTTTCCTGTGTCACTGCCTTCTGCTTGTGATGTCAGTGCAGAGCCTGAGCCCACAGAGTGCCACAAGGATGCTTTTCAGGCTGTTCAAATGAGCTGTACGTGCTTTTGGCAGTGCTGGGGTGGCACTGGGGAACTGCAGCTTTGAGGAATGGTTAAATAAATTCAGGATGGACGTACATTTTTCCTATTTGTACGTTTTTCTGAAGGTCACTTGAGTTGCTGTTACAGAGATGGGAAAGGGTCTGTTCTACTCACTGTGTTTCCACAGGGGCAGACTCCCAAGTACTAAAAGTAATTTTTTGACAGGAGAATACAAATACTTTGGGCTAGAACTTATTAAGTTTTGTTCTTGCAAGAAGTGACAAAAAGCAAGATAAATATCAGGTTATTAAGGAGCACCTCTGAGGAAAATTTTCTGTTCATTTCCAAAGGAGACAAACAAAAGACACAGGAAAATACGTGAATAAAATTGGCTTTATTTAAAATGCTCACCTAGAAAACTTTGCACTGATTTACATGGAGAGCATGGGGTTGAAATAGGCTGGAGCAAGGGGTGGTACCTTGTTAGTCCACAGCCTGGCTGAGCTGCTCACTGAAATCAGGAGTGGGTGAGTGTGCATTTTGTGATAGCATGTGGGTTAGGTGCATGCAAATCAGAGACGTGGGCTATGTTTTGATCAGTTCTGCTTAATTTTCTGAGATAAGCTTGTATTTTTATTTGTTTTAGGAGTTGTATTTGAACATGCAAAGATTGTGGTTGGTGACTTGACAATTTTCTTTCATTATTCTGGAGGTTGTGGTGGGGGTGCTCTCTCTGTAAGATTCCCGATTAAAAAAAAACACGTTTAGAGATTGCTTAGAGTTATCAGAAATATAGTAATTTTAGGTCTCTGATGTCTGAATTAATTCACATGGGTCCACAAAACACAACTAAGAAAACTCAATCTGTTGCCAGGAGGTGTAAACCTGCTTCTCTAGAAAATATGTAGGAGTTGATTAGTGTGAAAACCTTGGAAACAGCTGGATTACATTTGTTGTTTACTTGCAGATTTCAAGTATTAGATCAATGCAGGGGGTTTGAGTCCAACAGATTAATCATGGAAATCCCAGTACTTAAGACTTGTTTGTCTTAAATTGGTACACATTGTACACACCATGCCACAGATATGGTTAATAATATAATAATGTTACTGGTTAACAATATTATGGTTAATAATTTTAGCTATTTTAGACACGTTCAGCACTAGCATGGATCTTTGGAGGATTTGGAATTCCTTGTTACCACTTCTACCTGTAGAGGGAGAGATTTAATTTTATTGGTTCGTTTGTGGAAGTATCCACATCCATAATGACATAATACATTTCTCTTGGAATCCTTTACTTGTGAAATATTTGTGGACCTGTTGTCAGATTAAACGATGTGGCTTTCTAGCAGATCTGGGATCGTTGGTGATGAGTGACTTTCAAAAGTTTAGTTGTGACATGAAGAATTCAGTTTTATCAAAAACATTTTGGTTTAGAACTGGGAATCAAAGTATTGCAGAAACCAACTGATCTTCCTGTAGCAGTGTTTTCTCCTGAAAGAAGTTAGAGCCCAGCAAATCCATAAAGCAATGTACTGTGGTACTAGATGTAGCTTAAGAAATGGGAGTAATCAATCTATCTTGGTGTTTTGGGGGTATTTCTCCCAAATGTCTCAAGATACCTCTTCAAAAATTCCCTTTTAGGAATTTATTGATACTCTTGGGAAATGAACACAAGTCTTGATATCATTTTCAAATAATCACTTTATAGTCAAAAGCCAAAACATTCTGCGTTGGATCACTTTTTGAGAGGTAAAATCAACAGAATATCTTTTTTTTTATTTTAATTTTTTTATTGCATTTTTTTTATTTAAGTGAAGAAAAATACGCTAAATTTCTTAAGCTCTCAGTATCCCCAGAGTAGTTCTTCTTACAAGAACAGTTATTTCTTTTACTTTTTAAATTTTCAGATCTGCTTGGAATCTGAAGTTCAAGGTGTCACTTTTGGGGAATGCATAATTAACAGCACTTAAACTAATTCAACCAGAATGTTTCAATCTTAAATTGTGAATGGTGCGTGTTGTCTGAGTTATTTTGATGGAGGTCATTACACACACACACAGTCACTCTCCCTCAGTCTCCAAACCCAGGTTTGGTCTCTTCAAAAGCAGTTGTGAAGTTTGCTAAAGATTGTAGAATTTGGAGTGTATCCCAGATCATTAATGCCTGTAGTCCTCTGACATGGAAAAATCTAGGGGAACACGGGATATTTGGGTTCAACCCCCCATTCATTTGTTTAATTTGAGAATTGAGCAGAAGTCTCAGCTGTCTTGAGAATATTCCAATAATAAATCCGTAAAATTATTTTCACAGTTTCTTTTCCTGACCATTAATTCTGTGGTGATTTGGGTGTTTTTTTATCTTTTTTTCCTGCCAAAGTAGAAGGGTTTCAACTTTTGAGACTAAAAGCAGGTTGTAGTCTGCATGGTGAGGTGTAAGACCTCAGCTGGCACATCCAAGTGCAGTTGGATATTTTCACTGCTGGCCACTCATTAGCATTGCTGGCTGAAAGGAGCAGCAGGCACTGTGCAAAGCCCCCCTTTGGTCACATCATAGATTTATGCTAAGCTAAAATTGCTGGGTAATTGCAGACAAATGGTGCAGTTTGACTGAGCCACATAAAACTAAGATGCTTTTCTACCAGCGAGGTAATACAGGAAAAGGCAGCTCTGTGGAGCTGTGGGAAGAGGCTTTTGCTGCTCCATTTGTGCTGTGCTGCCACTTTTATGTCCACATTGTACAGTTCTATAGGAATTTACTCCCCAAAAAGAAAAGAAAAAAAGTAGTTTTTTCACTTTACCTCCCCAAACAGACTCCTTGTTTATCTCGCAGAATATATACAGGTCAACAAATTATATATTGAAGTTTATTAACAATATGGTTATCCAGTACTCAGTATAATTTACAACTGAAATATCTGTATAAAGAAATGCAAATTGACCCAGTGCCACCACCACTCAAAAGAGACAAATTGTTTACCAAATATTTCTACAGCAAATGTGTGTAAAGAAAAAGAAAACCCCCAACTCCCCACCCCAACAAACAAACAGAAAACCCAAATGCATTGAACAAAAAAAAAAAAAAAAGAAAAATCCAGACCTTAATACAAATCCTAAAGTTGGTTGGCACCTGGTATGTAGTTTATGAGTAAATGGTGGTCATATTCCAAAATGGAAGGTTTCCCTGAGAATGCTTGCTGTCAACCTCTTGCAAAAATACATTTTCAACTCAATTGTCTCTGCTTATCACCGTAGCTGAGATGAGGAGGGAGTTGTTTCCAAAACAGACAAGTAATTTGCTGGAAATAGATTTTAGATCAACACATTTGATTACAAGGAGAAATCAAGCCGAGCTAGTGCACTTTGTGCAGCACAGGTCTATGTTCTCTGCAAGAGACACGGTTAAAATCAGCAAACAATCATGTTCTGTAGCAGCTGAGACATCCAGATGGTCTCAGTTTATCCCTCATTAAAACACACTTCAGTGTTCCCATCTTTAGATAAAGATAGGCTTGAATAGCTGTGGCAAGGCCCATACCCTAAAAGAAAGGTCACAAGCATTTAGACTGTTACAGAAAATACATCTCAGAGCAGCCCAGTGCCTTGGTTGTGTACCAGTGTCATAGAACCATGAACCACAGAATGATTTGAGTTGGAAGGGATGCTAAAGATCATCCAGTCCCACCCCCTGCCATGGGCAGGGACACCTTCCACTAGCCCAGGTTGCTCCAAGCCCCGTCCAACCTGGCCTTGGACACTTCCAGGGATGGGGCAGCCACAGCTTCTCCGGGCAACCCGTGCCAGGGCCTCCCCACCCTCACAGGGAAGAATTTCTTCCTAATTTCTAACCTAAATCTGCCCTCCTTCAGCTTAAGCCATTCCCCCTTGTCCTGTCACTCCAATCCCTTGTCCAAAGTCCCCCTCCAGCTCCCTCAGAGCCCCTTTAGGTGCTGGAAGAACTCTGAGGTCTCCCCAGAGCCTTCTCTTCTCTGGGCTGAACACCTCCAACTCTCAGCCTTGGCTTCAAAGCAAAGGTGCTCAAGCATCTGAAAGCAGGCATCTTGCAAACTGGGCAGTGAGACAGCTCAGGAGAGGAGTGGAAAAGCCCAAGGGCAGGTCCTTCCAGCACTCCATGTATGCAACAGTCTCTTGCTTGTCTGGCATTAGTCTAAGTGGAATCACACTGAAATTCCTGACTTTTGGCTTTTCTGCAGCCGTTGGTACTCTCTGATTCCAGTGGCAGCCTTGGAATTGATGTAAATTCCTGCAGCACTGCAGCACAATGCTAAAAGTGAGTGTGCTCTGTATTGATGGTGTTCACACAGACCCCAGAAAGGGCTTGTGAACCACTTTGTACTTTCTCCTTCTGCCCTTACTTGAAGGAGGCAGCAGAAGAAAAGCAGCTGGAACCATCTGATCCATGTGTCAGGTGGGCACAGAGTGCCATGATACTCATCTCTAGCTTTCCATCTTTCTTCATTTGCTGGGGAATTAATGAGGACCCCAATTGTGCTGAAATTTGAGTATCTGCTGAAGGGCTTTGCTGGACAGGAGTCTGTGTATCCTGCAGCTAATTATGTCATTCATTAATCTATTATCTAGTGATGATGGGCAAAAGAGAGTCACTGAGAATGACTCAGAGCCTTCATGGCAATTCTTTAAGTATTTATTTCCTGTATTTTGATAATTCCTGATTACTGTGCTGCAGCCATGCTAAATCCTTATAGGGAGTTATACTTGAGGTATTCTTAGAGAAAATTCCTGTTTCTTACTTGTTCTCCTGGGTTTTTTTCCCATATATGCACATAGCTAATGCAGTTTAAGAGATGCAGAGTAGAAAGATTAATCTCTCTTCCCCCTTGCAGCTCCTAAAGAAAGTTACAGCTTTATAGCTTCAAAAGAGAACATTTTATTTTTAAGTTGCTATTAATAGCACAGAAAATTAAAAGCTCATCATGGTTAGGATGAGATCCCAATTGAACTTGACAGGGAAGAAGATATTTAATAAAAGTACCAGGCATGGTGATGGCTTTCAAATAAATCTGTGTGTTAATAGCTAAATGATGAAGCGATAATCTGATGGTCTATTTAAAAATGTGTTTGTAGGAGGATTTTTGGGATGACCCCATAGATAATACATGGTTGTTGCTATGGCCTGTCCTGCTGCTTATATTTTTTGGCTAATTGTATGATTTTAAGGTTGGGCTGCAACATTCTACATAGCTGTGATCGTTTTTTATCCATCAATTGATGTCTGCTGCTGTTTTATCAGCTTATTTTTCTGAGCCACCAGCTAGGATAATGTGCTTGAGGGAAAATTATACCCTACATCAGTGGTTTTGTTACAGCATGTTGTACATTATTGGCAATTTGAATGCACCCAGATAAAAATAGAAAGGTTAAGTAGTTTTCCAAATGTTGCTTCTGTGAAGCAGAAAGAGAGTGGTGTCTGTACCATATACATTCTTGAGGGAAGAGTGTTTTTTTTATTTTCCCTTTCAAAACCGCTCGCTCAAATTGATGCTTTCCTTAAAGCTGAACCTAAAGAACAGTTTGCTTTGGAAATCTCTCTTCCCCAAACTCTTTTTTTTTTATTCTTCCCGAGGAATTTTTAGGTTTAATGAGCCGGTTTTCAGCACTAATGTGCCAGTTCTGTCCACATATGAATGTCCTGAATGTGCCTTCCCGTGGGCCAGCTGGCATGGGCTGGTGCCAGGGAGAAGGAGCTGAAATCCAACGGTGCCCAGTGCCCTCTGCCACGTCCCCTCAGCCTGTCAGCTCCTGGGCATGGCCTTCACTCTGCTCCTTTATTCTTCTTGCAGGGCTGGTAAATGTTTCTGACCATCCTCAGGTGTTTTTGGCAGGTGGGAGCAAGGCCATGTTTGTGGCTGAGATGTTTATGCAGGGCTTGTCTATGATTTCTGTAGAGCTGTAGTTTGTTGTGTTTCTATTCCCAAACAATTTCTTGATTCTCTGGTGTATGAGAATAATCAGTGCAGGGAAATCTAACAAAAAAATTGGTATTTTTATAGGGTTGACTGATAGACATATACTTTTTAATCCTTTGTGAATGTCCTATTTAAAATCACTGCAGAACATCACTGTGTGTCTTTCAGCTAATGCCCACTGAGATTTAAAACCTCTTTTTTGGCTGCTCTCTTTCTTAAGAGTGACCTTGGCTGACAGTTCCTATTGTACAGCAGAGTCCTGGGGGGATTTTTTTTGCCTCTCTCTCATCCTTTCACATGGATTTACGTGGTGCAGAGTCACCTCTCCAGCAGCTCTCCTTCTCTTTCCTTGCAGTGAAAATGTTCGTGGTTATAAATCACTGTAGAGAACATATGTTTATATTTGATTTTCTTATAGATTAAGAATTTGAAGGTAGATGTTTGATTCTATCCCACACGAGTGATTCTCTTTCTTCTCCCCTCATTAAAGAGAACAAGAATCATGTGTGGTTTTCATGGCAGGTGATAGAAATCAGGAAGGAGTGGGGGCTCTTGGTGCCTGTTTCGTCTCTTCCAAACCTGGAAAGAACCTCTAACCAAATAATCATTTCAATTGCATTTTATTGCTGTAACTTTATATTACCTGCAAGATCTGGGCGAGCTCGTGGCCGACGATGTTTTTGCATTTGAAGCTGGAATTCAAAGCTCTCCAGGTTTAGATCTCTCTTTAGTAGCAAAGATGGATAGTTTCACCTTTTGAAGTGAAATTTTGTAAAGCTTGGCATCTTGGTGTGAATGTAGAAATTATTTGTGTGGATTTTCTGAGGGAAAAAAAAAGCTTTTGAAAAGTAACAGTTTTTGTCTTTTACCACATAACTTGTTTTCTGTAAGATGTAGCGAAGCTAAAGAGTTATTTTTCTTTGCCTCTGGGGTTTGTATAATGATGCACTGAAAGTTCTGTGGTATAAAAGAAATTTAGACAGATGGTAAGTTTTATAGAAACTTTAATATGCAAACTGGTGGCTTTCAACTACTGGCAGTTTGATTTTTAGCAATTTATAACCTATTAAAGTTTGATTTTTAAATTTGTTATATTTTCAACATGGTCCTTTTGAATTCTGAGAAATATATGATACAGGTAGGCAATGTACAGGCATGCAGCAGGATAGGCTTGGTTTTATACATTTGGTTAACTAAAATGGTCTCTTGGGACACACTAAGCAGGTGGCAACAAAAATCTGTCTTAGATGGTCCTTGTAGCACCAAACACAGCTGTTATTATAATTTGGTCTCTCTACTTTCATTTTAGAGAACTGCATCCCACCCCAAAACCAAAATAGTCTGATCTTCGGTAAAGATTTTGCCTTTTTTTTTTTTTTTTTAATAAAAATATACAAAAACTCATTTTACTCTTAACAAAATGAAAATGCATATATATGTTCAGAAAAGCAGATTAAAGCATGAAGTTTCCTTTTACTCCCATTATGGGAATGTGGCATATGAAAAACGTGCCTCAATTCCACTTGTATATATTTCTATATTTTCATTTAGTCATTAAATGCCAATATATCGGTTGGGTTTTTTAACAACCAGATGATTTGCTTTCATAGCTTGTGTTCTTTCTGTTTTATTATTCTGCTTACAGTTATTTTGCATGGAAGCTGGATTTTCTGAATCATATTAACAACCAATGGTGCTGCACTAAAAGCTGCAGTATTAGTTTCATGGCTTTATATCTTTATTTAATAGTATAATAAGATGCTTCTGACAGTGAAACCAAGGTGACAGAAGATAGGACTGCAAATGTAGACTGGAATGGAAGTTGGTTTAGTTAGTTTGGGGTAGGATTTTTGTGTTTGGTCTTTTTCCCCCCCTCTTTTTCTTCTTTTTTTTTTTCCTTTTTCTTTTTCCTGGACCAGCTGTTTCTCATGGAGTTTTGTATCATGTTCCAGCATTTCATTTGCTGAACAGTCCTATTTCCCTGAAAAATACCAATAAGTCCTGGAAAAATGGATTTCTCTGCTTTCAGTCTTGAAGCCACTCTTAGATAAAAGACATTATTATATGTTTAATAATGAAATTAGAGCATTTTTTGGCTAAATACAGCAATCTGATTCCATTTTAATGTGGCTGTGCTGTGATCTCCTGTCTCTTGGCTAAAGGTCTGTTCATCTGCTCTGATTTTCTTTGCTTCTTTTATAGAATGGCATGACCAGCAGTAGTCAGCCAGCCCTTTTCACTGCTAATGGTTGGTTGATTTATGTGCTAGATGCTGACAGCAGAACAAGGCCAGGGGTTTTTGTAGTTTTTTATTTCCCCTGAAAGGGTTCCCATGGGTTGCTGTGTAGAATTTTGAACTTCTATCTTGGGGATGTGTCAACACTGATCATACTACAGAAGTGTGGACTTAGATGGAAATACAGGAAAGGTCTTTTCTATGAAAAATATTTGGATTTAATCTTGCCCATAGATTGTTTATGTTGTAAGGTATTTCCAGCAGGTTCTAGGTGAAACTGGGTTACTCCCTAAGCAATCAGCTACACCAGGAATATTGCTATTTAAGCAGGTGTTTTCAGTAAAATAATCAGCTGCTGGGACTTTCACCTGCTGGATGTAATTTAGGTTTGGAGTAGCTGTTAGGAAGAAATTCTTCATAATAAAGGTGGTGAGGCCCTGCCACAGGTTTCCCTGAGAAGTTGTGGATGTCCCATCCCTGGAAGTGTCCAAGGCCAGGTTGGATGGGGCTTGGAGCAACCTGGGCTAGTGGAAGGTGTCCCTGCCCATGGCAGGGTGTGGAATGAGATGATCTTCAGGTCTCCTCCAACTCAGGCCATTCTCTCTTCTGTTTAAGAAGCCCTAACCTTTCATCAGGCACAGAACCATTGACCTGTTTACGCTGTTCTCTGGCTTAGGCTCGGTTTTTATTCTGGTTTCATCCTGACAGTTTGAGCTGTTGTAAAGAAATGTCTGTTGACCCAGTGAGGTTTGGTTTGGGTGCTTTAGCCTCAAAGTTCAGAACAGGACACAACAAAATGCATTTTGCTGCAGCTGATTGGTTATGGATTTTCTTGAGTTTTTATTCTCTCTCTTATCTCATAAATCTGTACTTATGGAAAACATGATACCTGTCAGCTTTTTAACAAAAGTAAACCATCAAAATTATAGTTCACATCAGTGAGAGCTTTTCCACTGGAGTACAGATTTCCACTGAAGTACAGATTTGCTCTTCATGCTCCTAATAAGGCAGGAAAAGGCTTCCATTTATCTCCAGCTTAAAAAGTAATAAAGTGCTGGCCTCCTTAAGTCTTTGCAACTACTGGTATGACAATGTTCTGTCCAGTGCTGGAAATATTTCTGTTACCACTTAAGATCCCAAACCTGCAGTGGATTGATGCAACCCCCAAGGCAGAGTCAGGAGGGAAGGTGTGCTGTGGCACAGGAATCACAAAATAAAGTTGTAGTTTATTGATGAAAAGTCTGATAGATTGTCCAGGCATAGATAAGATTTTCTTAATTAGTCTCAGTTTTTAGGGTTAAAAGTGTCTGTAAAATATTGTTCAAAAATCTGAGAAAGGAAGGTACAATGAGCTCAAGGTATATGTGTACTAATGGTACTATTAAATATTTGGGTAGTCTTAAGGTATGAAAATTAGAGAGGCCATGTCATATTTTTTATAGTGAAATGATCAGTAATGGACTAAAAAAAGTAACAATTAGGAACCAAATTGTGTGTCCATTCTCAACAGAGGCTGAAAAGAAGTCCCAAAATTTTAGGTATCAGCTGTATTTAATTAGACTCCGTCAAGCCTAAGATTCTATTTGTTGGAAGGAGCTGGACAACCTATTTCTTTTAAGATGTTCTGAAGAATTTGCTGATTAAAATGAGATATAATCAGGTCCTAGGCACATAGACTGTGAAAGCACAGGCTTCTCAAACTCCCTTGAAATTGTGTGCTTCAAGCTGATGATATCTGCTGATGGTAAAGGTCATGTGGTAATTCAAATTCAAGATTTAAGAGATCTGGTGGTATTTAAAATGCACAAACAAAAAGCAAATTAAAGAAGCCTTGATCTTTTTAGTGCTTATGTTTCAATAATTTGCTTTTTAAGGAAGAAAAAGTAAAGAAAATGTCTGAGTTGGAGTTTTGTGAGTTTCAGGGCTCTTTTTTGTATAGGGTTTTTCATCCTTGTCCCCAGCTTGATACTGTAATAGACTATAACATAATAATACATAATATTTTATTGTAATATATATAATAATGTAACTGTAGTTATGTAAACACATATATATAATAATATAACCTTAATTTTTCAGGGGAAAAAAATGACATCTCAGTTGAATGGAAGAAATTTTGACAATTTTGTCCTGGAGATGATGGTGATGAGCTTGTACCTGATCACTACATTTGTGTGGTATCACTGCAGTGCATCTTTCCTGTGTTTTCTGCTAAAAAAGAGGTTTCCCTCCACGTCCCCCAGCTCTGTATACGAATAGTAATCTGTGCTGGATCCTGGGTTTGTGCTGGGATTTGTTCCTTAGCTGATCCCCTGTTTGCTTTTAGAGCATTCAACATAGATTTTTTTTTCCACATCTACTTTATTTAATGTTATATGAGTGTCTGAAGTCTGAATATCCTTAGCTTTTTTCTCAACTGTGTTTTTGATAAATTGGTAACAGTTGGTGTTTCTTGGAATAACTGTGCTGTGTTAGTCTCTGTATAAAATCAGTGCAGTTATACATGAAAACATGAATTTTCTAAAGCTTATGGGGTGCAGAACGGGTCTTTGTTCAGTGCCAAAAATACAACCCCAAGAGTGGGACTATGTGGTGTGTAGGAAGGCAGTGAATAAAAGAAACCCCAAACCTACTTTGCAGTGTGGAATTGGAGCCTTGGGAGAATAAATAGCTCATGAAAAATAACCTTTCATTTTATCACTGAAAGCAAAACAAAAAAAAAGTTCATGTCAGTACAAGCAAGATGAGAGAGAGCTCTTAAAACTAGTGGCTGGTACAGACTTTACTGGAAAAATCTCTTTGCAGGGCAGGTCATGTCTCTGTGAGCATCTGGAATGTTGCGTGGGGCTCATCCCTGTGGGAGCAGGTTCCTGCAGTCAGCAGGTGTTGGGGTGGTCTGTGGCTGAGCCTGGAGCATTCCAGAATCGGGAAAAGTGCTCAGGAATCGGTGATCCCAAAGGTGATTTGGTTCCTCTTCACAGTGTGTCTGCTGACAGCATTCCCAGAGTGAGGACCTGGCATCAGGAGTGGAAGGTTTTTATCTGCAGGACCCTGATCCAGTGCCCCAGAAGTCACTGATAGAGTCATTTCATTGATTTAATGCGACTGAATTGATTCCTTTAATAGTATTTCTGTTCCTGTCAGTGGTTCATTTGGCTTTGCTGTAGCCATTTACATGAGGAACAGGGGAAAGTAGATTTGGTATAAGTTTATAGACTGCATTACTGTTCACTGCAGCAGGCACTGGGGGTGGTTTTGTTTCACAACTCTTATTTTAAGTTGCTCTCAGTTTACCAGTACAGTGAGGAAAAAAATGTCATCAAATTTGTGCAAGAGTTAGATTCTGTTTGATAGAAATCCTAAGTAAATAGGTTTATTGTATAACTGAAATTAAGGATATTTTGTACCCCTTTAATGAAGGTTTATTTTGTGACATTACCCTTTTTGACTTCAAATATTTAATGGTATCTTACATTAGGCATGGAATCCTTTTTTATTTATCCTACCGGATAGCAAAACTGGTACAAGAAGTCCAAGTTGACTAGAGGCATGTCTTCATACCGAAAGGACTGAAATAATTATTAAGGGATTATAATAGGTATTTGCCTGTGGTTTTTTTTTTAATGTGTTCATTCTGTAATATTTTAAAATGATACCTTTATTTAATTGTCTTAATGTCATCCTGTTATCAAGGGAAATATATTTCTGTCTAAGAACTACAACTGAATGAAGAATCAAATGTCTCTTTTGTGTGTGCTCGTCGTGAATGAATTATCAGAAAATCACAGACTGGTTTGGGTTGGAAGGGACCTTAAAGCCCATCTCACTCCAGCCCCCTACCCTGGGCAGGGACACCTTCCACTAGCCCAGGTTGCTCCAAGCCCTGTCCAACCTGGCCTTGGACACTTCCAGGGATGGGGCAGCCACAGCTTCTTTATGGATGCACAGATTACCTTCAAGCAACTTGAAATTTATGAAGAAATGTAAGGATGAAGTCAGGAATATTTTTCAGACAACATTTAGATACAAAGTTCAGTTTCTCTTTCTTTATCCACTCTGGACTTCTGGGTATTAAACAAAAATTTCACACTTGTAAAGGTGCCAAACTGCTTTTATTCAGATGGTAGTTTTCTTTAGTTCTTTCTGCATCTTGTGCATTCCTGATAATTAAGCTTCAAAGCCAGTTTTTGTTTTAAGAGTGTGAATTTGAGCATTGTTGGGTGCATTTGATTAACTTTGTTGGCCCCTGGATAGAGAATCCAATCTCATTCTGATCCATAAAGATTGTATTCACATTCTGTCTTTGACATGAAAAGAAGAAGAAATTGTAAAAGGTGCTACAGGTGGGTCACATTGATTTATTTCACACATCTGGAGACTTCTATAGAGCAGGTTATGGTTTTCTTTCTCAGCTGTTTTCACCTTGCAGAGGTCTGCTGGCAGTTTTCATCCTCTGCAATATGTTGTCAACCTGCTGCTACCAGCACCTCATGTCAGAGTTCGAGGCACTGCAGGCTGAAAAAACCCCTCTCAGATGATTTTGTTCAGACTCAAGGGAAAATTCCATTAAATCCACTTGCAATGCTATTCTCACGAGGAATGGTGTCTCTAATGCAATGAATGCAGATCAGTCTGGTTATGTCCCTTGTACTCACTAAAATGTGAGGCTTCAGTGCTTTTTTCCCCCCTGACTTGGAGGTTCTCTATAGGTCTCAAGGGCCAGCTGGCATTTTATCTACAGCCAAGTAAAAACCCAAGTGGGACAGTAATGCTCCATACAGAAAACTGGGAACTGCTAATTCCCTTGGTTTAATTCAAGGACAACCAGTTCTATGTGATACCTTCCCAGTTGCACAACGAGTGAATTGCACCTGGGATTTGCTGATCTCTGCTCTCACTGTGGGTGATTTTCTTTTCATCCTCTAGTGCAGGCAATTCCTCCATCAGCAGATTTTGAGGGCAGAGTTACCATGATCTTAGATGACAGTTAAAAGAAAACAGTCAAATTATGAATATATCCTACTTTTTTTCCGATTCACTGTGAATCCATTATTTGTCCAGACTTTTAAGGACTGTGAAAGGCAAGTCTTGTGATTCTGATCTGGTGAAATCTGGTTCATTACACAGCTATTAACTTTTCTGCCAGTAGAAGTCCAAATGAAATCAGATGTCAGAATACATAGTGACAATATCTACATTCTAACACACTGTGAAAATATTTACAAGCTTCCAAGACGAGACTTTTCCTGATTAGGGAAATCAAAGAATAGTTTTCCCAGCAGGCCTGCAGTTAGCTCATCCAAATAGCTTCTGTTTTAATTGGCACGCATTTCCTCTAAGCAGCTAGAAGATGAAAAATATTTGACTTGGGCTCTACAGGAATGGAAGCCTGTTCCTCCAGACACAGCCACTCTGGAAAAAAACCCAAAAAACCAACCAAACAGGAAACAGTTTGAGTTTGTAGTGCATTTGTACAACAAAAATCCATGATATCATTGACAAAATCCCAGACCAAGGTGAAGACTTATATTCTGACTTTTTAATGAGAAAAATAAAGGTATTATTTTTCTCGGTTGTTCTAGTATGTGAAGTCTTTTGCTACCCCAGGAGGATCCAGGTGAGCTGCTATTTTGTCCCTTGGCCATAGCATATTGTTGTTTTCAAACTGCACTTTGGGATATATTTGTACTCAGTTTTCTTGATTCAGAAGCATTGGTAAGAATAAGTAAAAAGAGACAAGTGACTGCTTTTGTCTGGGAGAATAGTCCAACTTTGTGGGTGAAATTAGTTTCTCAGTTACTGCAGTTTTTACTTCTCTTTTGCTGAAGTTGTCTAAGGGGGAGCATTTTCCCTATAAGTTGTTCTCCTAGGGAATGATGAGCTCAAATGCACCCAATGGAGGAGGGAATGATGGTGTGCTAGGATGGTGTGAAAAGCTGTGCTCTCAGAATTTGAGGGTGGTGGCTCTTTGGAGGCATTTGGTTATAAGTTAAAACCCACTGAAGTCCATCACAGATAGTGGTCATTGCTTTGAAAGAGATTCAATGGATCTTGGGTAAAAAGAGGTTGAGAAATTTTGGCCTGGAGGCCCTGAAGGGACTCGGGGCACATCTGAAAAGGAAGGGAGAAGTCCTTGAGCTCCCTGGAGGTTTTCCACTCCCAGGGCAATGCACCTTCTGCTGCTGAAACCTGTGGTTTGCTGGGTCATGTTCCCTTTGACTGTCAGAGGTGTTATTCCCCAGGTAGCTTAGTCCACAGTAGGGGGATTCAAATCCCTTGTGAACTGCTGGCAGACTGGTGCTACTGCCAGTGAAAGCAGCACCCAGAGCACGAAATTCAGCTCACTTTATTTATTAGGCCATTAGGATGTAAGATCCTGTTCGTTGTTCAATTTGATTGAAAACTGTATCAGCATCCCCTGCTTTTTTAACATCAGGATTGCCTGGTGAACCAGTTCACCTATAATATGTCTACATCTCGAAAATATCGATGTTGTGAGTGTGTTTTGTGATGTAATCCCTTCCCTAACCTCATCCTCCCCCAAAAAACACCAAGCAAAAAAACCCCACCCAAACTCTCATGCAGTACTTGCTGATTTCTTGTGGATGAGACTCGTGGAAGTTTCACCCACTTCTGGTAACGGGATGTATTTTGGGAGAGGCAGAGCCCCTCCGATGGGAATGTTGCCATGTGCCAGCCACAGCTTTTTGAGTTCTCATTCCTTTTGTCAGAGGAATATTCCCAGCGTGGGAGGGGTGAGGTGGTCGTGTGTCAGCCGTGCTAACCCAGCACATGCCCTGGCAGGGTGCCTGGGCTTTTCCTAAGGGAGATTCAAGGATCAGATGGAAGCTGCATATCTCGTTCCACAGGATTGAGATGCACTATCAGTGAATAACGTCAGTCACGCTCTGTGCTTGCTGTGTTTCACCATCTGCCTTTCAAAAAACGTGAGGTGCTGTTTCCCTGGTGGCAAAGCTGTGGGTGAATCATGAACAGCACAAACTCTGAGGGATTTGTTTTTAAAGCACTGAAGGAAGCGTAAACTTCATATTTGTTGTTTATTGATTAATATTTAATTGAAGGTGAAATTAAAAATTAAGCAGGCAAATGACTCATGCTAAAAAGCAACAGCACTGTCTTCCTGTGGCTGACAAATGACGAAGAATTTCTAAGAATAGAAGCAAATATATTAATTTGTAGTGATGGCACAGTGAGCCTAAAGAGGTGCTTTGGTTGAGAGGGGTGGACATATCCCACAGAAAAATCATGTAGAAAAAGTCTTTGCTGTGTTTAACACCCTTTGCATAATGAATTAAATCAGTAGATGGGTCTCCTCAGAAAATACGAATAATCATCTTTTGTCTGTGGTGTTATGGAACAGTATAGGAATAATTTTATTTTATTAGGGGAATGTTTAAAAACCTCACAGGACTAGCTAGGACTAGGTGAATAGTGTGGGTTTTTTGCTGTTTGGTTTTGTTGTTTTTTTTTTCTTAACATCATGGCTGTTTGAGATGCCCAGTTTTCAAAATCTTGAAGTGAATTTGTCTTGGAATAGATTTTTTTTTTACCACTGGAAGCAAAAGGCAGCCTGTTATTTCAGCTGTTCGTTATTATTATTGATGCCTCCCAATCAAATCTCAATCTGCATTTTGATGTGACTGTCAGCAGCAGCTTATCACAGATGACACCAGGAAGAGTCTGAAATGCTGCTGGGAGGAAGGAGGAGCTCATCACCAGCCGAGGTCGTGGCTGTTGGATGCCCCTTGGGATGGAATCTGTTTGACTGGGCATCTGTGACATTCATGTCCTGCAATTTTTTCAAAATAATGCTGCAGGCTGATGTTATTTCTGTTCAGAAATACTGATCCACCCTGTTTACAAACAGATAAATAGTGTGAGTCAGGTCTTTTCTGCATGCCATACATAGGGAATTACCTAGGGATGAATTGAGGCTGTGAGCAATGCCCAGCATGGAGAGCTTAGCGTGTTGACAGGACACAACATCTCCTCTTTGGCTATTGCTTGGCAAATAAATGCCTTTTTAAATTACTAATTTTAGTTTCTCTTTGTTCTTCACTGTAAGCCACATTTTGGGCAGAAATTCTAGTGAACGTGAAAAGCAACATGTGAAATGTAGGGTGTCAGAAGTTCTTAGCACTAGAATATGTATCAATAAATAGGATGTGTAGAAGAAAGGTGTAGCAGTTGGCTGCTATTTTAACTGTGTTCTGTAATATCATAGTGAAACTGGTACTTCCCTTTTTTTTCTTTCTTTTTTTTTTTTCTCTCCGCAAAAGTCAAAGAAATTTGAGTTTTAAAGCTGTAGATGAGAGGGCTGGTAGAGGTTCATTTTGGCTAATTGAGCAAGGTATGTTAGGCAGCTCTAAAGCAGGTGGTGCCACCGTGGGCAGAGGAATTAGTGCATCCAGGGGGCCTGATTTTTGTCATGTGCAGAGCAATGCAACAGAGTTAGATAGGGGAAATACTGAGCCTACGTGCTATGTCAACTATATGTGGGTGGGAGATTAAAATTGCTGTACAAATATAAAACTGGGACTTCAAACACATCGGGATCCTCTTTATGTGCTTTATCTGGGTACTCATTTCCACTGTGTATTACCGTGCCTAGAAAGTTCAACATATGCCCTTTGCCTGTGACAGGTTGGTCAGTCATTAGGCTGCTGGTGTGCCCTTTGAAAGATCTTTTTTATTATGAAAACTATTCTGAGACCTATAGATTAGACAGTGCACTCTCACTAACCCGCTCGAGGCAAAAAAAGAAACCTTTAATCTCTTTTAAAACTCTGCGTGCCAAATATAATAGCTGGTTTCAGCAGTATTTAAAACCAACTTCATTAGAATATGGGAAGGGGAAACAGGTTTTAAAGGCTGGTTTTAGCAAGTAATCAGCTGTCTCCCAGATGGTCCAAATGGGACTTGTTCCACACTGCACATGGGGAAAAAACTGAAAATGAAAAGGGGAAAAAAAAAAAGAAGAAAAGAAAAAAGAAAGAGCCCAGCACCACCCTGTGTGTGTGTGTCTGTGTGTGCTGGGGACAGGACCCAGTGGGTGCCTGGCTGAGGAGGAGCTGTGGCTGCTCAAACCCAGCCACCCCAGTCTTTTCTCTTTGCTGGGCTGTGCTCCCTTGCACAGAAGGCAAAGCTGCAAGATGTAATGCATTGAAATGTGTTCTGCAACTGTAATGATGGCTCCAGTTTTTTTCCACCAGTTTCACTCTCCTTGCGCTGAAAAACAGTTTTGCATTAACCCATTATGAAATTGTGTTGTGTTTAACCCATTTGTGTCACCTCCCAGCCTTTATCAGAGGCTTTGTTGCGGTCAGAGGACAGGCTGATGGAGCTGTATGAAGCAGAGCACGTAGTGGAGGTGTATCCTGCACGCCGGACTAATCGCTTACTTATTAATATTCATGAGTCATCTCATTTAGCGGCGCTCTTGGGACTTGATTAAAGTGAGTGGCACTGCTATTGGTGCTTTAGCTGTGGAGAGCTTTATCTAAGGCAGAGCTGGTGTTATCCTTGCTGTCGATGCTGCAGCACCTCACAGGACATCTCACACAGCCTCTCTGAGATGACGAGTCCACCTACCATGACAGAATAAATTTGAAAGTCACCTTTTGTAAAGCGCTGTCGTGCACACTCCTGTAATGAGTCCTTTCTGCTTGTTCCCAAAGGTCCCGAGGAAGAAATGACCATGTAGATTCCACAGCTTGGGTGCAACATAATGGGAAATGGTGAATGGAGTGGAGCTGGTCTGCAGCCTTGAAAGCAGCCATTCTGCAGACCACTAGTCAGTCAGGGACACCTTGCACGCCAGAGGCATCCTCCACGTCGCTCGCCGGACACACACTGGATCCTTTTTAATTTCTTAAGTCGGAATTCGAGATTCCTCTCCTTCAATTTTTAAAACAGTTTTACGATTGTAATCGACTACAACGAGTGGAGCAATACAACCAGCCACAATGGGTGACATGACAAATAGCGATTTTTATTCCAAGAACCAAAGAAATGAGGCCAACCATGCGGGAGAGTTTGGGTGCACACTGCAAGAACTGCGCTCCCTCATGGAACTCCGAGGGACAGAAGCAGTAGTAAAAATTAAAGAGACATATGGGGAAACAGAGGGGCTCTGCAGACATCTGAAGACATCACCAACAGAAGGTAAGAACTTTTCACTTCACTTGAATCGGGGAACTTTGCATGAGTGCTCTCCAGATAGTGAAAGGAAGAGGTTTTGATTCAAACCTGAACAGAATTCTCATGGTGCTGCCATTATTCCCCAAAAATAACAAAACAAGAGTCTTCAAAGAAAGAAGACAGAACAGCCTAGCTATAGCTAAAGCTGGCAGGAGAGTAAAAGAAGTGCTGTTTGTTCTAAGAGTTATTTGCATTAATTCTTCCTTAGAAGGCACACACAACATCAGCATGTGTTTTATGGCATCGCTAGCAGACTTTCGCATATATGCTCTTGGAGGTAAGAAGGTGCAAAGTAGTTGCTTCAAGAGAATTTCTAGGTGTTTGGGCATCTTGGGAGTATGAAATGACCTTTTGAGATGCACCTTATGTTACTTTGTAGGTCAATATGAGTTATATATATATATTTATAGAGGTAGCTAATCTTCGCTATTACTATAGATAGTTTTGCTTAAATTATCAGTCTGATTGTGTCAATGTTTTTATTAGTTGGACTTCTATTGTATGTATAATGAAACTCCTTACTTTCTCATGTTTAATAACACCAATCACAACTTCTGTTCTTTTAAGTGTTTTTGAAGTTATCTATCTGATCACCATTTATTAGTCTGGTTTTTTTCGATGCTCTTGCCAAATATGTCCCCACAAAGTGTTGACAGTGGTGGGATGTTTCCCCTCCTCATGCAACTTTCCTGATCATGAATCTTTCTGTTTTAGTGCAAGTAAAATTCTACTTCATTCTAAGAATTCTATTTTCATCACTGTATCTCCAAGGAATAGTAACACTTTTGGAAATTAAACAGTCTTTCAGTCTATAATATTTCTCTAGTCTTGTAAAGTAGCCAAGATGTTCATTTTAGGCTCTTTTCTTTTTCAAGAAGATAGAAGTCTTGGCTTTTTTCCATTCTCTTCTTTCTAAAATTAATCATTTAGTTACCTCTCCTGTTTAAATGCCTCAAGAAGTCTTGAATTATTGGCACAATCATAAACATGTCAATTGTAGTGTGATACTATAAATTACACCAGTTGAAGGGTCCCAAAGGAGCAGCTATCAATGTCTCATCTGCAAGAAAATTCTTCACACTTGATCATACACAGCCTCACTATTGTTTAACCTACAAAGCTGTGAACTGCACCTTTTCAGCAAAGGATTATCAAGCTGATTCTGTATGAAAATGAGCATCCAGCTTCAGTAGCACTTCAGCAGTCATGTGCAATCTTGTATTCCAGAGTAACTAGTGGCAAATGGAACACTGTGTAACAGATCTCACCCTTTTTCTAGTCTTGCCCAAATATCTGATCCATCAGACAGACCCTCTTTTCTTGCAGGAGATTGCTCCCAGGAGGAGCACTGAGGTAGGAAAAGGAGACCCTGTCACTTGTCTGGGATTTGTAGATGTCCCTCAGTCTTTCAGAGCTGTTGTACACAAGGGAACCAACTCTCCAGAGAATATGCAGCAATTCTGACATATTCCTGACACATCTGGGGAGTGCCAGACAGAAGTGCAGGATCTCTGTATTTACATGACAGAATAAACACTGGTTTATAAACATCTCACAGGGACTGAACATTTCCAGTATTCCCTCGGCATTTGCAGAACATCAGAGCTGAAGTCTCAGCCTGGGTGAGCCGAGTTCACTTTGGTGACTCGACTAAAGTTTTGCCAACTCATTCTATTGGTTACCTGGTCAATGTGAACTTCAAAGGAGACGTTAATTGCATTATCTGTTCAAGTTATGACATCAGGGAAACTTAATTCCTCATATTGGAACAGAGCATATGGATCCAAGCGGTGTGGCGCGCTGACTCCAGCAGTAATCTATATCTGATACTGCAGATAAGGTAACTTTCCTCTAAGTATTACGTGCACTTCATCACTTGTGCATTAGGGAAAAACGTTTCCAGCTTCAAGTGGCAATCAGCATAGCCTTGGAATCGTGAAGACTCTACTGGGTTTTAATTTTAAATTAGATCACGTAATAGGAATTCCCACGCTAAGTTTACATCTTACTTTTACTTGTTTGGCTTGGAAAAATTGTTATAGGAGAGAATCTGCCTGAAATATGTCTTGTCAAACTTGGAAATTTTCACTTGAGAGAAAGTATCCATAGCAGAAAAACTTTGAAGGCTTATGACAAATATGAGCATATGTTTAGTTCTAAGTCCCTACCCATTATTTTTCTTGTTTCCAAGCTCTGTGAAGAAAGTTAAAATACAGTGAAGAGGATGTTCTTGAAGATGCAACTATTCTTAGAGGAAAGAAACATAACCATTTCTTATATGGAAATGGACATTTAACATAAAGCAAAAATGATTTGCAAATAAGTTATTGACATACATGGTTTTATCTTTTGGTATTTGCAGCAAAGCTCCACAATTTGCTGCTATGCCTGAACATCACTTTTCCAACCAACATCTTTTTTGGTGGAGCACAGTTAACTGAACTTCCTCTGTTTTTCATACTTTGGTGTGTTGCACTTCTTACAGAGTTTGATGGGGAGTAATGGAATAAGCATTACTGCAGGACACTTCTTTCAAGGAACCAAGTGAACTTTTGCTGAGCAAGAGTCCTGATTGAATAGGAATGAAGCAGCAAAAAGGACCCTAGAACTTAGTTCTTCCCAGGCTTGTAAACTCTTTCAGAATTTATCTTCTAAAGTCCTTATAATTTTGTGGGATATGGCTGAAGCAGTTACTGGAACAGTGGAAAAATATTTCCTGGCAGCAGGCATGTTATTATTTGGTAAAATGTGACCTAATCTGAATTTACTGGTTTAGTCAGTATTTAGAAAATAAGTAGTAATGAGTCCAGAGTTTACTCAGCAATTCATTTCCCATATTAATATTTGATGTAGCACCTATGGATCAGTAGGATCAATCACTTACACTCAAAGTGCCTTTAGAAACCCCTGTTTTAAAGGCTCTGAACTTCTCAAGGTAAGACATATGTGTAACTCAAATGTTATTCACACTGTTGTGAAGCTACACTTACCAGTGCTTTCTGAAGTCCTGTGTTAATTTAGTGTAGAGCTGTAGAAGTGTGCTGAATATTGAGTAGAATAATATTTGCATGCTGAATGAATTAATATTATTATGGATTACAAGTCTTCAGACTCTTCTTTAAATTTTCTTTGATTGCTTCTCCAGCTATAGATGCAGTGTGTATCCCAGCTCTCAGTTATGCCTAAGGGATTTCCTGCATTAAAGTGATTATATTATAATGAAAAGCTCCCATTTAAGTGCTCGTAGAAAGAACCTCCTCACAATCTATGGAGATAATTTATATGAAAAAATACAAATATGTGTCGACTTGAATTTTCTTTAAAAATATTTATATTCAGATTAGTTTCACTTTCATTATTCCAGGAGTACAACAAATAAGCAGGATCTAGCTCTGTCTCTGCAAAACAATGTTGAATTCTCCCTTGGGCAGAGCTGTGATGGCAGTTGTATAATTTTCCGTGCAATTGGAGTCTTCGAGGCCCACTGGAGCATCAGTGATACCTTATAAAGGACAGCTGGTAAAGTGTGATGAGTTAGTTGGATGAATCCCAAATGAGGCTGGAATCCACTCTTTCCAATGCTTAACTGTATTTACCCACAATTTTATATAGTACCCACCAAATTACAGTAAGTTTTCCATCTGTATTCCCTTCATGTTATAAAGATGTTTATTCCTTATAGCATTATTATAGTGAATTAACTTCCACAATTTCTTGCTTAAAATACTTGAATGCATTAATTTCCAGTGTGGAACCTACTTTTAATAGGGAAAATAGAAAGTAAAAAGGGGTTTAGCTATAGGTCTCTTAGGATACTGTAAAAAGGCTTTCTGGAAAGACACAGTATCAATTAGCAGTTAAGTGATAATATTTCTAGTGCAGAAGTTGACTTTTCAATCCTTAGAACTGCTTAGTTAAAATAGATGCCAGAGAAGTTGCTTTCTCTTTTCAAAAGCATGTTTGTTCTGTGGGAGATATGGACTTAGTATCTACCAGGCCAACTGTGTATTTATATTTCAATTATTGCGATCTAAAAAGCCTTTCACAATTATAACTATGAGGTAAAAGACGAAGAAAGACTGAATACAACAAAATTAACCAGTTACTTTTAGTACTCATTAGTTTTGGTTCCTTACACTTGCTTCTATAAAAATGCACCTTCAATAAATTACTCTGTCTGGAAGCTACTCTTGCTGGTCCATACTGAATTGCACTTAGGTGCAGCTACAGATATGTAAGGAACTTACAAAGAAATTGGGAAAGGAATGAGAGGTACTTGAATCAGACAAATATAGTTTAAAATAGAAATATAAAATAATGGATTGCCAGAGACTGAAATTTATAAAACTACACTGAGCTCTACTTCATGAAAAGTAAAGAAACTGGCAATAGCACCATTTTTGTTGTTGTTAAAAGAATACACTTAATCATGCATAAACCACCAAACACTATCTGTAAGTTCAAGATTTTCTTAAGTTATTTTAAATTTAAGGTTAGGGTGAATATTGTTTGACTGATTACGTAATTTTTTTAGAAAGTAAAATTGCCAGCTCTCTGAAAGTAGATTTTAAGATTTTCTTTGTGATGTTAAGCTGCAGCACTCTGGAAATCTTCAAAGCAGCATCTTGAAAGCCCTGTAAAAGCAGACCCCCTCATCCTCTCTCCGGATCACCACACTGCCTAATTCCTTATTTGTGGTGTCAAAACATCTCTTGTAGTTCAGGCCAATTTGCCAACACACCCAGGCCAGAAGCCAAGCTCCAAGTACACATCTAGCCCTTATTTGTACATGTTCTCTCCACACGGAAGGTTTGGTTTGAACAATGAAAACAGCCTTCCCCACAAAAAAAAACCCTTCAGCATTGTCAGAGCCAAGGCCTCAGAGGGTTTTTTCCTGCCTTGCATGGGAAAAAACCCACAGACAAACTTTAAACTCATATTTCACCTAGTTGTTCATGCAGCACCAAGTGTGGTCGAGCTGGTGGGAATTTATAATAACTTGGCATTTTTCTGTAGGCCATCAGTGAACATTGGTTGCCCCAACATGCTCTCAGGGATCTGTGCCTGGCAAAGTGACCAACACTTTCCATGAGAGGCTGGCTGGCTAACAAGGAATTGGGTCCTGGTTGCTCCTTCATTTTGAAATTACTGACATGGATCCCAGCTGGGTTTGTACTGCCTGGAGAAGAGAAGGCTCCAGGGAGACCCTGCTGTAACCTTTGGGTATTTGAAGAGGGCCTATAAGAAAGTTGGGGACAAACTTTTTAGTAGAGCAATAGGACAAGGGGTCATGGATTTAAACTGAAGGAGGGTTGATCTAGATTAAATGTAAGGAGGAAGTTTCTTACAATGAGGGTGGTGAAACACTCGATCAGGTTGCCCAGAGAGGTGGTGGATGCCCCATCCCTGGAAACATTTGAGGCCAGGTTGGATGGGGCTCTGAGCAACCCAGCTAAAGATGTCCCTGCTCACTGCAGGGGTGGTTGGACTAGACAACCTTTAAAGGTGCATTCCCACCCAAATCATTCTATGATTGTATGATTCTATACCTTTATCTCTGAGGGTGTGCCTGGGGAACCTAGAGGGGTGCTTGACTCCTGGGGCTGAGTGGGAAACACAGGAAGGGGGCATGCACAGAGCATGCATGGGGGCCTTCCTTTCTCCACCCTCCCCGCTGGCACCCGAAGGTTCCTCCTGCCTCTGCTCTCTCCACAGGGAAAAGCACTGGAGCACTTATTGCTTGCTCTTTGCAGCTCTGTTCACCCAAGTCACACTGAACACCGTTGTCACAGTAGGTCTTTCAAGACTGGGAACAGATGGAAAAGATCTGGGCGAGATGATTGTGTGTTAATAGCTCATGTGAGGCAAAGAGGTTTGCTTTGGCTTACAGAGCTACCTCAAAGTCCCATCCCACAGGCTTGGTAAAGCTGTAATCCTTGGCCTAGCAAGGCTGAAGTTGGGACAAGGCTCTGTCCCAACTCGTCCATCAGCACAGTGCCATGCAGATGCTCATTAGGGGTTTCTGCACTGCACTCCTGGGACCCACAAGAGCTCTGGGATTAGAAGGAATGGCTCTGTATATTTGACACTCCTGCTGCAGTCAGTATCTTATATATCCATAAAATCATATCTGCATGTTTAACGATCTGAAAGGAGTGCATAGGGCTTTCTTGGCAACTGCACTTATTTTCCTTATCTAATATTTCCATTGTTTGTATAATAGAACAGCAAACATTCTTCCAAAGGTTACCCAAACATAAGCATCTCAAATGAACGGCTTAGATTTTTCTAAGTGATAAGTACAATTTCATTGCTCATTTTGTTTCTGGGTTTTGGCATGTTGTGCCACTTGCTGATTTACTTTGGCTTTGTTCTTTTTCTCGTGGAAAAACGGAGGGATATTGCATGATGCATTTTCCCCATAAAGCTTTAAAAAAATAGTTTAGATACCTGCTCCTTTGAGAATCCTAAATGGCTTGCAAAAGGGTTCTCTCTGTGTAATGGGCATTGCTTAAAAGTAAGGCCAGGAAAGGAGGAAAGTGAGTGAACATCTTCTGCCTGTTGTAGTCAGGCAGCATCAGAGATTTTCTGAGGCCAGTGCTGATTTATTTATGTGATTATCCAGGACATCATCTTCCCCTCAATGATTATCTTACCTCAGCAGGTGCAACACTTAGAGAGGAGGCTATTTTTATGCAAACTGAATTCCCTTTTCCCTTTAAGGCAGTACATTAAATGCAATGCAGGCAGTGTGTACTGCCCACAGACATACCTTCTGCAGTTGTACCTCGGGTTTAGATGAACAGAATAATAAATAGCTGTGAGACTTTGCACCTATTTTGCACAGGACTAGTGTTTGTTCATTGTAGTTAACTCAATCACAACTGCAATGTGTTGGGAGTCAAAAGAAAGTCTGGCCCAGCAACTTTCCGTAATTCTTTCCCTCTTTGCAAAGAGATTATCACAGGTTAATATGATAATCTCCATAATGTCCTGTGCCAGAGGTTTCTCCTTGATCTAAATGTAATGATGCAACACAGTAAGTCAAACCTTTTTTACAAAATTAATAAGTGATGGAAAGTGTTGCCACGATATGGGGCAGCTGACAAATCAGTAACCTCATTCTTAGAAACAGTGGTTTGGGTTTGTTGGCATAACCAGCTCATTCATTGTGTGAACAATATGAGGCCAGACCTTCAACATAATGGCAGTGGTGTATATAATGATGGGGGAAGTAATCTTTAGATTCCATAAACGCCGCTCATGACGTCAGCTCTCCAAACTGCAAAGTGGGATTACGTTGGTGGTGCTCCCTTGGAAAAAGGCAATCAGGCCTTTGCTTGGAGGATCAAAAAGGGGCTATTCTGTCACGTGAGCTTTCACACACGTGTATCACAGTGGGTTCTGTGCTGGGAAAGGTAAAGCTGAAGGTTTTATCGGTGATGGCAAGGAAGGACCTGAAAGGAGGAGCGAAGCTGCTGAGCTGGGCTGCGGCCTTTCCTTCCCAAGGCGTGTCTGTGTGCTGGGGAGAACCTGTGTGAGGGCAACAGCACTGCAGAGGAAAAGAATCCTTGGTGAATACCTCACTTCCATTGTATTGCAGGGCTTAGAAATCCATAAATATATAGAGCCTGTCAGCCTTGAGTGAGAGCTGATTTATCTTCATTTTGTTCTTGTTTGGAGAAAGCTGCAGGAAGAAAGCAAAGTCCATTACACCAAATGAATAATCCAATCGATGTAGCCAGTGTGCCCTTGATGAAATTAAGCTTTGTCTTTGCAGTGTATCAGAGAGAGTGAAGGGTTTTTTCTCCTTATTTTGTCGGTGCCCAATGAAAACAAACAGTTGCCATGCAGTGGTTTTGTCCTGTTGTGACTGGCCCTGCTAGGAGACACAAGAGCACAGCTCTTCATTTGTTGTCTCAGGTGATGCTTAGAGGAGTGCAAAAAAGTGCTCTCTTTACAATGCCACCTTAGAATTTAAAGATAAAACAGTTACCTGCATCTCTGTTGGGCATTCCCAGATGTTTTGCCAAGTGCCACTGCTAGCAGTGCTGCTGCTTCCAGCTGAGCTGTGGAAACTGGAAAATTTTGGTACTGAAGTCTCTGTAAGGGTCATCTGTGGATTGGAGAGATTATGACAATGCTATTCTTCACAGTAATGAAATTTTGAATTTATTTTTTTTTTCCATTCAGCAGTGCATTTCTGTGTTTTCGTGAAAGGGGGTTGTGTCATCTTTTGGAAGAGAAAAAGCGTTTTGGAAAAAACGGGGCAGTGGCTTCAAAATGCAAGTCTAAGTTCAGTAGTCCTGCAAGTAGAATTAACATGACTGAATGTTCCCTTTTCTTTTCATGATAACTTTAATCAACAGACTTGGGATAAGAACAGTGTTAGGTGCAATAATGATTTCCTGCCTCCTGTCCCTTTTGCAATTGCCACTTAATCCTTTAAATCTAGACTGTTCAAATTTACCGTTTCCTTTTGTTTTCCAAGATGTCAAAGGTTGGTGGTGTTTGACATGCCTATTTATAAAGGTGAGTGGCAAATAAAGCCAAATATGTATTTTTGGCAGTAAACTCAATGTGCTTCCAAGACAAACATATCTGCATTCCCTCAATACTGATTTCTTTTAATGTGATGCATTCGTATATTCTTGACTTGCTTTTTAAGTATCTCTAGAAATTAGTTCTACTCTGTCTCCAGTAATTTTTTTCCACATCTATCTAGATGTTCTAAAAACTGTTCTTGCAGATCCTGAAAGATGTTAGGAAAAAGCAAGGCTCCCCACACATCCTGAGAAATTGACTGCCTCTGATACAAAGAATCTATTTTCACAGATAATAGAAGAAATATTCTGGCACAGCTTGCAGCATGGTATAGTTACTTCAATTTTAACTTTTAAAGAAGGAAGAAAATTCTTTCTGAATACTCCTTATAAGTCCCATTCCTTGTCCTTGCCTTGGAGCAATGCATTTCTATGTCCCATCCTTATTACCAGTCTAAAAGTTGGCAATGCAACCATGGATTATATTGAATGCAGAGAATTTTGGTAATGTCATAGAAATAGCTGGGTGTATGTAGCTGCTATTTCTGTCACAGTAACGTTTACTAGCCCTTGTTTTCTCTTTGCTTTCAAACGAAATTCTTCAGGGACTCTTTTCCTGTGTGGATTGGGAGCTGAGTCAGTTCTGTTAAGACTCGAAAACCTGAGTTTCCACAGGCTGTGCTACTCTTTTGATTATTCGTTTTGCATTTGGTGTCAATCTCCCCTCCCCACCACTTCCCACAGCTACCTCTTTCAGCGTGGGCACAGCTTAGGTATAGTCCTCTAAGGTACAAAAAGACTGAAGAAATGAGTGTTGGGAAGGAATATCAACTAAATTTATGGAGTAGTTCAAAAGCTGTCATGACTCTTTTCTTCTGCTTAGCATTGGAGATGAGGGAAAAGAGGGAATAGCCCACTTCTTTACAGGAGGGCTGCAAAAGGAGAGCTTGCCCTTGAATACAGGTACAGAATAAGAGAGGAGAATTATCCTAAAGCATTCAGTAAGTGTCCTATTAACTGCAGCAGAATTTCCCTTTGACTCCCTAAATGAGGCCCAGCTCCTTGGATTCTCTAGGCTAAATGCTGTTTGCTCAGGATCATGTCAGCATTAATGCAGGGAGACAAACATATGGGAATGCTCTGAAACTGCAGTGCAACTCTGGAGTTATAATCTTAGCATGAGCAGTAGTCCAAGCACCCCAGTTAATGCTTTGCTTAAACAAGACACCAAATCCACTTGTACTTTTTTCACCATTTTTGCAGCAGTTTCAAGCATTGACCTCAGTTTGGAAGCTGGGGTGGCAAATCAGAGCATTGTTTGTTGTTTGGATGAGGTTGTCCCCCCCCCGTCCTTGGCACAGGGCCTCAGTTTTAAAGGAAGGATGATTCTTTTCTGAGCCACTGGTGTTGGTTTTTGTTTTCTAGTTTGCTTTTGTTTGCTTTTTAATCACACCCTGAATCGGTTTTGCCCTCATTAAAGAAACCCTAAAGGTAATAGGCATTGTTGCATTACATCATCATTCTACTTTGCCAGTAGGGTCATGACTGCTGCATGGTTTTACATGGACAGCAGAGGTCATCCAGCTTGACCTCTGCAGCCAAAATATATCCCTGTTCTTGAACTGTAGTGTCACAGGTGACTTTTAGCCCATGGAAACCTTGGTGAAAATCCCTCCTGTTGGTGATAATCGATCCAGAGGTCAGGACAGTGGTGAAGAGATCAGAACACCTGATTTTCACTGTGCAAATTGTTTAGTTTTTACTTACAGAAAAACCTCAAAAACCTTTAAAGCCATCCTTGTTTCCTACAGAAATACAGTGTAAATTTGGAAAACTGTCCAAGCATTGAGGCACAGCTGGCTCTGTGCACCTCTCATATGGTGCTGGGGAGACTCTGGACCTCGGGCTGCTCCTTTGTTCTATTGTTTTCTCAAGTCAGTGAGTTTGGGTGGCTTGAGCAGTGCAGGGACAGTCTGACAGAGCTCACCCTGCCTCTCAGCTCAGTAACTAGTTAAGTGTTCAGAACAATTCCTTTCCAGACTTCAGACATAATCTACTGAAGGAACCACGGGAGTAAATTGTTGGTGATTACCAGTGTTAAAGGTGCATGAAACAGGAGCAATGTTGTCCTACATGAGGCTGTTACATGAGAGCTTTAGCTGGCCCTAGGAAGTTAAATGTGCTTATTTTTGGTGCTGGTCTCGTCTGATGCTTCAAAGCTACAGGTGCTAAAGGACTCTACAAATAAATTTTAAAAATTTACAGGATAGCTAAAGAAAATGGTATAAATACATCATTGATTTTGTTCCCAAGGAAGTCTCAGTGATTGTATTACACCTTCTGCTGCTTTACTTGCTCATAAACACGAAAGCTAATCTGCTCCAACCCACAAAGTAAAACCATAACCTGAAACCTCAGAAGTGAACTGTCATCCAACCCCCCTGTGCACATTGGGTCACGCAAGGGATGTGCACAGTATGTTGCATTACCAGAGAAATGAAAACAGTTTTAGCTGAGTAAGTGCCAAAGGTCAGTTCTGTTTTCTTCTATGAATTGTTCCTGGTTGGTTCTGTTTAATGCTTTAGCATAGCTGAATTAATTTGCTTAAATAGGAAATATCAGATGGAAGAAACCACTAAGCTCAAATGGTCTTATTCACTGTTTTGAAGTGACCTCTTAGTAGAGGACAAAAAATACACCCATTTCTTTAACGTGTGTGTGCACCACTGCTCTAAAATACTGTATGGAAGCTGAGAATGAGCCTGTGTTCCTGTTTGTGCTGAATGTTCAATTAATATCTGTGAAGAAACAGAGATTTTTTTTTTTTTTTTTTTTTTTTTGCCTTCAGTCCTGAAGAGTGTGCATGGTAAGAGATCTGGAGAGTTAGAAAAGATGTAAAAATAACTCTTGTAAAGATAACTGGTTCAGCATTAGCAACAGATGGAAGACTCTTAAGGTAAAATCAGTAAGGTTGGGGGTTTTTTCCCCCCCCAAACCTAGATGTTGTTTTTAATTCCTGTTGTTAATGCTGTTTAACAAGGATATATCACTGTTTTGCCATGAGGTGCTGGCAGTGCTTTTTGCAAAGGCTGACATGAATGTCGCTGCAGCCAGCAGCTTAAAACTGTGGAGAAAAATCCAGTGGGACTTGCTGTGCTGTGGCAATCAATGGCATCTCCTGGATGGGAAAACTTTGGTGTCTGTCCTGTTCTGCTCTCTCCTATAAATCTTCCCACGCTCAGCAGCTGCTCCAAGGGACACTTCACCTTGCCCCGTGGACCTGAGACATCCCTGTGGGGCGATACCAGCCCTGCTCCCCTTCCCCTTCCCAAATCTTCCCAAATCTTCCCAAACCTTCCCAAACCTTCCCTTCCCAAATCTTCCCTTCCCAAACCTCCCCTTCCCAAACCTCCCCTTCCCAAATCTCCCCTCCCCTCCCAACCACTGATGTGCCAGGGTGACTCCTGGCATCCTTCCCTGGAGAATCAACCCAGTGCTTTTGCAAGCCTGTCATCTTTTCTACCTAGTCATGTTCATGCAAACTGTATTTTAAATGAGGTATTTGAAATGAATGCCCTGATTCTGGGACCCAGTTCACAATCCCCAGGATTTCTTGTTAGATCAGGTCGCTATTTCATCATAATTTACAGAGATCTGCCTCCCTCTCTCACCTTTATTTTGAACCATTTAATTTGCATTGTTGCTTAAAAGTCCTGAATTTCATTTAGGGGACTTCTTCAATCTTTGTTAAATCTTCTTTATATCTTCCTTAAAAGATTCAGTTGCGTGAGGTTGCCATTGATGCCTTTAGGTCCATCTGTTTTTTTCTTACTTTCCTAATTTTTATAAGCTTTTTAAGTAGTTATATAGTAGAAGTAGATTTTAGAAGCAGCAAGCCTTATTCAGTCACCCTTTAGCACAGTAGTTTACACATTCCCCTACCCCATCGCCCCATTCCATGCTCCCATATCAATATCCCCTGAATTCCAGTAGAAAATGTTTAGTCTCTCTTTAAGAGTAGACGTTGCTTGCTCCTGCTGGCAAGACCATGACATGTTTAAGAAGAAATTTTTGCCAACTTCATTTGTATTTGAAAGGTAGAATCAGGGGAACAGACTTAGGTTTGTTTTATTTTTGAAACATTTTGCAAAAGTTCATTCTATTGTTAAAAATTGATAACATGTTTTAGCTGCCTGGGACTGCCCATGAAAGTTGTGGCAGCCTTGTTGGATCAACAAGTGACTGGTTGTGACTCATTGGAACAAACAACAAAATCTCAAGATATTTAGTGTCTAGAAGGTATTTATTCATATTGCAAATCATCCACATTTTTTTCTTGTACTATTGAGCAATTGCATGTATTGGTGTGAGTGGTCCATGATGACAGAAATGTTGCCCTGATAAATTTGTGTAGTCTGGTTGCCCTCCTATGAATATCTGTATTTTCCACATTTAAAATTCAGTTCCCTCTTGTGTACTCTTCCATGCCTGAATTTATGCTTATAGACAATCTGAAACAATAAATGCCAAAGTTCTAGTCTGTCATGGTTTCACACCAAGCCATTCTTTTTTCAGTTTTCTTTGCTTTCTTCCACTCTTTTTTGACTATGTGATTTCTTTCCAGATACGTATTTCCTTTATTGCTCATTTGCTTTTTGGTCATCTCTGATTTTTATTTATTTAATTATTTTTTTAAATTCTTCTGCTTCCTGGTGGTCTTTCTCAAAGATCTCTAATTTTGAGTTGGTTATGAAATCATCCCTGTGGCCTCAGGCAGTTCCTCTTTTATTAGCAGAGGTTCCTCTTCAATGCAAAGTTTTTTTGAGGAGACCCTGCACTGTCTAGTATTGATCAACTTATGTGGTGGGCATTTGTCCTATTTGAACTTGGACCTTTTGGCAGAACTGCATGTTCTTTATCTGCTCTTTCCTATTTTTCTTTTTTGAACTTGGGCCTTTTGGCACAACTACATCTCCCTTATCTGCTTAGGTTGTTCTGTAATGGTGGGGATCAATTTAACATCACTTGTACAACTGGTGGATTGTGACTGCATTAAGTATTCATTCTGGGCAGCAGATTTAATGTTGACTGTTAAAGACAAAATAGTTCAGGATAACTTTGAATAAGTATCTTGAGATATTAAATACAGCTGATAGTTGTGAGCTGGGTGTATGGAATGAGTAAATAGATGGTCTTCTGTAAATGCAGGTACCAGTTCCTAGTTGAAAGTGTTTTAAGAGTAGCAGTTGTCTTCACACTGGGCTTGTGGCTTTAATAAAGTAAAAAAGAAAAAGAGGAAAACCACAGCTAAACCCAGATTACACAGTGATTTTCATACCATTTAAAATGATATCAGTTTTTATTTCTGAATCTTTGAAAAAAAATTGAAGCTGTTCTTTGCTGGAAAGGCTGTCAAGAAAGGTATTTATATAAGAAATTAATTTTGAAAACTTCTGCCAGTTTTCACTCTGTGAGATAATTCAATGTAAAAGTTACAGGCTTTTCCTTCAGTATTTTCAGTGTCAAGGAGGTTTGGCTACTTGTGTTTGTGTTTTCAGACATGCAAGAATTGGTTTTTTTATGTTCTGGCCCATTACTTAACCCTTATTTTGTTCAAGCCAATGATGAAATTTCTATTTCTTCCTTAAGTAAGATAATTTTTTTACTTTGGGCATACCACAAAAATTTTAAATACTTTTAAGCAAAGATATTTTTAATTTAACATTTAAGGTTATTATACAGTCTTTTTAACTGGCGAAGTTCTATAATATTGTTAAAGTTATTGCATTTTGGTGCTTTGACTCCTTAACCTACTGTAAGAATCCAGCTAGTCTAAGAAATCAAAATGCAATTATTAAAAAAATAGTTGTCAAAAGACTTTAATAACATGATCATTGTTTTTGATAGGAAAAGATGGAAGGTGATAAGGTATAATATGAGCATGTACCCTTCTGTTTAAAATATCTTTGTTTTAAGTCAGCTGTTTCCTACTTAAGGCTTCACTGTACTTCTTAAAAATTGCTCAGGGTAATTTTGGTTTTGAGAACTGGGAGGAACTCTGGAATAGCAATTTATAGAACCTTAATTAATTGTACTGAGTTCAGTGTGTAAAGCAAAGTGAGCCAGAGAGCATTTCTATTGGTGAACAGAGACATTCTCATAAGAGCTCTTTACAAATCCAAGTTTATAGTGACAGCTTTGTTTCTGCCTGAACAAAAATGCTCCTACTTTCCCATTCAGTGTCCAACATCACGAAAGACTAATTGTACATCAGCCTCAAAGATTGATCAGCATAAAATGAAAGGAAAAAAATAATAATTTAAAAATAACCAAATGTGTTTAAAAATGCCACAGCCTGCAGTACACTGGAGGTGTTATGAAGGCTGGGAAAGCAGAAAAGGAAGTGTTAGGAAGTGAAAGTGCAGCACTGCGTTCTAGGATATGGGTAATCCAAGGATCCAAACATGTTTCTAATCAGTGTGAGCTGCGAGAGCATTTACAGCACGTGTTGGCAGGAGTAAAGACCAGATAATAGTCTGGCACTGAAGTGTTCAGCTCAGTGCAGAGTAGCCTCACTGGAAAGCCAAACACTGGTTTATTCGGTAATCCAACAACTCATTAAAGGCAGTTGGCAAGCACAGCTAATTAACGAGCATGTCCGTGTCTTCTCAGAGGTGAGGACCTGACGTTCCATTTAATATTAAGTCAGTATGTGTAAGTAAGGTGAGCTGGCAGGCAAAATTAATTAATGCCTTCATCCAGTTTACCAAAGGCTACAGCCTTTATTCTATAGCTTGTGCTGTGCTTGGAGATGTTTAGCAGGAAACGTGAGGGCAAATTTCCCCCTGCACCGGTTTTGGTTTCTGTTTGGCTGTTATGTACAGGGGGTAAAAGCAGCCCAGTTCATGCAAAAAGAGTCCATTTGCATGATCTTCTCTGCTGTGGGTGTAATTAATATGGGAAAAACTGTTGAGGCTCTTTTGGTGGCTGTGGTGGTTTTTTCGTGTTTTGGGTTTTTTTGTTTTTTCTTTTTTTGGCTTAACTTTTAAGACAAAATTGCCTTTCCAGGCACAGCCTGTTAAATGTACAAATCTAACTGGGGGTTTGTAACTGGGACCAATGTTATGATACCAGGGCCCTTAACAGTCTGTGGAGTTCAACCCAGTCATCAATGCTGCTCTTAATAGCCAAGAGAATTGCCCAATATTTATTCAAATTAACTCTTTTGTACAACAGGGCTGGGTCTGAGGTGCTCACTAGGGAGGAGAGAGTGAGTTTGCTTTTTCAGAAGCATCTGTCAAATAAAAGAACCAAGTAGACCTAGGCCTTTGTGTGTAACTGTGTTTATCATCATCAGACAGCGTACTGCTTGTTAGTTATTACCTAAGAGTTCATTCACTTGGATCTGCTTTCCTGCTGGGAATCTGTTCCAATTCACTGCTTGAGGCTGCTGTTCATACTCATCCTTCTGGGCAGCGGGTTGGAGTTTCACTCTAATCCCTTTGAGGGGAGGGAAAATACAGAAGTTTCAGTCCACAGAAACACCCAAGGATTTGACCTTTCCGTGAATCTCAATCAGCAACTGATAAATGCCACCTTGCCAGCACCTGAAGAGCTGACAGCTATTTTAATGAAAGAACCCTAAACAACCAATTTGCCTAAATAAAGCGCTGAGAGTGCCGGGCTAGCAGGCTTAGAGGAAAATTTTTAGGTGTGGATTAATTGCATTAAAAAGTATGTCTGAGAGGAGTAAAATGGATCTTCCTCAGTGTTATGTGGACTCAGTTTTGTGTGTTCTGCTCAGTGTAATTTAATATGCTGTCAAACATCTTTGAAAATTGTTTCTTGCTTCCAGCTTGACTTCTGATGTCCCCAAATAAATACAATTTTTTTCCTCAGTTCAGGTGTTTATGTTTAGATGGAGTGAAAATTTAATCTTTCACTCAGAATATCTTCTCTAAACACTGATAATGCTTATAATATTGTATATATGATGTTTTTATAGTATCTGGCTCTGAAAAGTAACATTCTAAGGTGAGTATGATTACAGTTACTCCTCTCTTTCCACCATCTTCTGGCAAAAAAACCCCCTAGAATCTTTAAAGGCAGCATTAATACTCTTGGAAAAGGAAATTATTGAAATGCTTAAGAATATTAAGAACTTCTGAGAACTAAAATTGAAACGAGATTTTATTAGAAGATATGTAAAAAAAAAGATTAATCAATCAACAAACCACGTTACCATTTCTGACTAACTAAAAACCTGAAAGATTCTCCTTGTAGAAGGAGAAGGAAGGCAGAAGCCATAAAGGACAGACTAGATTCCCAAGCTGTTTTTTTTTTCAGTGCAAAATATGAACCACAGTTCTTCTAGAGAATGTGGGATATTTAGAAGACTGGATTGACAAAATGACCCTCATTTGGGGAATACCATGTTTGAAGGAATTGTCTACAAAAATATAGGTATGCAGAGCAAGGCAGAGGTGCCTTTCATTTTAAATCTTATTGTGGTCAATACCTGTAATGGATTTGTTTTTGAACACTGCAGGAATGGGGCTGCCAAAAAAGAGAGACAGCAATGTGCATTTCTGTGGCAGTTTGAGCCACATTAGAAATCCAAAATCCCATTTCCAGGCTTCCCCCCACCCCTTCCCACAATTTATCCCAACACCGGAGAGAAACTTTCAGGCCACAGGCTGCTATGGGGGAAGGGGGAAGTATATACATTTATTTACACAATAAATATACTGTACAAACTAGAAGCATCTATATATATATATATATAATTACACTTCTATCAGTCCTTTCAAAGCTCCTCCCTCAATTAGTCCAGGAAAAGCCTTTCAAGGCTGATATGTAACGCAGTCTCTTTCTCGTGGGTGTGTTTGGGGCCCTTGAACACTCCCCCCCAACCAACCTTCAGCTGCTTGCCTAAGTCCCTTCTTCTTAAGAAGTCCAAAATAGCTTTGAGTCCTTTCTCCTTGGTCTGCTGTGTGATCTCTCTTTCTCAGTCTCATATCTTGGTTCGCTGTTGCTGTAGTGCAGCTTATCACAGTAGATGTTTGGAATCTTCATTCCTCCAAGCCAGTTTTTGGCTGTCCCCGGTCAGCTTCGGCAGGGAAACTCCCCAGCCCTTGACCCATCTCCAATTTCTTGCCTGGGATTCTTCTCCCTGGCAATCAAGCCTCCTCTGGCCCATCTCTTGGCTCAGCTTCTGGTGCTGTGCATATCTGATTTTGAGCAGAAGTGAACAACATGAGTGGTGATTGCCTCTCCAGGGAACACTGCCCTGGCACCCAATCACCTCTGAGCCCCTGAACTCTCAGGGGGGCCAATTTCAAACCATGACAATTTCAAACACTGCAAATATTGGCCTGATTTTATAAGGTAGCACTTACTCCTAATTCAGATGCTTGTTCTTCAGCAGCTTTAGCTGCTTTACACAGAAAGGAACATATTTTACTGTGGCTGTTGTGTTTTTTTTCACTCTGACACAAAACAGGTTCCTGTAGCAAGGTTCTGAGTGAGCTTTTCTGTCATAGAAATATTGGAGATGTTCCTGCAATTTAAAAAGGCTGAAGGGAATTAGAACAAGAGTTGGAGGTTTTATAAGAGACAACAAAAACAAAACCTGGAACCGCTGTAAACTGTGAGAGTTAAACTAACATCTGGGAAACCCCAAACAAGCACTGTGAGATGACTTGCAGGCAAAGATAATATTCAGTTCTGTGAGTTTTCCACTGCAATAGGGTCTGGGTTTTAGTATATGTAAACCTGCATCAGCCACCAGATCAAAACAGCGATTTCCATGGTAAGAAAGAGCTCTGAGAGTGATCTGTGAATGAGATCACACCTGAGTAGGCTTTTAAACTTCTGAATCTTGGGTTTTCATATGTAAATTTTAAGCTCTGGCTAGGGTAGAGCAGGGAGGCATTTATTCTGGAATACCCTGTTTAGAGGAGGATCAAGTAAAGGTAGTATTTGAATTACCTTTGACTGGGGATTGCCTGCATTACTGAATAACTTCATGATGGCTGGCTGGGAATGCTTTGTTTCCATGTGCACTTTATTGACCTGTAAATGGAAGGAAGACTCATTTACAAAATCCATTGCAGCCCACATCAATCTGCTTTAAATTTCAGGGCAACAGGTATCTTTGAAGCAATCCAAGTTCTCAAACTGGTGTGAGCACAAATTGGGTTGTGTTTGGCTTGGCTGAGTAGGAACAAGCACAGATCTAGGAATGGATATTTCTTCTTCTCATAAACAGAAAAGGGGGACTGTCTGCCATTTACAGATCAGATTTTCATCAGATGGGATCAGTGGGGATGGGGTAGTTGTATTGCTGAGATCTGGAAAAATCCACTACAAGTGCAGGACTTCAGAAATAGGGTTTTTTTCAAGTCCTACCAGCGGTTTAGTACTAATCTAATGCTTTGTATCTGAAAAGTCTTCAAAGGAAAAATAGACAAATTACATATCTGCATGGCCATATGACATTGATTCTCAAGATGTTGTCATTTTTACTTTGTGGTTTTGTAGAGAATAAGAGAAGTGATGGAAAACTTTAAAGTTTTCCAACCTTCAGAGATGTTAATTGTTACAATGGACATACTCAGCAATGTGGTGATTAGGAGTTATTCTCAAGAGACTTTCCTGGAAGAAGAATCTTGTATTTTGACTGTTTTGTTTAGATCGTATTCAAAATTATGTTTTTCACCTGTTGTTTCAAAACTAAAAGCAGTTTTGCTTCCTTCTTTATTCCAAATAACTGATGAGTTGCTGTGCTTCCTGAATTTTGTTTTCATGAAGAGCTGTACTGAGTTTCAGAGCTGTATATTTATACTGCTTTTCTAGGCATCAGCTGCCTCTGTTCAGCCAAAATTACACACAATATGGTGCCTTCCACTTCTGGCTGTTGTCTTGCATGGACAAAAACTGTGGCAAGCTGTGGTTTTCACTGCAAATGTTCAGTCAGCTGAAACTTGGAATGGTGAATTATAGATAAGTGCACCTGAGAGGGTTGAGATGTTTGTTCCCAGAATTTTATGACAAAAAAGATGCCTGAAGAAAATTGTGCCTTTAATAATTGAGAAGTTTGGGCTCAGCACAGGGTGTCCTTGACATGCATACCATCAATATTATTGCTTGATGTCAGAGTATGTCTGGGACACTTTCAACTTGAATACACCTGAGGAAGCTGCAGGACTCTTCTGGAAGGCAAACAATGTTTTTGTGGAGTCTTTTCAGAGTATCCACCTATTGCAGCTTGTTCGTTCTTGAAGCTGGAGAGACATTATGCACAGTGTGTGTTACCACAGGGATTGCTTTTGGATCAGGTTTTTCACTGTTGGAACAGCAAAGCATTTTTAATGCCACTCAGATTTGTCCATATTTGTTCTGTTTGAGCATTTTGCTGTTTTTGTTAGTCAAGTAGTGACTAGTTATATTCCTCCAATAATATTTTATTTGGGGGGATCAGTATTTGAAGTAATTTATATGCAATAGTATATTTGAAATTCCTGGCTTAAACTCAGATCATGGATTGTGTTGAAGGGAAGGTAAAAATGTCACATTTTCCATTAAACTAGTGAAGTAATTTACCTGTTAGGATATGAAACATAAATCTTGCTTTCTTTCACACAAACATTTCAGTTGTTTATTAATAAGGGAAATATCATAAGTTTGCATTTTACTACAAAATATGGAATTATTTTAAAGAAACCCTTACAGCAATATTGGAAAAAAAGTAGGGAATAGAACGCTTATGGATCATTCTTAAGACTTGCTTATTAATATTATTATTAGCCAGGGTACCAGCAGGAAAGATGAAATCTTTTCTATCCCATATTCAGCCTCAACATAGTTACCAGCAACTTAGTTACCAGCAGGTTATTACTGCCAGATTCAGATGGAAGTTCCTGTTCTTGAAGTGTTAATTCTGCACATGTGTAAGACTAAATTCTGATGAATTCTGCTTTTGTTTTGTGAAGTATTTCCCAAATCCTAGTTGTTTAGAGGCAAGAGACAAAGCAATATGCCAACAATGTGGTCCAAAGGTGAATGTAGTTACAGATTCTAGTGCAATACATGGGTATTTATCTTTTCCACACTTCATAATAAAAAAGATTATTTGTTCAATAATTTCCAGGAACAACTTACTATTATTCTAGGAATTCTTAGCTTCACACCATGGGCAAAATTCCTGCAGAAAGCCTTTTATGTGGAAAAATGATTGCCCTTTGTGTATTAGAATCCATGTTACATTTGATGATAACAATGTTATCTTTATTAAATGTCCTCGTTGTACCTTTTGATTTATAGCCCTCTATAAATCCTCATTTTAAAGTAACCTATGATCTGTCTCTGATCTGGTACTTTAAGTGCTCCAGTGCTGCTACTAAAATGTGGGCTAAAATAATAGAGAGTTCCAGTTGTAATCCTAAATACAAACCCCAAGAATCATGGGACATGGAAATTTTGGGAGATCAGTACTGAACAGGCAGCACAACATTTCCTGAGGGGATTCTTCTCGTGGATTTTTCATATTCTAGGACATTGTAATTTGTATTGCTCTCAGCACTTTGCTCAGGTGTTGGCATTGAAGGACACTCTTTGGAACAAGGAGAGGGTGTCTAAGGTCAAGCTCTGTCTGGGTTAGATCCTGCTCTCTATAATGAAGGGTGTACAGGGCATGGTGAGGCACCTTTGCTTAATCCAGCACAAGCCTGTGACTCCTTTGAAGGCTGTAAAACTTGTGGAGGAGCTGAAATACTTGGACAGTCAACCTTTGGGTCCCTTGCCCAGCCACGCTGCTATAAATACCTGAACCAGCTCAAGGAGGCAGTTCAGGTGTCCTGTGCTGGAGCTCTCCTGCAGGGAATATTGATGCACTCCCTGGCATTGGACAAAGGGAAGGAAGGCCCTAACTCAGCGTCTTCATGAAGGAAGCAGGAAATTCTCTGTTGTTACTAAAGTCCTTATCCCAAATGTCATTTTTTTGTGCATAACAGGAGAGTTTAAAGAACTGAATTGAATGCTAAAGAACAAAACAAATGCAGAGATCCCAAGAGGAAATAGAAGTGCAGGTGAGCGTGGAAAAGTCCTGTCTGTGGCTGGGAACAGCTGTGGGAGAGGCTCCAGCACGTGCTGAGGATCTGACAGGGAAGAGCTCCCTCATAGAGTATCCTTCATGGATACTCATGAAGGGAAAACGGTGGTTGGACTGAGTCTTTAAGAAGATCTGTTTATTGAGGGGAATTAAATGTTGGAAAATGGTGAAGGAGATAGATTTTTCTCCTACAGATTTCTCCTGATAGTTACAAAGGAAAGAAGAGCCATCTGTGAATCTGGACAGAATTTAAAACTCGACTGCTTCAGCTGCTCACAGTATTCCAGGCATTTTCTGCAGCAGCTATAGGGCAGTAGAAGAGAGCAATTTTATTTCACTGTCTCTAAACCTTACCAGGAGATGAAGAAAAATTAGAAATTGCTTAAAGCAGAGCTGAGAATCTTACAAATCTAATGAAGGGCTGGGGTGTGTGTGTGATGTTTATATTTATCTCCTTTTAGCAACAGCTGTTATTGTGCAGTAACACCGCAATATTCTGTGTAAATACTGTGCTGATACATTTGATTGAACATATGCAAAACTCTTCTGGATGTTTCTGCATATGGCTCTTCTAAGGAGGATTCCTGAGCTCCTCCCTCTCCCTCCTTCCCCACTGCTGCTCTCCATTAGGATTTTTTGGACACAAACAATTCTGCAGGTCTTTTGTGCCACCTTTTAGTTCCATTCTGAACATCCATATGGCTGTAATTCAAATATCCCTGATCCATATATAGTCTGTTACAAAACCAAAACACGGACCCAGAGAGTGATAAATAAGATCTGACTTGCAAAATCAGAACTGTTGACTACATCACGAGTCCTGGGTGCATTTTACCTTCCCCCCCAGAGTAACCAAGCAGCTGCCTGGAGAAGCAAACTGAATGTCATCTTGACTCTTTACCAATTTTATTCTAACCTGGAACAAGAGGACAACAGAGGAAAAACGTGTGCCTCGGGACAAAACTTGCCTGTTGTCATGAGTTAACAGTTAACTGGTGAAAGAACATTGGAATACTTAGAAATCCTTCTATATTTAGAGTTTATTCGATGCAGTGGCAAGGTCAGTGCCTTGTTCTGAGTGCAGAAGGCAGGAGTTTGAGGGTGTTCCACCACAGTTCACAGCTGAACACATTCAGGAGGCTCCACAGCAGAGGTACCTGACTGCCAGGGAAGGGAGACAGGCCTTGCAAATCCAGCTGCTTTTCTGAGTAGGAAGGAGATGCTTGTGTGCAGAAGTCAGTAGTTATTTCCAAAGTCTCTAGGGAAACACTTGCATCGTTATTATAACTATTCTAACTTCAGAAACTGAACTGCTTTAAAACAAACAAACAAACACTGGAAACTCCAACCGTGAAAACCAAACCAAAAAGGTGCTGCTAGGAAACAGTTGGATGGCCTGGAAATATTGGTGCTGATCACTGTCACCCTTTGCTCCTGCTTCTAATTATTTTTAGCTTAGAATTTGGTTATTCCAGAGCACAAAGAAAGACATTGTGTAAGGGCAATTGTTGAAAACACACTGAAGTTTTGTAGGTGTGTGTATCTATTATGGATTGGCTTGTCTGAAAAGCAGTTCAGCACATCATGGGTCTATGGAAATTGCTCTTAAGAGTATGGGTTGTTGTCCACAACTTTGCTTCAAGCACAGTGCTTTTATTCTGCTTTTTAGAGTAGCAGCTTCACAACTGGAAGTACAATTAAAAATTCACGATAGCGAAATGTGGTTATTCACATTTGCATTTGGATTTTCTTTAGCACATATGGTATATTATATTTATATTATATATATATAATCACTGTGAAACAGAATGGTCTCGCTCTTAACTCATTCACAATCTTCTGTCAGGGAATAAAATGCTGATTGTCTGCCCCACAGAGCAGATATGGAGCAGGTTTTATGGTATAACCTGTAGGTATTTGAAAGGATTGTTGTGCTTTGAATAGTTCCTATGAATCCTTTTCACAGTTCCAAAGATTTGTATGGAAATTCTGCCCATTTCGTAATGATAAAAAGAAGTGAACAACCCTTCTACTCTGTCTTTCGACACTTTGCTGTATTTCCTTAACACTTACAACCTAATTTATGCTGCATTTGCTTCTTGATTCACTTGCTCCTTTGCCAATCTCAAATGAAGGCAAAGGATTTTGAAATTAATTTACCTTTATATAAAATTCCTAAGAGTTAGGCTGCTAAAAGTGAAGTAGTGAATAAAAGAATTTCTTAAACAAAATTCCATCTTCAGAACAGGCTGATGAATGCAGATATGAGGAGTATGAGTTATGAGCACTTGTTGACCCAGTATTTCCTAAACTATGATGTTGCCAATATGAATATTCTTACATATATATATATCAGCCATAATTTGTGTATTTGTCATAAATAGCTTTCTAGTTGGTTAGATGAGAGAACTATTTGGGCAACAGGGTAAAAAAATAAATAATCTAGTTAATAATCATCATCCCAACAGCTGCTTTAATGAAATACTGGCTTTAATAGTCCTGGGGAACTGTGTCAGTCCTGGGGAATGGCATTGCTTTGTCAAGACAAAGAACCTTGATGGGAAAAGACAGACCTGTTTTCTCAAGACTGGTCTTTTAATGGAAAGAAAGAATAGTCAGCTGCTGTGGGCAGGGATACACTGAGAATGCCTTTTCCAGGGACCCATGAACAGCGATGCTGTTGGGCTATTGAAAAGCACTTGATTATGTAGTCATCAAGGTTAATGAAAAGGAATTTTGCACAATCTTTAGCTTGCTTTCACTTCTGATTTGGTAAAATATGCTGAAGTTCTGTCAGTGGTCTTTGAGTCAGCAATCCAAATACTGTGTGGTTTTGAAAATGTCAGTATGGTCTGCTGAGTATTTGTAATGCTAAGTTTATAAAATTGGGCTTAATCTCATACTGTCTAACAGGACAAACTTTACTCTCTTCTCCTGAGATTTCGACAATTTTATACTCTAAAGATGACACAGTTATTGGTGAAAGTGAATTCCAAAACTCCTTTATGAAGAGTTGACTTAAATAAAATGTAATTGGAGAGCACAATTCTGGTGTGTACACTGGAAAAACGCTTGTTTTTGTCAAATACTACCAAGTGTCCTCGTGCTGAGGACAGCAGGGCATTCGTGGCACAGAACCATAAGGGTTTTTCAAAACCACGAGGTTGTGATAAGGAATATTTCCCAGCTCTCTGGAATTGTGTTGGGCACAACACAGCACTCTGCAGCGTCTTGGAAGCTGAGCACGTGCAAAGTCACAGGCTGTGTGTGGTTCACATCAGAGATTCCTTGGGAGACCTTCAGAATGGTTTTGAGCATTCACTCAATGTAAAGCACGTACACAAAGTTTGCTTAAATCTTGGCATGTGCCCAAATGGTTTAATTTGCATTGGATCATCCATAGGGAGAGTTAAACTGGGCCGTTAAGTAAAAAAAAGGTTGTGCTTTAACTGGCTTTGTTCTGGAAAAGAATTAATTAGTGCCTGAGAAATGGTTCATCTGTGGTTGTTTTGTTAAAGCCTCCTGTGCTCTGTGATATGAGCAGGGACACAAAATCAAGACTCTATTCATCCTCTTTTGTTCTGTGGTGACGTTGCTCAGTGTACAGGGAGTTTTGCTATTATGCTGTGACTACAACAAATGAAGACTCCAAAGCCGTCCATTCAAGCTGCTGGAAGTGTGTGCACCTTTAAAGCTGGGAATGGGAGTAGTTAAGAAAAAGAGAAGCCTGCATTTGTTGTTTGAGATCTGAAACAATGAAAATGAAGCTGCTCTTGGAAGTTTTTCAAAGGTGGTGGAAGGGATTCAGCATTTTGATGGGTCCCAGAAGTCTTTGGTGAGCATTCTGTTTTGATGTGATCCATTGGGATGGTTCCCTTCGCATCTTCTACAAAGCTATGCACAAAATGTGATGCCCAAAAACATAATTAAGAACATTGAAATTTTTAATCCTTTAGCACATGGTTTATTTTTTGGTAACGTGCAGTTTGTCAGAGACTTGACATTGCATTCAAAGTTACTGATTTAATTCTGTCAGCCTGACTTAATTTCCTGTTCTATATTTGCAACTGGTGTCAAAGGCTGCACCTTAGGAGACACTCTGCATTCCTGAAATCACATTAGCCATGAGTTATTTAATCAACAGCACTATTTAAAGGTGTTTGCAAGTAGTGCTGTGCCACTACAGTTGTGAGAGAGTCTGTGTGAGGTGTTAGAGACATGTGCAATGAAATAGGGATTAAAAAAGCTGTAAGTCTAAAAAGGGCAGTGGAATGTTAAAAGTGCAGGGTGATGAAAATCAAAGGAAGTCACTGGGTGGTTGCTGCCTTTTCTTGGGGCAGCTCCATTTACTAATTATCTTAATTGTCACTGCATAAAACACTGTGTCAGTGCCACAAACCTTCTGGTCTGCTGTCTCTGACTTCTCCATCCACCACGTTCTAGGTCTGTCTTTTGTACTGCTGGGCATGGCCACTTGGCCTGTGCTTTGACATTTTAGACCCACCCAAGGTCTAAAGATGTTTTCTGAAAACTATGAAGAGCCTTCAAGGTGTTGGTTTTTTTAATCTACTCTTTAGAGCACAGGAAGCTTTTTGCCCTGTACAGATGGCCATGGCTGTTGTCTGTGCAGAAACAGAGGACACCCAGTCAGCAGAAGAAAAATTGAGAAGCTTCTTGTTGTAGCTCAGGTCTTCATTTTCCTTCCTGGTGGTCTATACCCATGAGAAAATAGAAATATTTTTGTTTTTCACTAGCACTGTTTTGTGCACGTAGAGCAGAGATAGGGAATTCTGATGGTGTTTGTAAAGCTGCCTGGCTGGTTGATGCTCACTGAGAGGTGATGATCAGGAATCCTAATGGCTTTTTATCAAGGTTAAGTAGGAGACAGCCTTCTAATCCACATTCTTAGAGGTACATTTACAACTTTCAGAAGCAATCAAAATCCTGGCCTACACTCTTTGAAGAGGATTTGATAATTTATTATGTATTCAACTTCCATGTGGTGCTTCACATATTTGTTGTCTGTCTGTCTCATGACCTTATTTGTGGGATAAAGGTGGCAGTGAACATGGAAATTATCGTAAATACTGTGTATATTTGAATGGGAAGAGCAAATGAATGGCACTAGATAGCAATGTTTATTGTGTCAAGTCTTTGGGATGTCATTTATGTGTAACTACTCCTAATTAGTGCCATTCAAACCAACTCAAATGACTCCAAAGCAGATGCCAGTTGTTGCAAGGGATGAGCCTGGATACTTGTCATTTTGTACAGTCAACTGGCACTTAGAGCATTGACAACACTTTAATATTGGAGATGGAGGAAAGGTTTCAGTACTGGTGTAATTTTTAACAGGTAACATTTCTCTTAATAACCTGTAATTGGGAAGCTGCTGCTTCTTGGACAGGAGTTATCACTCCCTTAGGCTTTGGTTACTCCTTGTAACCAACAGTATCTTCCAGTTCCTCCTCTGTGTCACCTCTAGAAAATGGGCATCATTTTTCATCCTTGTTGGGAGCAGCATTAGAGGATGGGAAACATCAGATCAACATCTAAGAAGGAAAGACTCCTGTGCTTGAAATTTGGGGATTTGCTCTTTCCTGGAGGAAATGTGCTGAAAAATAACATAAATTAGTGACCATCTCAGCCTAAACTCTGGGGATAAATCAGTTTGACAGAATCATTAAGTGATAATTTTGCTTTTGATTTGAACGCAATTTATAAACATAATCAAAGAGCAATATAGCTTTGTGTAAATTGACATCCAAATAGCAAGGCTTCACTTTTTAATGATACTCCCCCCACCATCTAAAATTGCCTTTTATTTAATTAAGGCTCTCCAGGAGGCTGACACTCTTCTCTGGCTGAAACAGCAGCTGTAGTGCAGTGATGAACCTCAGAAAAATCCAAACATCTCTGTGACTGCTGCGAGTCTTGGCAGAACAATGGGAAAGATCCTCTTGGTATTGCTAAGAAAACAAACCTTCTGGCTTTTATAGCAATTTTCTCTGTGATCACCATAATACTCTACAGTGGGGGTTTGGATTTTAAAACCAGTAATTTTGGATGTTTCCCTAATGCAATTTAACTTGCTCTTTTTCAGAGAGGTATTTAGAGCCACACTCAGGTTACATTTGCCACGGTAGTGATGAGAAAGTCTAAATAAGATTGAGGCAGCCCCACTGTTAAGTGGACACCAGGTGATGTGGGGCCAGGGGAGGTGTAGCCGCCAGGCTGTGATCCCAAGGGCATTGGGATTAACCTGCCTTGTCTAAGCTCCACTTTCTCTTGCACATTATGTAGGATGCAGGGGTGGTGATTGCTGTGTAACCTGGTGACCTGGGGTCAGGCTGAGTTCTGATTTATTTTTCTGTCTTACAGTGAAGGAAGGACTCTTGAAAACCAAGTTGATGTGGTAGCATTGATAACACAGAATAGAGGTACATTCAGAATGACTTCATAAGGAGAAGAAGTAGGGTGACTGACATATTAGCAGTTCAGAAAACATGAAGGGTTTTTTGAGGCCTTTGCTTTGTGTCCAGGGGGTTCCCTTGGTTCCACGGAGCTGTGCCAGTTCTCACAAATGCTATTTCTGAATAGCTGCTGATTCAAGGCCTGCTTTGCTTTGCCCTCAGGCACTTCTCTAATTTCTTTGGGCCATGCTGAAAATAGATTTCTGTTTGAGGTGCTTATGTGAACCAGAGGTTGGTGGAAAGTAGAAGACAGTAAATTAAACAAGAACCTTTAGATTGTTGAGGAGTTCTGTGACGTATTCCTGAATTGTGGACAGAAGGCTTTGGGAAGCTCCAGAGAAAAGATTCAGTGGCACAGTGGTCTGCAAGGTTAATTCTAATGAGCACTAAGCATGATGGTGTAGAGTTCCCCACAATGCTGGGAATGCTGTCCTGGCATGTGGGATGGGGCATGGTCCTGACAACACAGGGAAGGACTCTGTGATTACCTCAGGTGAACATTTAGAGCTGAAGGAGTTTGGGAACTGTCTCTTAAGCTGGTGGGACTTGTAATGCTCACCTAGAGACATCAGTTTTGTTCTTAGTATGCCTGTTGCTTAGTAAGTGGTAGCAATTCTAGGAGTTCTGCTCCTCTGTACAAAATAATTTAAATATTAACATATGCTATTCTGTAGCCCCCGTGTAGAACAGAGTTGTTATAGAATTTAGGTGAATGATTATTTTTTAAACAGGAAAAACTGCAAAATCCATGCAGTGGATGAAAATGCCTCTGAGATAACTCATTCAAAAATAGCTCTCTTAGGTTAAACGTTGCCAACAAAGACATTTTGTGGTGATCATGTTAGATTTGGACATGAGGATTGTGCCTCCTGCTTGTACTTGAACCTTGTATGCTGTAGGGAAGCTTCAGGAATAATTTTTTCCATAACTGAGCAGTACTCCTTTCATCCTCTGTGCTGAGTCAGGGCTAACATGTGACAGACCAACTGTAGGGTGGTTCAACAAAATTCTGTGCATTTTGAAACACATAAGTGTGCAAGAGTCATCAGCTGTAAAACTGAAGTGCAGCATGATTTTCCCAAGAGGCACTAAGTCCTCACAGTTCAGACAACAGACTTATTTCCACTTGATGAGGAAAAACTCACTCTTGGCTTAACTCCACTGAAGTTAATTTCTCTGACAATAAATTTGGCCCAGTATGTCAATACAAACTTAACTCACTTGTGTTCATAGAGATTTAACTCAACATCATCTTATGTATGCCCAGAATAATTAGTTTACTGCCTCTTGAGGTTTATTTAATTAATTTAGAATGCTTTCCATTTAGAAGATAGTTACTGCAGAAACAGGTCCTTTGGAGATAAGAGAAACTGTAACTACTCCCTCAATCTTGTGCTCCAAGAAAATACTTGGAGTAGGAAAAGCCATTTTGTTAAAGCTGCTCTCTCTAAGCTTTTTTTTTTTTTTGAATTACAGCAACCTGGAATGGTTTTCTGTGTTAAAATAATATTCAAATACATGTGTTTTTACCTTTTAATAGTCCTGTGCTTCCTCTGATCAGCTAAGAACCATTGCAATGCTTTCTGAAATTTGTTACAGCTTCAGAGAAGATAACTTATTTATAGGAAAGTCTTTCAGATCTGCAGTCAGACGCTGAATTTTTAAAGGGAGGGTATGTGTCAGAAGCTAAATAATTAAGATCCATGCCTTCTCAGCATTTTATTTCAAATATTAAATATTACATAAGAGATTTTTTTTCCTAGTGGAAATCAAGCCTTTAAAGTGGTGCAACCTCAGACAGAAAAATCACTGTATCGTACAGTTAAATTGATACACCTCGAATCTTACAAATAGTTAAAAAAAAAGGCCTTAAAATATTTCAGCATTCTGCATGTTGGTTCCAGTTATCCCTGCTTAGGAATGTGATGATAAGTTGTGATTTTGCCATCAGCTCACCCTTGCTGAACCCCCAAACAGGGATCGTTTGAAAGCTCCAGGAAAATTTTAAGCAAGCAACGGTGTTTGGACCAACACAGGTACAGCCCCTGCTGGGACTTTCCATCCTCAGCTCACGTAAGACCCGGGGGATGTGTATCCCTGAGCTGCCAACATGGGAAACAGGTAACTCCGGATGCAATGCAGCCATTCGGTCCCTTCTGTTGTAAACCACTGTCCTCCGCTGGAAGGAATTAAAACTGCACGAATTCTCCTCAAGACCTCTGCTGCAAGCTGCAAATGCTTGACTCGGCTCGCTGGCAGAGCAGTCTGCTCTATCCTCATGTCCTGCATAAATTCCTTGACGTGGCCGTCGTGTTTAAAAACCAGCTGAAGCTTTGAATACTGAGGAGTATTTCCCTAAAATTTCGCTGTAATTTAAATAGATGCATTAACCCTATATGCCATGGTGCCCCAGGAAAGGGCTGTGCCAAAGTTTTCTTCTCTAGCAAAACCCATGCAATTAAAGGCACCGGCACAAATTTCCACCAGCTCAGATTCCAGACCTGTCTCTGTTTTCCAGACCTGCAGCTCAGTGGTAACGTTATCTGGCACCAGCAAACTGCTGTTATCTTCTGTCTCCTGTCATCAAACACAGAGTTTTTTAACTGCTTGCCACTTGCTCTTCAGTAAAAGACTTGGAAATCTCTGGTTTCCATGAGGAATCATGAGATAAGGCTTAGGAGGTTGGTTGTAGAGGCTGGAGCTGGTCCCATCCTCCTCCAACAGTGACCTGCTTTAACTTCCCCAGGCTGTGTGCACACTGGTGCTGCTATCTCTGTGGGGTGGAAAACCAGGGCATCAGGTTCAGCTGATGAATTACTTTCACTTACAGTTGTTCCTATCCTTTTGCATCCTTTCCAAGGGGATGTGGGAGCGTTTGAATGGAGTCAGTGTCTGGCTCCCAGCTGGAGCTGCTTTCCTGCTTCCACCTCCCAGCTCAAGTGGTGATGCCAAACAGTGGTGATGAAACTCCCCAGTGGGTCCTCTTAGGCTTCCCCACCTTTTGGAATTCTTCACATTTTCTAGCAGCTAGACCTCTAATCTGGAAATTCAGTATGACCTTCAGGATACAGGCGTTTTCTATGCATATACAAAGAGACAAGTTATTTTGAGTTGAGCAAATGCTGCCCTTCAGTGCCATATGTGATCTACATACCCCTGATGGTTTAGGGGTTTCTCCCCAGCTCATGTTTGTAGGAATATAAACAGATGTGTGCAGCAAGGTCACATTTGTATCATTTGAAAACTTCCTTCTGATATTGGGAGGGTTTTGGTTTTGAAAGTCTCTCTGTGTGCATATGTGTGTGCCGTGTGATTCACTTCACATGCCACCCTGAAGAGCAATGAAGTGTTGTTGACAAGCTATTTCTCATTATGTGCAAGTTATTTATCACTAATTATAGCCAATGCAGATGAAATGATTGAGAGTATATCAAGATTAATGCTGAGCAAACCCTGGAGAGCTCACTGCAGTGATCCAGAGAGTGGAAACACTGCTGTCCTTGGCTCTGATCATTCCTGTTGCCACAGTCTTCTTCAGCCATCCATCATTCCTTTCTCTTGGGGATCAATTTTAGATGCAGAGGAGATGCCTGGTGGATGAGACAGATCTCTAGTAGGAGGAATCTGTTTTTCAGTGACTTTTCATCATGCTTAGGATTATGAAACATCAAAGGGAACTCACATGAGCCAAGACAATGTGTTAATAACAACCTCTGCCTGTGCTGCAGGGGCTGGAGCAGCTTTGGAGAGCATTTCTGTTGCTCCTGGGAGCAGGTGTAACCCACCTGCTTGTATATTCAAGGATCATTTTGCACCCTTCCCTCGGCTGTTTGGGGTTGAACAAAGAGGATGACTATGGAAGAATATCCTTAATAATTACAAAAGTGCAAGTACTGGAGGGTGCTCTGGAAATGAGGAGGCAGCTCAGGGACCTCAGGGGATGCTGGTTTGACACCAGCAGGTCCCTTGCTGGCTCTGCAAGGGTTTCTCTCAGCTTTGGTGGGTGCTGTGCAGGGAATCTGCTTCTGCTCAAATGTAGCCCCCTGTTCCCTGTGTGCCCCGGGCACCCTCAGAGCAGTTGCTGGCTTTGCTCCTGCACTGGAACCTCTTCCCACCCACTTCATCCCCTTATCAGGGTGTTCATCCTCAGATTTGTAAATCAAAGTATATAAATGAGTTGCTTATATCTTGTATTTTTAATGGAGATGTTGAACTCAAATTGGATAAAATAACATCTCTGTGGGGACTTTAAACTTGAGCCCATTTACGGGGTATTTCTTTCCCCTTATAAGCAAAGTGGTTTTATTCCTTCATTTCTATTTCCTTTATTTTTCCTTGTGGCCTTCCCCATACCTGTCTGCTTCAAGGAACACAAATGCAAGAGTATTTGATTTTTGCTGCATCTTATATTTCCAGGAGATTTTGTGGCTGTAACATATCTCTAAAAATCTGACCCCCAGTTTCTAGACTTATCTAACATTTATCAGTGTTCAGGCACTACAGAATTTGGCCTTTCTTGCTTCAAGGTTTGATGCCCACAGTTAGTGCTGTGAAGCCAAAGAAAAGCCAATAATCAGTCTGAGTTCTGACAAAAATATTTCAAATCCTTTTTATTGACTGGAATAGTAAATTAGCCAAGGAAAAGTACTAAGTAGTTCTCATTGTCATTTTTGATTTTTTGTCTTCTTAAGCCAACTTTTCCATGGATGTAATTGAAAGGAATAAGTCAGAATTGTTCTATCTACTCAAAGACTGCAGAGTTTGTGTGTTGGTTGTCCCTATGTGCAGAGTTACAGCTGCAGATCCTCCTTTATAGGATCTACAAGATTTTACTGTTACATTCAGATTGTAAAATCTTAGGAAATTAGATTTTTTCCCTGATGCTACAACTTTTACAACCCCATGTGAGAAAAGTCATGAAGTCTTACCAAAATCCACCCAGACACTGGGACTAAAACTGAATGGCAAGAAAAATTAGAAGTGAACTTTACACCACAGATTTTTTAACTTTGAAGTGTTTCTTAGGGGTTTTGTTGTCAACCATTTTCTTAATTTGATTTTTGAGCCAATTTTTGTAAGCAGCATCATTAGAGAGAATAGATTAATAATTTACCAGTCAGTTGCAGCTTTTTGCCTTCCATATCTATCTATATCTATATCTATATCTATATCTATATCTATATCTATATCTATATCTATATCTATATCTATATCTATCTATATCTATCTACATCTATATCTATATCTATATCTATCTACATCTATATCTATATCTATATCTATCTATATCTATCTATATAATCTATATCTATCTATACACAACACTGTAATTACCTTCGTTGGAAAAGGAATGAATGTTCATTATTTAGAAATTAGCTTAGTCATGGAGGACAGTTTGGTAACTTTTAAGTGCATCTTGTGTTTTCTAAAGTTGTCTTTTTTGGGATCTATAAGGTTATAAATGAAATAGCACTGAAAAATCCTGACTACAGGCCAGGTCATACTTGAAGCTCTGGTTAAATTGATTTGCATGAAATTGGATGTTAAACCACCAGCACGTAACAGTTAACTAAAAAGACAGATAAATATAGAATCCCAGAATGGTTTGGGCTGGAAGAGACCTTACAAATCATCTTGTTCCACCCCTTGCCATGGGCAGGGACACCTTCCACTAGCCCAGGTTGCTCCAAGCCCTGTCCAACCTGGCCTTGGACACTTCCAGGGATGGGGCAGCCACAACTTCCCTGGGCAACCTGTGCCAGGGCCTCCCCACCCTCACAGGGAAGAATTTCTTCCCAATATCCAATCTAAACCTCCTCTCTGTAAGTTTGAAGCCATTCCTCCTGTCCTGTCACTCCAGGCCCTTGTAAAAGGTCCCTCTCCATCTTTCTTGTGGACTCCCTTCAGGCAAGACATAAAACATTTGAAAACAGCTAATGGGTAAAAAAAAAGTACCATCGGGGGAACACATTAATAAGAGGAGTCTGTTTGCTTCCCGAGGATTTAGATCAGACTGTGACTTTTTTTGTGTGTGTGAAAGTATTAAATTGAAGTATAATCATTCCCATGGTGTCTTCTGGCTTTTTTCTTCTTCGTCTTCTTTTTTTTTTTTAATGTTGAAGACTGCCAAGGATGCTCAGGATTCATACATTTTGTTAGTTTGCTGATAATAAAAAAAAGTTTAAGTCCAGCTTAGTTGTAATTTTTCAAGAAAAAGAAGTACTGCCACTTGCTTTTGCAATGTTTTATTTCCTGGCTGAGAGTTCTTATCTGCTGCAAACGTGAGTGTGAGCTGTGGGCAAGAGGCATCTGCTAAACAGCAGAATCATTAGAAATCTTCATTAGAACCGAAATAAGATTTAAAATGAGACAGAAGTTAATACAAAACACCTAGAACACTTAAAATACTTCCATAGTTACTTAAATCCCTCTTTGCATGTATGTTATTTTCTCAGCTTCAGATCCAAAAGTCAGTGGTTATTTATTTTCTGATGGTATTTAAAGATAATTCTCTTGTGCTTATCATTCCTAGAGGTCTGATGTTTTTTCCAGGTTCAGAGCTTTATGGCATGAAGAGATCCAAAATAGAAGACCTCTCATGTGATCTTTCCAACTACTTGTATTTTTAGAAATAACTGGAAGGTAGAATATATTTAATTTTCTGAGAATTTCAAAAGCAGTTGCATCCTCAACAAGAGAAGTACCAAACTGAATCCAACATATCCCTTAAAATAGTAGCTTTACTCACCCTTAATTTTGTGTTGCATGTTAGAAATGAGAGGTTTAAAAGTCACGGTGCTGTGTCCTCCTCATACTTGTATATTAATTCTGAATAAGCTGAATTAAATTTCTGTGTTAAATCAATTTGCTCACAAGGAGCTGTAGAAGCTTTGGGCTTGGGAAAAACTGATTTATACCAGTGTGAGCCATGTGGGGCAGTTCCATTCTCTGGAGATGGATTTCCACCAGAGTCTGTTCCTTTGTTGTAAAGAGATTATATCTTTTTGTGTGAGTATAATTTAAAAAAGGAAAAAAAAAAAGGTTAAATGCACTGAGATGGTTTTCCTACGTGCACATACTGTGAGTCTACACCAGAGCTTTGTGTTTCTTGTTTGCCATCAGTGTTCACATCCGTGGCTTGCCCCTTCCCTTGCATCATTCCTGGGGTATCCCTGACATGGCTCCTGCATTTGTGTATGTTCTTCCCATCTCTGTTTACATAAAGACATAATGATGTGAAAGATATGTGTGAGCTGAGCCAAGACTAAACACTTGTGATCTATGGTCTGACACTGGCTGTACAAACTTTGTGTAATCCATGGAGAGTGGTTTCTTCTCTTTTCTATAGGAATAAAACTTCCTGAGATTAATGAAAACCCAAACATTGGAAATACCTGGGCACGTAAGGGTCAGGAAGGATCGTGCTGTTAATGGCTTGAGCATTATGTTATGCAAACAGTAGATCTGCAAAAGCTCAAAGTGTGTGGCTGCATTTGCTGTGAGGATAAACAATCCTTGCTACGAGGATAAACAGAACCTTTTGACCATCACTGGCTTTTGTACAGACCATTAACATGTAAACCTCTGGTTGCCACCAAAGTGCTTGCACGTTAATAATTTTAATTTCAGGAGTTTTCACAGTACTGATGCTATGTTAGGTGGGTGCTTGCACACCTACACTGTTTGGAGACTTTTCTGTTGATGCCAAATGCATTGTTTAGCAGTTTGGATGCTTTAAGCTGTGACTTGTCACTGTCTCTAGTTTCCAGCTATTTGTTGCCACCAGTTTTCAGTGTCAGGACAGCTGTTTGTGTAAATGTGCTAGGAAATACATTTGGAAAAATACCTGGCTGGCTCAGGAGCTGGACATAGGGTGGGCAGGGGACAAAGAGGTCTTTCACAATCGGTTTTGGTACCACCACTGCATGTGAACTTCAGGGGAAATGAATGAGCTCAGACACCCATAATGACTTGTGTATAACATGGCATATACCAAATTGAGAGGTAAATTGCTTGATTTTTCAGTATGTTTGTGTTTGGCTGGTCTTCCATCATGACCCAAATCCCCACTGTGTCAGACAGTGGCCTAATGTCTAATCACAATTTGTAGGCCCTGAGTGGACAGAGGAGAGGGAGAGAATAGGAGAAGCTTTGATGATACCACACAGATCACAGATTATTAACATTCACTGGGAAACTAGCAACCTAATCACCACATATGGTTTTCAGGTAAATAAATATGTTTCAGAAAGCATCCTGTGCTATCATTCCTGGAATTAAAGCTTTTGGACAGCTTGCTTCATCTATCCAAAGGCAATTTCCAGACAGAATTTTACTATTCAAAAAAGTCCTCATGGTCTGTTGCAGCACCAAAATACTTGGGGCTCTATTTTCTGCCACTAGGAAAATTATATCCCAAAGTTTCCAGACATATATAGAATATTAAAAGAGTTTCTTTCTAAAGAGCAAATATCCAATGATGTGGGATGTGAAGAGCAAAGTATCCTGCAAACAGCTTAATTACCAGCCTGTTTGCAATTTGTTATTTTGTCCTAATACTGTAGGATTCAAATCCTTCCTGCTGTGCCCTTTCCCCTCATTTCAGTGGTTGCTTGTGAGACCAAAGCTTGGCTGTACCATTTTTTCCCGCAGGTAAATGAACCTGAGTTGAGAAAGTACTTCGGAAGCCAGGAAAATTGAATTGTAGATGCCTCTTTTCTTGTTTTTGAAGAGCAGGAGCACTGATCTGATTGCCTGGTGTCCCTTCCTCCTGCCCCAGGAATCTCCCTCTTGTCCCTCTCACACAGAGGTGTCCCTCCATGATCCAATCCCTGTCCCTCTGCTGGGTTTGGTGGCAGCACAGTGAGTGCTGTAGCAGTGAGTCATGGCTGCAGAAAGCCAGCTCAAGGACAAGCCAAGGGTGTTGAAGGCAGCAGCTTCACAAAGCTGGGATTCAGGACCAGTTCAACTGTTTTCAGCCTCAAGGAATACGACTTTAGGGAGCTGAGGCTTCGGGAGGGAAGATGCTTGTTTAAAATCACCGAAAGCCAAATCTTTAGAGGCGGTTTTGCGTTGGAATTTTGTGTTTAGGTCCTATGACGCTGCAGAAAACAGTGTTACATAAAGCACAGCAGCTGCAGTCTGTGTTCAGGGGCAGGGGGAGAGCACGTAACCAAACCAAAAACGCAGTGCCAGAGCAGAGGAAAACATTTTAAAGACATATTATAAGAAAAAGAATTTCTAAGTGGGGGGATGACATGGAGCTTAATAACTGCCCCAGCCTGGCGTTGTTGTTTTTTTTTTTAACATGTAAGAAGATTTTAAATAGGATTTACAACTTGGCAATTGCATCTGGTTTCTGTGACGTATTGGCCCTGGGAAGGGCAGAGTGCAGCTCTTTTGGGGAGGAAGGGCAGCTCTGCCCATCCATGTAGGGAAAGGGGCACTTCCGTGGCAGGGGCAGGCACTGGGCAGCATCCCAGGACTCTGAAACCTCTGCTTCCACCTGCAGCAGAACTGCTGCTGCCCTCAGAACAGAATCAAGCTCTAAATTAGGTGTTTATAAAGCAAAGTAGTCCTAGAGACATCTGCATCCTCACTGCAGTTGGAAATAGGTGCCGACAGAGCAGGTATCCAGCTCAGTCTCCTTGATATTTAACCACTAAGCTGGGACTAAGCCCCAGGTGTGAGCACTGGTTGCCTGTGTGGGCATGGACAGAGCCCTGCTGGGGCTTAGGTAGATGCTGCTGAAGCCCCAGGTCCTGTGGTATTGCCATCCTCTCTTACATGGTTCAGGTGAGAAGGTTTGGTGAGCTTTGTGTGTGGTGAAGTCAGAGGCAGTAAGTGCTAATGCTGCAACAGGCAGAGCAAAGTCCTTTTTAGTGGGAGACCCAGTGAATCCACCAACTTCCAAAACATTATTTTGTGTTGCTCTGGTTAGATGCTGATTGGATTAGTTGTTGTATTTGGTTAGTTTTAGAACATTGTTTTTAATTAATTTTGTATTGATAAGATAAAAATCAGATTAGGTGGACTGGATTGATCGGTTTGCATCAGTTAACATCACCTATCGTCTTCAACCAGTAACAGAGGAAGCTTTTGACATTTTGCAGATGAAATTTTTTGGTGCAGGTGAGCACAAGAGGTCATGGAAGCGCTGTGGAACATTCCCATATCCATGTTTTTATCAGGGCAGACAGTGGTCTTTGTGTGTATCATCCCGATTGCATGTGAATAAGAGTGTGGTACATATTTATCTATGAGTGAAGAGGCTGTGCTTTCATAGCTTTAGACTATAAAAATGAACAAACTGGATGTTTGTTAAAGATCCTTTTCAAGATGCAGCACCTTTCATCTCAGGTCACTATGATCGAGTTCAGTGTGACTCAGGATTAACTTTTCATGGCACATCAGTCCAGCTCACAAGTGGGGGGAAAGGTGAGGGGATCAGGCATAATTGCTACTCTTGTTGAATGAATTGCTCAGATATCACAATGTGAATGAAATTGTAATACCTTCTCACTTTTACCAGGCAGGTCTAATGGGTCAGAGTTTGGTAGGTCAGTGTAAAAGGAGCTTGCGTTTCCCATCCTGGGCTGTATCAGTCCTCTGAGGGTTGGCAGGCAGTGAACTTCATATGCACTAAGCTTAATTGCAAAGAAAGGCTGTGACACAAACAAAGCTCAGAAAGTTAAAAGATTAATGCTGTTAGAGTCTTTTTATGATCTGCAAGCCGGTTTCCACAATAACAGAAACTGTTCATTTTTCTAATGAGGAGCACGTGAATGGAAAGACATATTGGCACTTGCTGCTAATAGTCTCATGTAATTACTTTTGAAGTTTTTTGTTGTCTGCTGTTTTTCATAATCATTAAACAAATAGAGTACTTTTGTTAAGGTTTTCAAAGTCCTGCAACATGAGTAATCCAGTGTTGTCTCAAAAGGGCTTTTCTTCAATGAAGAAGAAATAAGCCTGCAAAGTACATGGTACTCTATGGTCACCTTTGAAGACATCATTTCTGACAGTATATGGATGTTGTTGCATGCTGATCTCCCAAAATTTTGCTTTCTTTATGCCCGTGCTTCTGGCTTAAAAGGGCAAACAACCAACCCCCTGCCCCACAAAGAGGTGTGTAAGGTTAAATCTCAGTTGTGGCCTCAGAGGACAGAGAGTTCCCTAAAGGGATTAAGAAGGAGAAAGTGAGGACTATGCTGAGCAGTGGGGACTCAGAGGGAAGAGCTATCTGATGTTCATCAGGGACATTGGTTTCTCTGAGATAAAATGAAAGGGAAAATGAGGAATGTGGAAAAGGAAGAGGGGACAGATCTGTTAAGAGGGTCTTCAGGAAGAGCAGTAGACACAGGAGGCACACGTTTAACAAAAGGAATATCAGAATTAGGCAACAAACACACAAAAAAAGTCTGCCTTTTAGCATCCTGAATATTTCAGCGTGGCCATCCAGCTCATGTCTGCTTATCATTTACATAACCTGTAGAAAAGAGATGCATTCTCAAGATATCTGTCTGAAAGGAATGACTTCATCCTCAGCCCTGTTAGTTCAAGGTCTTTGCACTTTCTGTTTCCATCACAATGATTTCATAGTATAGTGGTGTTATCAGTGCTATTTAAACTGATAACATTCTCTAAACACTGCTAAAGCATACATGAAAAGTGTGTCTGATTGTCTCTTGTTTAGTGTTAATGTGTGTCATGCTTGAGGGATGCATTAATGAACCTTTTTTGAAGCCTACAATGACAATCCTCTAGGCCCAGTCCCTTCATTAATGAATCATGATGGAACAGAGCAGGCATTGGGTCATTTTATCCTTTCAGAGTCCTGAAGAGAACACTGCAATGCAGCTCTAAGCAAAAGGGTTGTACACATGACAAAGTGCTTTTGAATCCTAGTCTGTGTTTCTGGAACATTTTGGGTTTTAGGAAGACTGCCAGATTCCCAAAACATTTTTCTTCGGAAAGGAATCTTTTTTTTTTTTTTTTTGCTATTTCAGAAAGACTTATTCCAGTGTCTTCTATTCTACCAACTTGGAAACATGAGCTTCAGTAAAAATAGAAAGTCACTGATCATGCTGTGTTCAGCAGCCATTGAAAAGGACTTGGGGAGACTTCTGTTTCATAATATTTGTACAGCAGCTGGCTTGTAGTAATTTGCATAAGATTTTGGACAATGACCTTACCATGAATTTGGACTGATTTTCCCCAAAACATTTCATGTGAGGCAGGAATCATGCAAGAAAAATAACCTGACAAGGCAAGGAACTGTGCAAAGAAAAGCCTATTCTCCTTCTGAAAGAGAAGCATTTGAAAAATCAAAATAGAATTTCCAATTAAAGTTACTAATGAGACAAATGAACACCTCTAGGTCAAAGCAGGAAAATGTTTTAAGTGCTCCTTTTCTTGGGGTGAGCATAACTGGGATAAATTCATTTTTCAGTCTCTTCTGGAGTAACGTACGTAATTAATTCCCTAAGTAGTTGTTATCTAAATCTATGCCTCTGTGTTACATGATAAAAGTATTTGAGTGCTTAGAATTCTGCTCCCTTTTCATATAATAAGAATGTTGTGTTTAGTTCCTTTTTTAATCTCTTTTTGATTCTTGGTCTTTTTTGTTTCTCTTTACTTGCAAGGATTTGTTTCTAATTTGGCAATGCAAATTATTGTGTTCTCTTGATGATGTGTGGCTTCAGCTCCCAATTTCCTCCTGCCATAGCTGTGGGATGAGGAGGTGCCTGTCTCCAGCAGCAGCTTGGAGATGCTGAGGGGAAGGAAAGTGGTCTCAGCAAACTCAGACTAAGGGATTTATCTATTCTCAGTTGTGGATTTATTCTAGAACATCTCTTCCTGATTAACCATCATGGATTAACTCTTGGTGGGGATCTTCTTACTTTGGATTAAGAGGCCTTTTCCCAGGAAGAAACAAAGGGAGGAATTAATGGGCTGAAAGTCAAACAAAATGGCTGGAAAAATAGAAACAGAGGTAACTGCTGTGCAAGGAAAAGGTTTAAAGCCATAAAGGGATTAAATGACTTCTCATCTGAGACCTTCTCTTCACTAAAAAGCTAAACTTCCACCTGTAGAATGAAGGTTAATTAATAACTGTAGGGGTTATTTTGGGGGGCATGAAGAAAATGTAAGTTTTGTTTCCTCCCTGAAACTGCCCGAGGATGGTTGTTAACAGGAATTTGGTGTTTTTATTATGAGGCAATATAATATTTTGACTTATGCTGATGTGCCTAACTCAAATTCCTAAGCGTTTGTAATGTGAGCACACTTCTGCCAGGGCTTTGATCAGAACTTCATCCTTGCCTTCTCCTGGAAATGCACTTGCCAAAGAACACACAAAATTTTCAACTATAGAACACAAAATTAAAAAGACTGGAAAAGTCATTCTTAACATAAAGAACACTTAGATAAAATGACCAAATCTGGGAAGATATTTCAGTATGGACCCTTTCCCACTTTTGTCAACTTTGAGTAGAACTTCCTTATAGTTGAGCAATTTTCAGTGTTTTTTTGGGTTACTAGAACTCCATCTTAGCAAACCTTTGTTAAGTCTTACATGTTCAGGAATATTTCTATTAAGATTTGCTTTTATGATGTACATAAAAAAATATATGGAGTCCTTGGCTGCTTCTGGCTCACAGGCTTGTACTAGCGTACAGGTGGTGACTAGGAACACCTTGCTGGAGGTTCTTACTTTATAATTTAATATTTGATTTGCACTGGAAAACAATCTGCAGAACTTCAGTAGTGATTATTGTATTCAAATCAGGTTAGTTATGTGGAGGCCTAATCAAGGTGATTGACAATACATGCTTCATAGAAGAGAGAGTCTATTCTTTTGGGCTTTTTAGTGGGCTAAATTAGGAGATGTCTGTGGGTGTTGTGTTCCTAATGGAGTTCTGCTGCATGTGGGTATAAGAATAAAGTAATGCTGTATCCCACAGTACATCTTGGGATTCCTTTGGTCACAGTTTATATTTTCTCATTAAAAAAAAAACCCACCAAAAACAGGAGTCAGGAAAACATTGTCACTTTTTGTGGTGTTTTTATTATCTTTATATAAGGTTGAGAGCTCTTTGGAATAATAACATTACTTCTCTTCCAATGGTGCCATCATCCCAACTAAAACCCTGCTACTGATGGTGAGTCCCCTGCTCTGCTCTCTGACACTGGGGCAGCTTTTGTGGACTGAATGAATTAATTACCAAAAGACTGAGAAGACTTGAGACTTATTTCTGCCATCTTTTCTCCATTTGATCTAGGAAATGAGGAAATAGGGAGCTTGTTTGCCTTGCTAAATTCTCAGTGCCCAGTGACTCCAAACTTTGTTTGTGTCCAGCATGAGACAGTCACTGTAACAGTGTTCATGTTGCTTTCTTTGGTCAGAATTTTACAGCTTCTTTCACTTTTATTGTTCCCTTGAGTTTGTGTTGTACTTAAGTCTACAGGAAAGGCAGATGATGGATGTACATGTAAAGATGTACAAATACTAAAAAATTTGTGTTAGGCACATCAGCAGAAATCAAAATATTATATTGCCTCATAATAAAAACACCAAATTCCTGTTAACAACCATCCTCGGGCAGTTTCAGGGAGGAAACAAAACTTACATTTTCTTCATGCCCCCCAAAATAACCCCTACAGTTATTAATTAACCTTCATTCTACAGGTGGAAGTTTAGCTTTTTAGTGAAGAGAAGGTCTCAGATGAGAAGTCATTTAATCCCTTTATGGCTTTAAACCTTTTCCTTGCACAGCAGTTACCTCTGTTTCTATTTTTCCAGCCATTTTGTTTGACTTTCAGCCCATTAATTCCTCCCTTTGTTTCCTCCTGGGAAAAGGCCTCTTAATCCAAAGTAAGAAGATCCCCACCAAGAGTTAATCCATGATGGTTAATCAGGAAGAGATGTTCTAGAATAAATCCACAACTGAGAATAGATAAATCCCTTAGTCTGAGTTTGCTGAGACCACTTTCCTTCCCCTCAGCATCTCCAAGCTGCTGCTGGAGACAGGCACCTCCTCATCCCACAGCTATGGCAGGAGGAAATTGGGAGCTGAAGCCACACATCATCAGCAAGAGAGAAGGGCAAAGGGGTAATAATGAGTACAAGAGTGTTACATAGGTAACAGTGTGTGTTCTATGTTAGGTGTTTCAAAGGTCTAATCATTTTAATGCTCCTGAGCAGTGGGGTGAAATCTGTTGGATTCTCAAAAAACATCTTCTTGTCTTTCTGTCTGCTCACAAGTTGGGTGTTGTGGTTGTGAGTGACATCGCTGCCACTTGCAGGAGTGACAGCAGCATCTCCTGCTGCTCGCAGATGGCATAATGATCACAGCACCGTGTTTTCTTTGGTGTTCTCACTTGTTAAAACTACCTCGAGTGCTCCCCTGAACACACAGCAGTGTGAGGTGCACCAGAGCCAATGCTCTGCCTCTGCACAGCTTGGAGTGAACACAGCACTGTGCAGGTGACAGGCTGACATTACTCACTGAAAAAATGGGTGACACTGACAGAGAGCAACGAAATCAAGAGTTGCCAAGTAGCAGCACTTAGAGGTAACACCTCAGAAAAATGCTGCTCATTGCTGTCTGGTTTATTTGTTTGTTTTTTTTTAAGAGAGGGTGTGAAAGAATCATGGCTGGGCAAAGTGGGTTTTGGTATTTCATTTTGACTCGGTTATAGATACCCCAAAAATATGTTTATTTCTTCAGAATATAAGATTTCTTCTTCTGTTATATATTTTCATGTTAAAGGTTAAAGCATCTATATGAGGTATCAGCTACTTAACCTACACATTCTGGGAATTGTATAGAAAAACCTCTTTTTCATGCTGTTGTTATTGTGAGAGCATATGTTGTTATGCTGTGTTACTTTTAACCTTTCCAATAGGCTTCATCAAATAAATGTGAACTCCAGACCCCTGGAACTGCTGATACTAAAGAAACTGTGGTGATTGCAGCAGCAAATAATAATAGTAAACATTCTTCATATAAGAAGAGTTGCTTTCTCTCCCTGAAAGAGGGACTTTCAGGATACTGCATAAGAGCCTCATGCTGGACTTGGAACTCTATCTAATGTGTCTTGCATAATATTTTCCTCACTCAAGGCCATGATTTCCCAGTTTCATGGGCTTTATTCCTTGGGAAATTCCTTTCTCAGGTTGCTGTGACTGTCATCCTGAGTGGACAGGCTCTGTGGAACTGAACACAAAATCATGAGGAGTCTTTAGGGAGCTCAGGCCACATCACCCTGGAAGCACATTATGGTGTGAGAAGGCAGCTGGGGCTGTCCCTGGGACCTCTTGAGCTGTACTGAATTAGTCAGGTGGCTGCAGCTTCTGGGATGTTTCACTGACACCGACGTCCTTTGAGCATAATGTTGAACTTGCATAACTTTGAGTGACGTGCAGTAACTCCAAAAACTGTGATAAGAAGTGGGAAAAATCAAAGGTGAAGAGGTTTTTTCACCTGTAGAGAGCTGACAGTCCATCAGCAGTTTTTGTAATCGTGGGCTTTTTTTGTTCAGGGTTGCTCAGCCGGAGTGCCCAGGCTCAGTGCCGGTGGTCAGGCTCACATTGGTGGTGTCTCTGCGTGGACGTGTGGACTTGGTCCCATGCACAGTCAGTCCCTGTGGTATTCCCTGCTCTACCATGTGCCCTCTGGCTTGGTGGTGCTCACCTGTTTGTCTGCACTTCTCCAGGGCTTAGGGGAGCACCAGCACACAGGCAGCTCCAGCAGATGCCTTCATGCAGGCACGGAGCTCCCTATGGACCATGACTGATGGAAGTGTTTCCACTGGGACACTTGCATTTCCCCAGGCTGTGCTGTATCCACACAGTAGCTGCCTCTCTAGCAGCCAGAGAGGTTTGCTTGTCAGCAACAAACTGTGCTTTGGAGCAGGGATTCACAAGTTGATTTCAGGGTCTTTTTTCCCCTCCCCATCCCCTGTAGTTGCAATTGGCAATATGTATGAAGTGGTGATTTTTTTGTAGGGCCCAGGGAGAATGGTGGTAAGTGGTTATGAAGGTATGTTAATTAAAGAGGGCTCTCCACTTTGACTTTATTGTGTGCTCATTTATTCCTTGATCTTTTTCTTGTCTAAGACCTCGGATCTCCTCTGTTAAAATCACACTGTTGCTCTTTGCCATTACCTGATTGACATGTTAGTGCTTTCCAAGCCTGATCCCACAGAATAGCCAGCAAGTGTGGCTTAAGATGTAGGCAGGGATGCTTGATTTGATTTAAACATTAAGGAGAAGAAAAAACTTTCACATTACCTGGAATAACTATATTATTTTAACTCAGCATTGTAACAGCATGTTTTTGATACTATTTCCCTCATCCTCCTGGTGAATGTCATTGAAATGGTCTCATCTTACATTTCTGTGTTTCTGCAGGAAATCAGGGCTGTGTGGGTAACACATAAACCTGTGCAGGGGGCACTTGTACAGTCCACTCTAAATCTCTCCTTCTGTGGGAGGGAAATCCTGGCTTTGTTTCATTAACCAAAAAAGTTGTTTGAAGAAACTGTCTCAAGGCTTTAACTGCCTGGAAAGGGGGGTTGGGGGAAAGATACTGTTGCTAGGAATATGTGATGCTGAATAAATCTGAAGTATCCAGTGTCTGTGGGGTATCCCACTGGCTTGGAGGGGTTGGCTTGGCTGCAGTAAAGCCCTTCCATAGCCTTTAGGTTACCTGTCTCTTAGTGCCAGATGAAGGTCTGCACTGTTGTTTATTTGTCTAATATAACTAGGAATTTTTAATGACTTTTTATTGTGTGGTTGGTGATGGATGGGAGCTGGATGGTGGAAATACATACTGGATTATGAGTATTTATTAGTATTGCTGCCTAGAATCTGTAATGACTTTATTGTACTTGATACTACATCATGATAGAACAAAAGAAGAACATATCCAGGAGCCTGGGGTACCCAAGGTGAGTCATATGGAAATGGTTTGATCATTATCAAATGGAATAAGAGCTGAAGAAATGATTTCTGGTGGGATAATTCTCTTCCCTCTCAACAGCCATATACTCCCACTGACAGCAGTACTTTTGAAAAAGAAATCCTGATTCCCCTTTCTTCATCCTGGACCTTCAGCTCTCGTTGAATGTTTTATCAGCCTTTGCAGAAAGCTTTTTGTTCTCTGTTTAGTCAAGAAAAATATGAGTTATCTGTTACAATGAGTGTCTTGCCTGTAATGTTTGATGTCTCATCTCTTGCCCCAGTACTGGCTGATGTTTATGCACTGCACATAAGTCCAGTCATTAGATTATTATGAAATCATAGCATGTCTTTCAGATGAGTGGCTTTTTTCTGGGGCTATGTTACAGTCACTATCGAGAACCATTTCTGGTTCTGCTGTTATTAGTCATCTTATGTAAACTATTTGTTCCTGCTGAATAGCTTCATTTCAGAGCAATTCTACTTCAAAAATAAATCAGAAGGTGATAGAAGAGATGAACCCAAAATGGCTAGATGGGGAAGGGAACGAAACATGTCATGGAGCATTCAGTGCTTCTGGGCAGGAATAAACCCTGCCTGGTATCTTGCAGCTGAGTGTCAGTCAGGAATGCCAGGAGATGGGAATTTACTCCCCAGAACTGCCACCAACCTGTCTGGGGCAAGAACCTCAGCCTTTCCCTGCCTCGTGGAATTGAGATGAAGTTTTCTAGCACTTCTACAGCTACAAAGAGTTTGAGAGATGGAAACTCATAGTGGGAGTGCACGTCGTTATGTACCTGCTGCTAAGATTTCTGGCAGACGTCCAGTCAGCAAGAACAATTGTTAGGTTCTTTAGTTATTTCATTTTTAAAGAAGTCACGGAATTTAAGAGGTATTTCTGTCTTTTGTGTGAGTTATAGGAGGGTTTTTGTAATCACCTGGTTTCTTTCCAGATGCTGAGGAGCAATCCCTGTCCTGTGGGGTGGCAGAGCTCCAGAGGGCAGGACATGGTGGCTGGGCCAGTTGTTGCTGTACAATGTGAGAGGGAGGATGATTAATGAGGAAATGGAGGGGGGAGGTCATTAATTTCCTGTTTCTGTGCTCCTCTCTTCTGTATGTTGGCTGTTCAGATCTGGCTGCAAAGCATTTGACTCAAGGAGGTTCTAAGTGGACTCACAGGAATAATTGCAGCAGCTGCTTAAAACTTACAGCACATGTGCTACATGATTTGTAATGCTAAAGGCTTTTAGTTTTTGGACAAATTTCTTAACATTTAGGTAAAAAAAAGTATGCAAGTGATATTAATGAAAACAGGTAATGAGATTCATTACACTCACAGACAGCTTTGTTGTCGCAGGATTAGAAGGAAATTATTATTCGTTGAGGTTCATTCGCTGGTGAAATTCCAATTCACCTTGTTGGAATTAGTAAATGCTCTAATTAAACCCTCTCTTATTGATAGACAGCATTCTCTCAACTGACTTTATTTTAATATGACCTGAGCAGAATTTCAATGTACTGCATCAAAAATCTTTTTCAGGCAACGTACGTGGTAAAACTGGGAGGTCACAAAGGCATCCATTCCAGGTGTGAACATTTTCACTTTGCGTTTCACATCCCTGGTGTTTGTTTTACTTGGAAAATAGTCCTCTTGTGTCAGTTTAATGCAACATGTGTTTTTGTGGCATACTTGGTACCAAAGCAGGTGTTTCTTTACTCAGATAAACAAGGATCTTGAAGAATTCATGACTTAATGAAGGCTGATGCTGGATTACATCACAGTGTGCCTGCTGACATCATTACACTTAAGGGACAAAATAGACCTTCCTCAGCATTTGATCAAAACCACAACAGTGATCCCAGTTTACTGTGTGTGTCTCCTTGCCTTCCCCACTTTCTTAGGTAGGGACAGTTTCCTGAGGCAGACCTCAGAAAGTAAATCTGTGAGTTCGTAGCTATTGATTTGAATTGAAAATTTGACATTTTCAGCTTCTTCAGCTCTGTATTATCACTACATGCGTAATACTTCTTACACTGAAGTGGAAGAAAAAAGCCCTGCTGTCATTTCCAGCTTGGAGAGAGAAAAGCAGAACAGTGCTCAGAAATCTGCTCCCAAATCCAGAGAGTAAAATCCCACTAAAAAATGTTGAATGGGAATGTGGGTTTGAATTTCCCACATTACAACAGCAGTAACTGGGCTAGTATTTAAAATTCATGTTATGAAGATGTGAGAATCTGTGCATGAGATACCTGAGCCAGTGGGCCTGGGCAGGTTGAACTGAGTCTTTGTGTAGCAGCAGGGATGGCAGGGGCTGTTTCTGAGTTAAATGGGAAATAAATGGAATTCGGGAAACAAGGCACAGAAAATGGAATAATTGTTGGAGTCATATTTTGTAATGGTTTACTTTTCAGTTTCTGTGAAGACCTGGCTAATGTGAGGTGGGAGTGCTCATCATTGGAGAAGAGAGTTTAAGGTTGAGGTCATTGGGGTTTTGGAGATAAAATATAAGTCTGAGTTCTTATAGGAAGAATTCAGGGATGTCATCTGGAATTTTTGCTCCATATTTGGTTAGTTCACCAACCAAAATAGTTGGCTTTCCTCTGCCTTCCTTTCCACAGCCTTTCCTTCCTGTGCTGAACAGACTTTGCTTTTGAAGTTATTATGCTGTGATTTTTAAATTACACTGTTTGCATGTTTTGCTCTTTGAAATTTTTACCTACTTTTCTGGCTGAATCAGAAAATCTATAGAAGAAAGTTAATAAGCAATGAAGGCTTTAGTTGCACAATTAGTGCAAATGTAAATTCTCCAGTCTTCAGCTCATAATTTAAGCCAATTTGAAACATTCTGTTGCAAGTTTTATGCTTTTTGGTTTTTTTTCATTGTTGCTTTAGTAGTGCTGTGCTTTTGCTATTTTTGCAGCATCAAAATCATTCTCTGTTTGTCATGCTCCATTTGGTTGCAGTGGAGATGACTGTCAGAGAAATACAATTTTCCAGGCATTAATTGAAACGATGGCTTTCTATTCAGCATGCAGGAACTGACAGATGTAGATAAGGAACAGAGAAAATTCATTAAGTGGCATTTCTCCAGTTTTTTGTTCTTCTTCTGCCTCCAAAAAAAGCAACAATGCCAGATTAAATCATAAATGCATTCAATATACTGCACAGTATTGTAGAAAATGTTTTCTAGGGAATCATTTTCATTCAACCACAAATTTGAAATAAATTTTGGGGAAAAGTTTTGGAAACTGAAACCTTAAGAAATTACTCAAGTGTTGGAAGCATCAGTAATAAATTTTCACAGTGTTTCCTGAATGTGTGTATAATATTTGTGCATAAATTTGACCCTAATCTGCACATCTATTGTAAAACACTTTGATCAATTAATATTGCACAACTTTGACCTAGAAAAGTACTTAAAAAATAAAATATTCATGCTTCTGTGGAGAAATGAACATAAATCCAACCAGTTTGTGACTTATTGTCGTACAGAATATAAGATGGGTCGTACAGAATATAAGACTGGCACAGGCTGATGCTTGTGACAGTAACATATTAAGTCTGAAGTCATATTGAAACTGGTATTTCCATTCATGTTTTTTAGTCCCCACTGGTAGTTTTTCACTCCCTTGGATGTTTTATATCTCCATATAGAAACGATATTTTAAATCACTTTCGTTTGCAATGCTCTCATTGTCACAGGTCTCCTGGGACAAGTGAGAAATAAAAATACAATATCCAGGAACAGTGATGAAGTCAGTGTGTGTAATCTGAAAAAAACCAACATAAACCAGTCTAGCAGCAGGAAAGCCATCTCCTGGTTGACGGTACTGGTGAGGACAGATGTCCCTGTGCAGCCCTTGCTGTGCTAATTGACGTGTTTGCCATCTGTGGTGCCTGTCGGAGCAGCTCCCGCGGCTCTGCCAGGGCCACGGGCAGCCCCAGCCACCTCTAATCCTCCCCAACAATTCAGGTTTGCTCAGAGCACCTTTAGGACTATTTCACATTTCTGAATAAAGCAGGATACTTGGAAAAGATAAAAAGTGCTCCCCTTGTATGTTCTGTCAGCCATAACAATGTGAATTTATGGAAGTTTTTCAAAATCGACATCTCGCATTGCCTCAGATGCTCAGTCCCATTGCCAGAAGCTGCATCTCCCTGTGGAACTTTGTCCCTGCAGGAGGGGAGGAGGAGGGGCAGGCACTGGTCTCTGCTCTGTGGGGACCAGGGACAGGACCCCAGGGAACAGTTGAAGATGTATCAGGGGAGGTTTAGGTTGGACCTCAGGAAAAGGTTCCTCCCCCAGAGGCTGGTCGGGCACTGACCAGGCTCCCCAGGGCAGTGGGCACAGCCCCAAGGCTGCCAGAGCTCCAGGAGGGTTTGGACAACTCTCTCAGGGACGGGGTGGGATTGTTGGGGTGTCCTGGGCATGACCAGGAGTTGGACACGATGATCCTTGTGTGTCCCACCTCAGGAACTTTTGTGATTTTGTCCCTTTCTGACCTTGTCTCTACACTAATGCTTAGAACTGTTATGATCTGATTTCTTCATATGGTCTGTAAGTTTCTTCATTCTCCCCTTTCCTTTCTCTTTCTCTCAGTTAGGGAGTTCTGTCAGTCAGTGGGAGAAAAAGCCCCAAAACTTTGCTGAATGGGATTTTGAGTGTCGACCATGCCTCTGGAGAAGGGAAAGCGCTTGGTTTGAACTGAACTTTGAATTTAGTTTTCTAGGATTTGTAAATGATTTACAAGGAGATAAATTTCTTTATTGAAGATGAATGCACTCTGCTTTTTAGATGAGACTGGGTGAGTAATTTCCCCAAGACATAGACTTACAGAAAAGAGTAAAATCACATGCATAATTTACTCTTGTCTATTTGTGGTGCCTAAGGAAGATAATATTTATTATAAAAAATGTAAGAGTAAAGTAAAATTTACCTGAATTCCAACAGGGGTTACGTAGACTATAGCCTGGAAAATGATGATTACCATGGGTACTTTAAACTCAGTTTAATCCTCAGCCTTATGGTGTCTAAATGAAGAATTTTTGTCTTAGAGAAGAAGCAGCAATTTGAGTTCCAGTGTGTCTCTTTTGCTTTGGAGGCTTCTCAGGGTGTAGGTGTATTTATACAGGCCTTACAAACATGGGACAGGAGATGTGTGCTTTGCATTCCCTCCTGACAATGAGGTACAAGGCACAGTTTCAAAGTCACGTGTCGTGTCTCGGTAAATGTGATGAGGATTGTTGAAAAATGCTGGAGCAATTTCCTGTACCATTCCAGCCATCCCTCCCATGCTGGTGAGTCCTCAGTCATGTGCTGACCTGCTGGAGCTGGCCCACCACTGAGCACATATGTTCTGGGTTGGAAAACGCATTTTTCAGGTGTCTCTTCCTTCCATTCTCAAACGCGCCTTAAAGTTCCCTCTGTTTCGGAGTTTTGTTTTGCTGCTTGAAGATGCACGAGATGAAAATTTCTGCCCCCACAATTGTCAGTGCTGCCCATGGAATTTCCCTTTCTGGATGAAATCAGCTCTGTAGAGGAGTAGGTTGTGTTTTGGGGGCATGGTGCAAATCGTGCGTGCCCTTTTTACAAGTCGTATGAGGGGCGGCTGAGGGAGCTGGGGGAGCTCAGCCTGGAGAAAAGGAGGCTCAGGAGGGACCTTCTCACTCTCTACAACTCCCTGATAAGAGGGTGGAGCCAGGTGGGGGTCGAGCTCTGCTCCCAGGGAAATAGGGACAGAACAAGAGGAAACAGCCTCAAGTTGCACCAGGGGAGGTTCAGGTTGGATATTAGGGAAAATTTCTTCACTGAAAGAACTGTCAAGCACTGGAACAGGCTCCCCAGGGAAGTGGTGGAGTCACCATCCCTGGAAGTGTTAAAAACAATTACAGACATGATGCTTGAGGATGTGATTGTGTGGTGGACTTGGCAGTGTTGGGTTAATGGTCAGCTTCAATGATCTTAGAGGTCTATTCCAGCCTTAGTGATTCTATGATTCTTTGGCTTTTAGTGATAATCCTTCCTTGCATTGAGGGGCTTTACAGGCTTCTACAAGCTGATCAGACTGGACTTGTTTGGTTTTTGCTGAATGCTTGTCCCTGTGTCAGATCCCATCAGCAGCGAGTGACTGCCCTGCTCTCTCACGTGTGCTGCCCTAACTTCTGTGACCCATGTCGGGTCACCAAAAGGCAGCTATCCCATGGCTCAGAACCTGCGTTTCCTCGGGGGGGGAAAGGGTTTACCCTGCCCTGGAAGCTGACTGGGAGCTCTCTCAGAGGAGTGGAGAGCTTTGACATGCTATGGTTTGAATCATGGGAGATAACACAGACACATTTCATGACGACTGGAAGCTGTCACAGTGTCACTGAGCACTAGGTACTGAAAATTAAATGAAGTGAGGTAATAATAACTACAGCGTGCCTTTATCTGGGGGGGAGAAGGGTTGTGTTTCTTAGAAGCTCAAGGTAAAATGAAAGTTTGATGAGTTAACCTAGAGGCAGAAGCTCCACAGCAGCTGTAATTATACACCTGGAGTGAAAGGTGAGTCACCATCTGCCTGGACTGTGGCAGGACTGATATGTTCAGACCAGCATCGCTTTCGTCTTGGGGAAATGGTGCTTGGGCCTGGTGCTGTCAGCTGAGAGGGGTCTGAGAGGGACAGGGACACTGCTGGGGGCAACCCAAACACACAGTGGGGACTCTCAGCACATTAGGAGCCTGACTGGTGTTCCTTGACGTCCTGAAGGTGATGTTTCTAGGGCTTCCCATTCCTAATGTACCCCATGGGTGGTGATAGGATTTGGGATAGCCAAGGACTCACCCTGAACTGCCTGAGCTGAGGAATCCTTCCAGTGTGGGGTCCATGGTTTCCTCTTGCTCTCCTGCAGGCACCTTTGTGTTCCTCTGAGACGAGCCCTGAACTTCAGTGTTTTCTGGGTGAACAAGCATAAACAACTTGACATTTCTATCACATTCAAAACCTATAGTTTTATAAATGTTCCAACTGGGTCGGTCTCTTCTCTCAGGCAACAAGCGACGAGACAAGAGGAAACGGCCCGAAGTTACACCCTGGGAGGTTTAAATTGAATATTAGGAAAAATTTCTTCATGGAAAGGGTTGTCCAGTGTTGGAACAGGCTGCCCAGGGAAGTGGTGGAGGCACCATTCCTGGAGGGATTTAAAAGACCTGTGACTGTGGCACTTTGGGGACCTGGTTAAGTGGTGACCTTGACAGTGTTGGGTTAACAGTTGGATTTGATGATCTTAAAGGTCTTTTCCAACCTAAACAATTCTATGATGTCAAGTATTATTTGCAGATATATATAACACCTATTGCAGTTCTTTGTGCTGCTGAGACAGATATATGGACTCAATTATTAAACCCTGATGCTTGCAAGTCTTTTTTCTTTCTTTTTTTTTCTTTTTCCATGGAAAGTCACTAGATGTTCATACTTTAATATAATTAAAAAATAGGAAAAAGCCCCCCACCCAAGTGGGTTGTTCAGCACAACCACCCATTCCTATCCTGCATCCTTAAATTGAAATGATCTTAAATTGAAGTGTCATTCAAAACATGTGCATTTTTATATCAATTTGAGCAACCATACCATTCCTTTTTCCCTGTCTGTGCATAGAACCTGTCACTTTGTCTTTCTTCACGTGACAAAAATGTGGTGCAGTTCATTCCAGTGATGAGTTGCAGCCAGAGGGGTTCCTTTGAAGCAGCACAAGGCATGTTTTATTGATTTATACTTCGAGTTCATCGATCTGCTTTCAGAACAAAGTATCATCTTCTACTGGTATTTCCAAAAGCTGCCAACAGCTATTCCAGCTTCATCCCAAATATCATTTATTTGTGCTTTATGATCTATTTTCAGAAGTCATTGCTTACATGTGCATTTGTATCTATGTACCTAGGTCTTATTAAAATAAATCTCCCAATTCAAAGATTTTTTTATGATTAAACCTGGCAGGAATTTGTATTAAATGGAGCCCATAAGAATTCTGTTCAGAACATAAGGACAAATCATCTTGCAAAAGCAACATTTAAGTGGAATATCTCCCTGTTTGTTGATATGCCATAGGTGATACAGTTTGTAGCTTTCCTTAAAGAAGGAATTTATAGGAATGCAGATACAAGTGGGCATTTTCTATTTCACTGCAATTTTAATTTACTTTATTTTATTTTATTTACAGGATTAGCCGGCACTGCTGCGGACCTAGAAAAAAGAAAGCTTATTTTTGGAAAAAATTTTATACCTCCAAAGAAGCCAAAAACATTCATACAGCTAGTTTGGGAAGCGTTGCAGGATGTGACTCTTATAATCTTGGAAATTGCAGCCATCATATCTTTGGGGCTTTCGTTTTATCAGCCACCTGGAGAAGGGAATGAAGGTAAAAACCTTTCATAGAAGTCATCTCTGTGAGTTTAAGTAAAACCAGTCCTTAAATCAATGTCGATCTCAAATCAATGCCATCACCGCTCTCCAGAAGGTCACGATCAGGAAATTTCCATGTGGTTTGTTCCTGATACCATTACACCTGGTACTGACATATTTTTTTGTATCCTGACATTTCTTTATGCAAATCCTGCACCTTTTGACATATGCTAAGAAAAAGCACAATATTCTTATCAAACGGGAGTGTTTTTGTTGCCGTTTCCACCTCTGTGTTTAGTGTTTGTTTAATTCATCTTGGGTGGTTGTTTTCCAACTTTATAGAGGAGAAATATGTAATTGCTTATATAACTGATGCATCCAATCCACAGGAACACGGGCAAGTCTAGTTTTTACCAGCTGAAGACTCGAACTTAGTGGAATTCACACATTTTAGTATTTTTAGTGATGGAGCTGAGGCTTGTGAGCCTGGCTCAAAAGGGAGTTTTGGAGGCAAACTCATGTTACTGATAAACCATATTCTGCAGAGTCCTTCTGTGATGTCTGTGCAAAGCTTTAACACCCTGCCTGGCCCCCTTCTTTCTTCTCCCCTTTTTCCCCCCTTTGGAAAGTACTCTTGAATTCACACACTTAAAATACTCGTTCCTCTCCATAAATGCAAGATTTCCATTTCTGGCAACTGATCCAGATTTTTTTTTGTCCCCCTCCTGCTCTCTCCTAGACTTATAAAGCTGGATAAAACATGCTGTGTGAAATGACGTGAGCAGCTTGGCAAATGTAGGAAGAATGTCTTCCTCTAAATATAGCCCTGAAATGCTTTTTACATTTGCTGCAGTCTCTTCTGGCTGCTTTCCTTGAAGCCCCTTCCTTCTTCCTTTTCCATTCAGCAGCAGAATAAGCACGTAGCCATGCACAGCTCTTGGATTATGGTCCTTTAATCCTTTATACACAATTGGGAATCTTTTATTGCTTTCTCACTGAATTTTGAATCTGTGACTATTGATTCAGCAGGTGTTCAATTTAGGCATGAAAAGATAAAGGATTCATTTGGTTTTTTAATCTAAGAAAATGTTATTTATTGCTATTACTTCACTTAACTGGCCATGGTGGAATACTTTGGGGACAATATAAACGATGAATGATGCTTTACAAATTATTATTTAGTTTAGATTTTTTTTTTGTCAGACATGAATGTAGAGTACCTTCATATTTTATTTTATTTGGTGGGAAAGGAATTTAAAAAATAGGATTTGTACAGGTTTTAGCAAGAGGGGAGATGTGTCATCAGACAATTTTTTTCTTTTTTTAAAATGTTATTATTTTGATACTGCACTTAAAATGTTTCTTTTCCCTTGGGGAAGTATGACACAGCTGAGATTCTGAGACAGTTGGAAAAGCTCAGTAGCACAGCCTGGGAGAATATGTTTGTGTTTTCCCACAGCACAGTATTTTATTCACTGGTTGCTATTTTCCCTAGGTTTTTAGGATTGTTTTCCTGGAAGGTTTTGCCCTGATTTACACAAGGAGAATAAATCAAGTTAGTGAATATCTTGTAATCCAGCTTTTTGAACACGTTGCAAAGGTCTTCTACATTTTGGGAAGTCTTTATTAGAGAAGTTGTATAAATAATTCTCTTTCATTTTAAGATCAGTATATCATAAACTGCTGCCAAGGATACCTTTGTTTTATTGGTAGATATCCTTTTTAAGAGTCCTAAATGTTGGAAAATGGACATATTAAGTTTGTTTTCTTGCCTTGGTACAGTGGGGAGTAATTACACTTGAAATGGATTTGATGGTTTTGCCTAGCATTCAGTAACCAATTACAGAATAAAATATATAGAATATCCTGAGCTGGAAGGGGACCCACAGGATCATCAATTCCAACTCCTGGCCCTGCACAGGACAATCCCAAAATCCCGCCTTGTGCCTGAGAACGTTGTAGACTAATGTTGAGTTCAGTTCAATGAAGGTTTTACGAAGAAATAAATGATTCTGTTTTGTCTACAGTTAAGCCAATTTACTGAACAACATAAACTGTTCCTGGAGTTGCCCAGGAATGTGGATTCAGACCAAACACGAGCCTGTCAGGAGATTATAGTTCTCTGAAAGGGCAGCAGCTCGAAAGCTTTATGTCTTGTGAAATGTCTGAATCTCATATTCGTTACACATTGATCCATCTGTGCACGGCTGTTTTAACAGAAAATATGGAAAAAAAAATCCAGTATGTAATATCCTTGCAGCAGTTTGAGTTATGCCCAATCTCGTTTCGTTGAGGTGAGAGGGTAATATTGCCTATGGGATGTAATATAGAATCCCTACGCAGTGACTGGAAGAAGTGACAAATGTTCCTTTGGGAAGCCTGAAAAACCTGTATTTTCCTTTTCTGACTCTTCCCAGAACAAAAATAATTCTTTGAAATGTACATTTATTAGCAAGGCTTGTGTTTTTTCTTGAAAAGAGTATATTTACTTCTGGAAGCACAGCCTGATGTTAGGAAGGGGAGCTGACATGTTTTGCTAACTCTCTACTCTTGATCTCCCCCAGCTCCTCCACACTCTTCTTTAAATGTTTCTCCAGCAGTTTCTGGATAAACTCAGTAGTTGTGCTGTCCAGCCCCTCGATGGTGCTCCTGGGGGAGCAGGTGGGAGGCAGTGCTGATTCCTGGTGCCGAATTCCCCCCGGATCTCTTTATGGAAGCAGTGTGCAGGGCCTGTGGTGCCTGCCCACAGCTGCTGAAGGTGGTCCATGGGCTCACTAGGTGATGGGCAGCTTCCAGGGAAAGTATTTATCTCTCTAGATGATTCTTAATTTTTTTTCTTTTCTCTCCCTAAAAGTTGTCAATATTTCATTCTGCTGGTTGATGGTAACATCAAATACAAAGCCTGTGACAGGCAAGTTTGTCCACAGCTCAACAGAAAGTCTCCTTTGGGTAACAAGATACTATTTTTTGGTGCATGGTTGTTTTATAGCATATAAGGTGCCTCCTCTTCCAAATTTTAATTTTTTTATTTTGGTTTATTTTTTTTTAATTAAATGCATTTTCATTTTGAAAGTGAGTCAACAAGACAGTTCTTTCCACACTAATTTGTTCAAACATCACTGACAATAACCTCAGCTCTCCAATTTAGGGTTAACTTGAAAAGTTGTGACCACCTTAAGTGACAGTTTTCTTTGTAGAATTGAGGGATGAAAATAAGAGACACAGCGCTGGGAAGACACAGTGGCAGGGAAACACCACTTTGTGTATTTTTTTTAATGTAGTGTACATATACACTACCTTTATATCTAATATATTTATATCTGCCTTTCATATATCCTCAACTTTTATGTGCCAGTGGCCTTACCAGTTAGTATAATAAGTTAAAGCCACATTTATTTTCTAGAATTAATACAACTCTTTCTTTTTGGGCACCTGAAACCTCCTTTTAACTTTTGATGCAGTAACAGAATTAGCATTTATGTGTTTTCTGCAGTTTAAATGCAAAATATTTGTCCTGATGCTTGTGAAGGAGAAATACATTATAAAATCTACACATCCTAAAACATTAGAATGCATGAACTGCTTCAGGAACCTTGTGGAAGGGAATAGTCTCGTGCATGTACTGAGTGCATTTTGCTGTATAAAAGGCAGCTACGAGCTCACAAGTTCATTTTCCATCTGTATTTCTTAGATTAGTTGTTATTTCTTTTTTTCAGCTATTAATGTTCAGACATCCCCAAATTTAAGTCCTTCAACTGTAGTATAATTGCATTTCCAAACATCTACAACACAGTCTGGTATTATCTTGAGGAGAGTAAGTAGATTGTTGTGCCCCAGTCACACTCAGTTGACACTGGTGGAAACAGTTGTCATTTCTGTGGTTTTGAAGCATCAGTTGTGATATTGCTCAACCAACCCGAACTGGAGGAGTAATAATCTGTTGTTGGAGTTTCTGTTCTGCTACAATTCTTCATTTATGATATGGATGTAAAATCTTGGAAAACCTGCTTTCATTTTCTGGTGCAATCACAAAATCTGATCTGGAGGAATCACTAGATAATAGTGCAGTTTTATTGCTTCTCCAGAAGCTGCTTTACTTCTTTTATTTTCATATTTCTTAACAGGAGTGAAAGTGTCAAGAATGTTGTTCTTAGAAGTTGTGACGGAGTTTATTTTGATTTATTATGATCTGCTTTGCATTCCCTTTCACCCTCTGACAGGCCATTAGAAGCAATTGAGAACTTCTGCATAAGTTATTGTCAGCCCTGTGGCAATTACTGCTCTCATTACTGATCCACACGGAATCAGTTTTCCACTCTTTCAAAAAAGTGCAAAACTGCTGCTGTGTTTTAGCAAATGAATATTGAGAGAAAATTCTCGGTGCAGATGTAACCTCTGCTACAGTGAGGATCACACAGGGGTGTGGCTGAGGCAAGGCAAAAATACTTTGTTCCTCAGACAAAACCCTTGTGTGTCTTGGGTGAATGGACTATAGACTGTTCCCTGACCATGCCAAGTAGGGGGCCTATGGTATGTAAAGAGGATTTAATGAACATATGATATCCTGGCTTTTTTTTTTTGTGTGGGGTTTTTTTTTGGTTTTGGTTTTAATTTGGTTTTTTGTTTGTTTGTTTTGTTTGGGGGGGGGTTGTTTGGTTTTTTGTTGGTTTTTTGTTTGTTTTTGTAATATAGATTAGAGTTAGTCCAGGACTAAATTTGAAACATTTGCCTTTGCATATCGGTTTATAGTGAAAAAATTTTTATATACAGTTTGTAAAAAAATATCAAGTGCCCTGGGTTTTTTTGTATGAAAAGAAAGAGCTGCTTCATGAGATCAAGCATTGGTCTCAAACCATTACATTGCTTGAGGAAAGGAAACATCCTTTAGGAAAGAGTGCTTAGACTCAGTCAGAAATCCACCGAAGGAATGGGAATTGGAGCTTCTCTTGGTTGCTCCCAAATCTCTTCTTTTGGCTGTAGATCTGCAAGAATCTCCTCCCTGGTGGGTTGTTGGGTTTTGGCCATCTCCACACAGTCTGCCCAGCAGGATTGTCCTGCTTTGTCACATCCCCCCATCCATAACCGTGTGAACTGCCTAAAAATTTTCAGAGCCTTCTGCTGACACCTTCAGTAGCAACTTCTGAGCCCTCCTGAGTCCTCCCCCTTGTTTCTGTCTTCAGGCCTTACATCACATGTAGCTCTTATTCCCCGGTCGCAAGAAATGCTGATGTCACCCCCTGACAGTTGTTTGCTGTTTCCATGAATGTAGCAAACCTTTTAACTGTTCTTCCTTGAACTCTTTCCTTATGTGGATTACAAAGAGGGAAGAAGGTAGCCTGAGGTAAGATGTTTTAACATCCCACTGTTTGGTGTGAAGCTCTGGGCATGATATCTGTTTTCCAGTATACAGCTTTTTTTGCAGCTTAAGGGTGGGAAAAAAGGAAAAGTCGTTTTGGTTGAGGCAGTTTCTGTTAAAATTCCCAAGGCAAAACTCTATCTTGAAAATAAAGTTCAATGAATAGTTACATTGCTTAATGCTGCTCAGCAGAGCTTTGCCTGGGTTACCTCCCCCTTACTCATGCAACAAGTTGATGAACTGGAAAAAATACAGGAACAGGACATGGTCCCCTGAAATTTGGTCCTCACAAACCTCTTGTTTTAAGCTGTTGGTGGTGTTGATGCATTGCTACTGCTCAGGGCTGTGGCTGAGATGCCTGCTGGCCTCTCGTGACTCACGAGACTTATTTCCTGGGCTTCACTGCTCTGTTGTCTTGTGATTCCTACAATGTGCCAGGTTGGTCAATAGGGACTAAAGCTGGAGATTTAAACCAGAAAGAATATCCAAAAACTGGAGAGAGGGTACAGCTGGTCCACAGCTCCTGTGAGGATGGTGCCTTATCTTGTTTGAGGCACTACTCACTTGTGGTACAACTGTTTGTGCATCCCCATCCTGATGGAGTGGACAGCAGGTCACAGCCAGGGAAGTGCAAGAGCCAACATGCTCAGACGTGCTGGAGTCACCAGAAGAAGTCTTCCCTACAGAATCCAAGGCAGCCATGGGATGTTCAGATAAAGAACACTGTAAAAATCAGCCCGAGGGGAAAAAACCTGAAGCCAAACAAATTCCAGATCTCTGGTGTGGGGTTTGAAATGCTGCTCTGTTCTCACCTTCTCCCAGGTTACTGCCCATGGAGTAACTCAAAATATGTCTCTTGGCATCTCATGACATTGAACAAGTCTGGAGAAATAAGTCACAGTGGGAAAGATTTGACACGGTGCAGGTATTGTGGAAGGAAGTGGAAAAAGTAAGAATTCTGTTCATGTTATAAAGAATATATATATAAAAGAATATATATATATGTGAAAGAATTTGAGCAGTTGACAACAAACTTCTCTTTCTTAAATTAGGACTGAAAATACTGAATTTAATACCAACTAGTTTGAATTTCTTTGTAGTGTATAGTCTGTACTGATGTACATTAAAAAACAATAACAGTGTTTCCACAATTTGGGTCAGCCCAATCCTCCTCCCTGCCAGATCCCTACCCTGGATGCAAATTCTGCTGGAGCAGAACAGCTGCAATAGACTGCTGGGCTTCAGCCTAAGCTCAAGTACAGTGCCACGTTATAAAGATATGATGCCTGTCCTAATTCCCCAGCACTCATTTGTGGGTATTCTGGAATCTCTAGGACTGAAAAAACTCAGTGTAACAACAGGTAATTAAGACATTGCTCCTTCAAAACATTTCAAAATTCTGTTCTCGTGGACAGCATCTTTTTGGGGTTCCAGTTCTCAGCTTTCCTTAGATCAGTTTGTGGTTTTGCTCCTTTTCACATGACATCTAGGCTTCTAAATGGAATTTCACCCTGATGACATATAGCAGACGTTCAAGGATCCACTTGCATCCAGGGGAAAATAAGAAATGCCACCTTTCTAATAGAGCTCTAAGGTCATGTTAACAATTCCATTAATTCTTCTGTATTTGCACATGTAAACAGCTGAAGTATCTCATCCAGCTTTTGACCTGTAATGTAATTTGTTTTTTCTTTATTTTTGTTTATTTGGTCTTTTTGTTTAATTGGTTTTTTCTTATTTTTAAATAAAGGTCAGTTCTTCCCCACTACTGCCTATATTTCCAAATCAGCTAAAATCTTATACTGGTTTATTTTTATTGTCAGATGCACATGCAGGATTTGTCTGCTGCTCTTGCACACATTTTTCTGCATATAGAGAAATTTGACCTCCATTGGAGGGTGTGAGTAGAAACCTCAGCCTGCTCTGCTGGATCAGCAGGTCCCAGTTCTGTTCAGAGTAAGGGACAATGGAGAGGGGGATAAAACCCAAAGCCAGCCTTGGCACCATCACAGGAAATAGAGGCCTGTGGGCAGCTCTTAGAGGTTAATTTATTTGATTTCTTGGTATGCAAGAGTTGTGTGTTCCCTTCCTGTTCGGAAAGAAAGCAAAGCATCATTTCCAACTTCCTCACAAAGACCAATACTGGGGCTTGCAGGGAGAGCTGGGCAGTCTCTGTGATTCAGACAGGGTGGGAAAGGAAGGAAAAGACCCTTTCTGTGTTGCCATGCATGTCAGGACAACTTGACCGTATATTTGATAAAATTCTTCTTATTTTTTCTCCAGTTTTTAAACTATGATTTTCTTCCCTTTGGTTTCTTGCCAACAATTGTGACAGAACTACATTCATTTGAGTATTTTTAGGTAGATGATGTTTGGAATCGCTCATTCAGCATCCAATTCTGAAAAATTTTCTTCCCACTCTCACAGAAACGCTTTTCTTTTTTTAAAGTTATTGCCCAGATCATAAACTTCTTATATTCTCTTTCCAAGAAGTATAATGTCTTAGTAGACAGATTTTTTTTCTTTTTTTTTTTTTTTCTTTCTGGAGATTCTAGAAATCTTACATTTTTCTGTGATGAAATGAGCTTATTCTTAAATTATTCTTAAATAAACACACCGAATGCCTGCCGGGGAAACCTGGAAATAGATTCCTGTGTACGTAAACACACATTGGCACGGGAGCAACACACAGGTGTCCTTTGGGCAGGAGGCAAAGTTGGATCCAAAACACATCCCAGGATTAGCTCTGCAGGAGCTCTGCCATCTCATCTGGTGTGGGGAATGGCACTTGTTGTCATGAAATTCTGTGGTGGCAGTGCAGTCACTTCCTGCCAAATGTGAACATGTTGGGTTTATTGTTTTTATCTTTAATAATATTGACCATTTGTGTTACTTTAACCCTAAAAATGAGCACTAGTAAACCTAGGTATGGCTCAAGAGTTCGTTTAAACAAGGAATACCCGTGTGACCCCTTTGCTTAAATATCACTGGGGAATAAACTGTTGTTTTAAAAAAAGGAAAAGCACTGATTACTGAGGAACTTTAACCAAATTTAATTAAACTGAATTAAAAGTAACCTGAGATGAATAACCATGCCAAAGTCTCGTGCCATCCTCTGAGGAATTCAGTTCATTTACTTCCTAGTGAGACACAATGAGCACAATTAAAGAAAAGCTAATTGTTTTAATGCAGCATTTGTCAATTTTTGCCTTGTCTTTGCACACATCAGGGATTTCATCCTACATTTCCCTTAGCATTTTAATTCAGGAGGGTTACCTGCATGCATAATGAAGCACATTCATTTTTTAAATCTTTTGCCAGACTTTTCCATACCAAGAGTCTTGCAGGGCTGATTTAAGATCCTGGGACACAAAAGGTTCCACAGGAAAATATTGCATGTATCTCCCTGTCTCTAAAAATCTGCCTCCTTTAATTAATATGCACTTAATCAATTTGATTAATGAGTGCAAGACTCAGAAATGAGTCAGCTGAACAAAGTTAATTCTCTAGTTTTTGTGGCAGTTTTAGATCTTAATCTTTCATTTTAATATCATTTTGGATGCAATAAGGTAAATTGCCTTAAAATACGTAAACATAGGCAGCATAAAAATCTAGTTTGTAAGGCAAACATTAATGTTATTTTGCAAATCTCCTAGAATCATAGCAGTGCATAGCATTAAACAACTGTAAATCTTTTGCCAGCCCTCCCAGTTATGATGTCAACATTAAGGTGAAACACTGATTCCACAACTTGAGTGTGTGGAATTTAAACACATTTAAAGACATTTAAACAATGTCTTAAGTAATATTTTTGGTGCATTGAAGATCTGTCATCTCTCTAAATCCTCTCCATTATGCAAAATACATTGGAGAAAATATGAAGCCTTTTTAAAATGAAATGAGCTGAGATTCATTCATTTTGATACTTTGCAGTGATTTGAATCCCAACTTTCACCATGTCTCAGGGACTGGATCAGTACGAAGCAAACCAACGCAACACTCCTGAACAATTACTAAAAATATTTTCAGGACTTTGCTGCAGATGCTGAAAACAGCAATAATTGGCAAACATCTCCAAATCTCTTGTGTATCTCCAGAGGTCAAGGGAACAGCTTGTCCTGTAATCCTCACTGTCAGTGTCAACTAATCACCCCCTGGCACGGCAGGGAAATCTCGCTGCCACTTCCGAGCTCCTGATCTGTGCTATTTGCAGGCTGGAAACACTGCCTTTCATTTTGCAGGCCTGTCAACCTTTTTTCTAATACAGTATAATATATCCAACCAGCTACTTTGGGGGGTTTGAGTTCTGACTTCACTTTAGCCCTTAATCAGAACAGATTCAGAGTTACACCCCCCACGTTTGTCTCAGAGTGCTTTCAAATGACGTTGTTTTGACTATAAAAACCTGAAGTGTGTGTATCATTCCATAAGTCTGTGTAGAGTGTGTTACATAATGTTCTCCAGGCACTGAGCAATAAGAAATCAATGGAAAACCCTGTTGTATATCAGAGGGTATAAGGGCCATGCAGCCTTAAGAGCTGATGTGTCCTAATGGGAATCCTTTATTGTCTTTGCTGCTGAACAAATCACACTGATCCAGCTGTCACTGCACCTGAGGCTTTCACTGTGCTGTCCAGGGAGGAGAGTTCTCAAGAGAAGATGAGCTATTAGAAAATAGCATTTTTTATATAAAATAGATTAATCTCAAAAGTATAGGTTGTTTTCAGAGTTACGAAAGCACAGCTTTGGAGGGGCGTCATTGCACACCCTCTAATTCTTTCCTCATTCTTCATAAAAATTAAACCACGAGATTTCCAGAAGGATTTTTTAAACCAGTCTAAACAGTCTGTCAGTACAAGGGATGAAGCAGTTGGCAGCCTGGAAAATAAGAGAAACAGAAGTATTTGCCCTTTTAAAAACAGCTTGTCCTGCCAGAACCCCCCATTTAACCCCCCTCCTCCCCAAGCTCGGATGAGGTGAAGCAGCATATGGCTTCTAGTGACATTACCCCAATCTGTTTAAAAAATTCAGTTCTTTAAGAATTTGCTTGGAAAAGTATCTTCCTTTTTAATTCCTGCCCTAAATCCTACTTCAATGCATGGTCTAAATATTCAGGAGCAGAAAGGAGAACAGGTCTCGCTGTCACCAATCCTTGTCTAAGGCTGTGTTCACTGGTAGAAGGTTGTGCCCCTTTGGGTTGGCATTACCTGGATAGGCCCTTGAATTTCTGGAACAGTTTTGCTTTTATTTTCCAGATTGAAAGGAAGGGACAAATTTAGGTTGGGGGCTCCAATATAGGATGAATTGGTGAGAGTCCTGGATGATGTGTGGTCATGGAGAGCACCCTGTGGGGCTGGGGCTGGTTGGTAGAGCCAGATGGAGCCTGGGGCTGGTGTTCAGGTGTAGCTGCCAAACCAGTCAGGGCCCAAACTGAACCTGTAGGGCCTTTCCTGGGGCTTTGCCCCCCTGTGCTTGAGATAATGCCCCTGGAGAGAGCACAAAAGCTCAGACAATGTCCCAGCAGCCATCTCTGGTGGCTCTCAGCTGGATTGTGCTGGGGTAGTGATAACCCTGGCTATGCTGGTGGATTTATGCAGCTTTATGCAGGCTGGATTTGTAGATTTGGGGAGATGACATCCTTTTGGCTGGCTCTGTGGGGTGGTACAGGGGTGCTCTGCAGCCAAGGACTAGGGGAAGGTGATGCAGGGGCTCCCCTGAGCATCATCCCTGCACCCAGTGACAGGACAAGCCTTGCTGGCCGGGTTTGCATCCTGTGCAGAGCAGCAAAGCTGGGTTTGCTTTGAGCTCCCAGCACTCCCTATATTAGGAGTGCGGTGCTGAGGGGAGTGCTGGATATGCAAATCAGAGAGCACTCCAGTCTCTGTTCCTCCCTGACCTGCTTAATCCCAGCCTGGTGACAGCATGCAAAGGCAAACAAGAAGAGGCAGGAGACGAGAAAACCAACTTAGGGATCTTGGAGGTGGTTTAGTCTGTCTCCACTCTCAAAAGCAATATCAGCAATACTTAAGCTCTCCTGGACAGCCATTCATCTTACTTATCTTTAAAAGGTTCCAGTGATGGAAATTCTATGTCTTCCCTGGATAATCTGTCTGAGTGTCCACGCAGTGAGGCAGTAATTCATGGTGTATATCCAAGATGTCTCTTGTAAGAATTTAAACACATCGCTGCCTTTTTATGTTTTACGTGGATGTGAAGACCAATTTGTGGTGTTATATTTCCAGCCATATTTTATCTACTCAAAGACAACTTGATTATAAATACCAGCACGTAGTTATTTGTGGAAACTTACCCAACTTATTCAATAGAAATTTGAGCAACATGTCAGCAGTACAGAGGAATACAAATATTACACTGAATTTGACAAAGGGAGCCAAAATATTATCTTAAAATTATTTACCTGGTGTTTGAAAAAACCAAACAAATTCTCTCAAACCAATGAAAAAACAAAAGCTCTGAAAACATCTCTATTGTCAAGAGTTAATAGCTCATAAAAAAAATAATATAAAATACAAGAATACCAAATGTTTTGTTATTTGATTGTGAATTAAAAATCAGCTTAAATTTAGCAGCTCTAAAATCTCAATTATATGTCGAATTTGCAAAATCTGTTAATGATGTTTTTTAACACAAAGCATTTTTGGATCAGGTTCTAGGATTGCTTTACAGTTTCAAAGGAGGGTGCTGGTTGCCAACCAGTCTGCAGGAGTCCAGACAAACCATGTTACAACCCAAAGTCTGCTGTTGCTGGGCTTGAATTAGAATGAAAAATTACTAACTGGAAAAAAATGTTTAAGTACAGATGACTGAAACAAAGCAGAAATCCCTTTTTGAACAAGAACACTGTGATGATAAGGCGGGTGTACAGCACTTTGCTGCTTTTCTTTCTTCCCAGATATCTGTAATCAGGTACTGAGTTGGGACCTGGAGAGAAGACTCTTAAAATCTTCAAACTGTAGATGCAGTTGAGGTTTTCTTTTAAAGTTTAATCAGGTGGAGAATAGAACAGGCTCCCACCCTGCTGAGCTACAGCTACAGGAATAAAGCACAGATGAGTGAGTGTGGGGTGTTACAGTCCCCACCTCTTAGATCTAATGCAGTAGAGTTAATACCACTTTGTAATTATATGAATCTGTGGGCAACTACACATATATATGTGTTTATATATGTATATGTGTTTATATATATATGCATATTTTCATGTGTGTGTATATACACACACACACACATATCAGAAAAGTAGCAATTTTAACAACTAATTTCAATTTAATTCTGTTTTGTGTAAGTTCTGCCTTTTCTCTCTAGGATATGCTGCTCCTCTTGTTTCAGTTCAGTATGCATAATTAACATGCAGGCTATACAGAATGTACATTCTAAATAGAGATTATCCTCATTGCCTGCAGCTTTAGCTTGCTTTGGATGTATCTGTGTTAACATTTTTGTTTGGATACAGAATATACCTCAAAAATCTCTACTTCTGTCTGTCCCCAGTGAATATGCTGTGATTCACATTACAGGATGGTTTTTGGGGAGTGAGCAAACTGGACGTGCATCCAGAGGGGATTTCATCCCATCCTTTGGGATGAAACCAAACAGAAAAACACAGTCCAGAAACTCGTTCCCTTAGCACATAGATTGGCACTGTAAAACTTCTTTTATAGGGCCACGCTGGTGTTGATAGAACTTTTTAATGCCTTCTGCTGCAAGACATTATGATACAATGTTTAATCTTTTACTGGCATGATTTTTCACCTCTTAAAGCTTTATAGCAGAAATGAAGATGAGAAATTTAATGGGAGTAATAAACACTCACAATTTATGAGGGGGTTTTGTGGCTGAGGTCTACAAATCTTCCCTATCTTCTTGGAGCAGGTTTTCTTGTTCTCCTGAGTGTGTCTGACGAGCGGGGCAGCAGAAAAGGCTGCAGTGTTCCAGGAATTGGCTCTGGAGCACATCACTGGAGCCCGAGCTCGAAAGGCACAGCTTGGATGCTCTGGTTTATGCTGTTTCCTACCTGTGCTAGTTGCTTAAGCCACTCAGCTGCAAATGTTCTTAATTAATGGCTTTCCAGCTCTAGTCCGTGGACCTCTGAGAATCCATGAATTACTGTGTAGGGGCCTATTAAATCAATAACCTTTTCTTGGTAACCTCTCTCTGCAGGGCTTGTAGGTTGGAAGGAGTTGACAATTACTCTCTGAACGGTCCAGGTGTGTCATCACTTCATCCCCTGGTCCACTTGGTTTTGTTTTTTAAAAAGCTCTGGTGAAACATTTGTCAATATTTCCAGGCAAAGACAACTCTTTTCAATTTAGTCTCGCAATTTTTTGGTAGTATTTCTGTTAAATACTCTAAAGTCATCTCGGTTAGAACATCTTGTTTTAAAGCACCAAAAAAAAAAGGGGAGGGGGGAAATATTTTTGGAAGCAAGTACATTTCATTTATATTAGAGCACAGGCAAAGAGTGATGGAACTATACAAGCATCCATTACTCAGGCAGATGCCACCCTAAAAACCTTCTTCAGTGATTTGCTCTTTTCATCCTTCTGCTTCAGACAGAAAGAGAAAAGGCTCTGTTGATAAGCACTTCGTAGCTGAAGCATGAATAAGACAGACAGCTCTCCATCTGATTATGTATTTATGAATTATTTGTTGTTCTCTGTCAATGTTAAATGTTTTTCATAGGTCTATTTAAAGCTGAGTGCCTCCATGAGAGCTGGTTTGCTGTTAAGCATTTATTTATTTTCACGGGTTTCTCTGTTTCTTGGTGCTTTCAGTGTTCTGTGATGAGAGTGGGAGCTGAGGAAGTGTTCCAATCCTCCTCTCCATCCAGCTGTATTTAGGAAGTACTGGAAGATGTCAAGGATTGCTACATGAGAAATGGGAGCATTCTGCCTGTTTTTAGAATCCAACTGCAGCTTTAGCTTTCTGACGTGTTTGTACAGAGCTCCAAACTTAGCAGGTTTTCTTGATTATACATATTTTTTCTTCAGCCATTGATGTTTAGGAAGGTTCTTCTAAGACAACTTTATCCCACTAGCTGCAGTGTTCCCTATGCCATTTTTTTTCTTATAGCAAGGTTAGAATTCCAAATCAAACTTAATTAAACTTATCCAAGTGAGTAAATGTCAACATATGGGCAGCCACTGCACTGCTAATATCAAGCTAAAAAATTCTAATTTCTTCCTATGGGTTTTATTCATAATGATTTGTTTGCATTGGCACAGTAGCCTATTCCAAGTGTGGTCTTAAAACATTTGATCATGAAAAAAGGCATTTCTTCTCCTCCTTATTTCCCCCTGAATTAACCAATTCCATTTATAACAGCATTCCAATTAAGCAAATCAGAACTCATGCAGTTCTCTGGAACCCTAGTTCCCTACATTAATTCAGTTTATTGCGTGCATCTTTCAAACTGAGTTTGTCTTTCACATTCAGCTTTGTCATAGTTAGGACATTTAAATAATATAACTTGAAAGGGATGCCTTGTTTGTGCTACGTGTTCTGCATTGCTGTAAGTTGGTTTGCCTTGTTGTTAATGCAATATAGACCTAAAACACTTCTCTGGTAGAGTCAAAGCAACTGAGTTACCTCCAGGTAGGGTTTCTGAGGGCATCAAGGCTGGATGCTAAACAGGATTTCACAGCAAAGTATTGACATGTAATTTTATTCTGCATTGGAACTGAACTGAGGGGTTTTAGCTTTTGGGTTTTTTCCATGAAAAACCCTGAGAAAAGAGCTTTAACTGAATGATCAAGCAAGACTGTTTAAGAGTAAGACCACGTGCACCTTGTCTGCATTCCTGCAACAGTGACTTACATCTGGAGAATTTTGTAAATCTATTTTTATCTGTCCCGGATGAATACAAAGAAATCTTCAACCTTAAGTAGAATATTCCTTGTGGACATTGGTATTTGTACTGAAATGAAAAGTTATGTCAGAATCAATTGCTAATGAAAAATGTATTTTTTCTGTTGATTTAAATTTTTTTCAATATCTCTATAGAGACAGTTAAATATTAATAAGTGTCTCTTTCTTTATGGAATAATTATAGGTCATACTAGAAGATATACAAACTGTTTGTAGCTTTATCTTTTCTAGAGAAGGTCACTGTTAAAATTATCCTAGCACAGCCTTCCAAGTGCAGACAAAGCTCTTGCTCTGTGGAATTTATTGTCCTGTGTTGGGACCCTGAGTTTTTGACTCACAGTTTTTACTTCTCTCAGTTAAGCCCTAAATTATTAATTACTTACAGAATTTAAGAGCACTATTATTTAAAAGATTACTGAATTTAATTATTTTGGTGGGGTTTTTTTTTAAAATAATTTTTTACTACCTCATAGGTTTAGTAATGCCTGTCAAACTGTTTATGGTTATTTATTATTATGGGGGTAAATATTCTTGATGCTGTGTAAAAACACTTGATCTGCAAATTCTTACTGGATTGCAGATATTTCATGAATGCAATTGCTCTTTTATAAGCGTTTTGATAAAGATATGTCCCACTGATTGTTTTATAAGATGCAATCTTTGTTTTTACCATAATCTAAAATGCTTCTAGATTATTCAAGGTTACATTAAAATTTTAATACTCATTGTCTTTTCTAAATCTTCCCTGTAATAAACTTCTGTATTCTTAGTTTCCTACTTTTCTGGCTGGGCATACAATCAGTCTGTCTGTCTTTCTGACTCTCCCTTTCCCCTATTTCCTTTGAACCCCTCACATTTTGAATGAGAAAAACAAGGGAGGTTCTTTCTGCTCTTCCAACAGTAATTGGGGGGTTTTTGTGTCAATTGGTATTTTTGTTGCAAAGTTGGAAATCTGTTTTTGCTCCACTGTATCAAACTATCCATTCTATGCTGTTCACCACAAAAAGTGTGCTTAGGGAGCAAATTCCTGACTGGATGTCAGTGATAAGGAATGACAGAGGGATGACATAAGTTTAAGACCTGAGGAACAACACAGTAAGAAGTTGTAAAATGCAAAATGTGCACATTGTGTCATAGGGGACCTGCAAATTAAATAATTATTTCATAATGTAAAGTGACTTACGTCTGGTTTCTACAAATCTCCGTTGGACTGAAAAAAAATTAAGTCCTCCAGATACCTTCCCTTCATTAGAGATGTGAAGATCACCCGCAAAACTGGGTTGCTGTTAAATATTGCTCATTAGATGGATTTCCAGGTTGCCAAGCACAACTTAACTCTCAACTGGGGACATGAGGTAATGAGTTAGAACTTTGGGCTGAAATAAATCTTCTCACATATTTTCCAGAAAGAGATTCTCCAGAAATATTAAATTCTCTAAGTAGAACTCAGCTAGGACGTGACCTTGCAAGTGTGGTTGAATAACTGCACTTGAATTCTCATTAATAAACACAGAGAACAACTTTCAAGGTCTGATTCTTTACATTCGAAAGCCGTGTTTTACCTTTTGAATTTGTGGTTATATTTAACAGGCATCTCTAGCTCTGAGCAATATTCAGTAAAACTGTAGCAACCCAATGTCAAGATTTTTCCCTTGCAAACCCTAAGAACAGGACTTGTGATGAAAATTCCCATTTTTGCCTTTCTCTACTTTTTCTATGGCAACAAAAGGAAGTAAAACTGAGTGTGAATGTTACAGAAGCAGCTGCTTGGTACTTGTTCTCTTCCATTGCCTTTGGTGGAGTGAGGATCCCATCCTTTTGAGTGATCTTTCCAAAATACATTTCCTTTGAGGGGCCAGGCAGAAGAATCTTGTTCAACAACATCTCTTGAAGTCGAGTACTTTAATTAACATTTCTCTGCTCACGAATGTTTGTGATCAGGCTGAGGAATGGGTGAATATATACCCTTTCAGGGCTTACAGATTTGTTTCTTTGCATAAATATGTCGAAAACGTGTAAATATTTAATATTGAGCTCTAAAGTTGACAGTTACATAACTAACCCACAGGGACAGGATCTCTTTTTCTCCCTCCCCGCCCCCATGGAGTCCTTACATAACGAACTGATGCATCACAAAGCGAGGAATTCTAATGTTGTTTTCACGTACGTAGCAAAAAAATCACTTTTCAGTGAACGTTAAAGCCCCCTAAACCTGAAATGTGTGTGGTTTAAGCATCTCATACTTGTAAATCCCTTTTGTGGGGCCAGTTACAGAACCAACCATGGTTTTGGAGGGCACAGTCTGACTTACTGCAAGGATCTAGAAAATGCTTTTCACGGCTGACTCAGTCCTTTGAAAGTGTGAGAGAGACAGAAATCTTCGCTTTTTTTGAAGTTCATGTGATTTCTGGACCTTTGCTTTAGCTGTGGCTCTGTGGTGACACCGAGCTGTGCCAGGCAGTGGTCTCACTGCTTTCGCTCTGCCCTTATGGAAGTGATTCAACATCTCATGATGCATCGTCACAGGGAGGATTTGGGGCAGGAATATCATTAGCTAGCAATCACTCCTTGCACTGATTTTGTGGCAAATGATACAGCACAACCAGGAATTTGTAGAAATAAATATTACAATATCCGTTATGCTTTTAAAAAACCTCGTTCATGAGAGGAGTTTATTATATTTATTGCGTAATTTTTGGTTATTCCTTTTCTTACACAGCTAAATACATTTGATAAAGTCAGTAACATCACTGGTGATGTTGGCAACAAGAGCCCAGCTCTACTAATGAAAAGGCTGTAGCTCAGAGCTGCTCAATTTGCTTCAATAAAATCAGCACTGGAGCTGCAGCGAAGGAAAAATGTCTTTAGAGAAAGCGATTAAATAAAAAGTTTCTATCATGGGAACCGTTGTCTTTCTGATGGCAAAACCAGTTTGACTGACTAAAAAAATTACCTCTGGGGGCGTTAGGAGATTTTCCTAGGGAATTTAAATGCCACAAGGTATTCTCAGCTTAAAAATAGAAAAGTGTAGGTTGAAATGAGTAGCTGAGAGGTATGTGCTGTAGGTTGGGACTCAGGAATACAGATGTTCACAGATTTTCAAAAATGTACTTTTTCTGATTTAAAAATTACCGTGCTGCAGCTGAAGATGGTATAGTTTGTAATTATAATCATTATGTTATTCAAAGCAGCTGTAAGAATCTCGCCTGTAGTTGAAATTTTAAACAGGTATTGTTTTTAGCTGCACTGTGCCTGTGTGCTTCCTTCTGTATTTGCCCAGATTTGGTTGATTTTATAAGCAACATATATTGAAATGGTGTCTATGATATTAAAAGCATTCCAGCTGCCAACAGGACACGAGCCTGGGAATCTGTCAGATGATGCTGTCTGGCTATTTGTGGCCTTTTTCTATTTTTTTTCCTTTCCCCTTTTCTGGCTTTTACCGAATTGAAATGATTAATAACATCAAACAAATTATTTTCTCCTGCTAGTTACAGTGATGCTTCTTGCTTACTGTCTTCCTGAAGTGCTTTAACTTTCTCCTGTGTATCCTCCTCTCCTTTCTCACCTTCCCCTTTTGGCACAAGTGCCTTCAAGTTTTTTCATACAGTTCCCTTCCCCTTTAATATATCCTATGCCTTGCTCCCTTTTCCCTTCTAAACCTTTATATATAATTAAAATGCTGTTATGTAGAGTAGGTTTCTCAGGCTAATTTTGAATTTCCTGGTAATTAGGTACATAAACCTCTTGGGCAGGTTCTTGGGTAGGTTTTGAGCCCATAGTTCCAGGTTGCTGCAGCCTCTGATGAGATGGAAACCCAGGTTGCTGTGACTTCAGATGAATAACTGTGATGCTTTGCAGTACTTTCCCATTCTTTTTCTCCTGAATCTTCCTTACCTTTGGATTTTACCTTCCTTTCATCTCCCTGCTATAGAAAACTTTTTCAACAGCCTTTGCTGACCTATTTCTGGTCCAATTTTAAGCTTTTAAAATTCTGTTCTCCCTCCACAAGGTTCTGGTAACGTCCTTTCAGGTATTTTATGGGCACAATCACCTGAGTCCCCTTTTGTATTTCTGAGTGTTCTTTGAGGCTGCCCTTTCAGGTCCTCCAACTCCTCTGTGGGGGTCCAGCTCACCTGGGTGTTCCTGCTTTTGGAATCAGCTGATCCATTTTATGGTTTCATCTGCTTTTCCTATGCTGAAGGAGTCCCAGCCCTTTATGTTCTTGACTTGCAGTCAGATCTTTAGCATCAGCTTCAAACCCTGTGTGCATTTTCTGTCCTGTGAGAATGAGGCTTTGGGGCAATGACACACATGGCACATGTTCAGAGTTATGGGAGAAAAGAGCTTCATATTCAAAACTTGTTTACTTCTCTGGAATTGGGTTTTCTGACAGATAGGACCTGTGTTAAATACAATTTAAAATGCGTATATCACAATTCACTGTCTTGGAATAAAACCCTGTCACAAACCACATATGCATATTAAAAATTCTTTCGTGATGCTTTCAATCTGTGCATTCCAGTGAAGTCTCAGGCATATTTTTGGATGACATTGAGAACCCCGTGCTATCAGTGAAAGCAGAAGAGCAATCTTAGACCCTAACACAAATTTTTAAAGCTTATATGAGCATTCTCAATAAACATTAGATGCTTTAAACCGTATTTTGCTACTAAGGCATATTATTATGTTGTCTTTCATGTATCTTAATGATATTTCATATTTTCTCCTTATCCATAAAGTCAATACTGGGTCACTCTGGGTACTGCAATAAGGAGGACAGGTAGTATAAGTGGATAGTTGAGTAATATGCGTGGTTTTTCCTCTAGAATGAATACAGTTTCTTCCTGTAAATTCATGGAAACCTTTCTAGAATTTCTAGAAGACCCTGTGTGATATAATGACAGAAGAAAAATTAAAAGCCAATTGTTTTTCTTACATATATAAGAAAACATTTGACAGACTTAGACCAATGGAGGTGCAAGTTTCCTTTTTTTTCTCCTATTAAAAGTAAGTACTTTTAGAACAGTTTTAAAGCCAGAACATAACATAGTTCAAGAAAATGTTTCCTGACAGTTAGGTCATCTCCTGAAGGGCAGGTTGCATTTTAAAATCCTGCTTGTTGGTAAATTTATGTTCTAAAAAGTATCCGTTCTGAAATTTTGCTATTGTAAGAACCAGAGAGTAATTTGCTGGACTTTGTTCCTGTAGCAAGAACAATGTATATTAATTTATCCCAATCATTTCTGTGGGACTGTAAAAAGCAAAGGGAAAACTTTGGGAAAGTCTGATGATCGACTTGGTGAATCATTTGGAGAGCCTGGGTTTAGTTCTATTAGGCCAGAGCCACAAAAAGAGCAGTTTCATTTTTGGACTGTTATTACAAATCTTAGATACTCTAAAGTCTTGCTCAGCTGCTGCTTGAACAGGGAGGTATCTGGTCCTTTATATTCAAATTCCTCACGTAGCCGAAATTCTGCTTCCTCTAAACCCAAAACGTGCTGAGAAGGAAGTGCTGGGCTCTGCTGGCTCTCACTCCTAGAATTTCTTCCTCCCCTTCAAATACCTCTGCTCCACCTGAATTTATCATTCTCAGATTGAATGAACAGAAAAGAAATAAAATGCATTAAAGGTTTTGGTTTTGGGTTCTGGAGAATTATTTTTGGATTTTAAAAGTTATAATCATAAATTATTAATCAGTGTGGAAGGTCATCAAATTTAGGGGCTGTTTCCAAGAGCTTGATCTCAGTTCAGTTTGTTTTCTTCAGATTTTCTTTCGTTCCTACAAACATTTTTCCAGCTGTAACAAAAGAAACTTTTTCAGCTGAAGGGTGAATTATGTTCTTTGCTTGTGCATAATCTATGAGGTATCTACTTGTAAACACAATTCCTTTCATCTTAATGGTAACATCTTGTATTATTTGCATGCTTTGTGATACTATTTGTGTTGACGTGGAGATCAGTTCTGACAATACACAAACACAAAATTAACTTTGTTGCTCAAGTCAATGAATACTTTTATTTTTTACTTGATTTTGCTAAATCAGGATTTGTTTTTTCCTGAAGGGGCTTGGAAATATTATTTTCTAAGCCTTTCCAGGTGCAGTGTGTTAGCCCTGGGTTCAAGTGCACTTCATTTTGTTTTTCTGACACATTTCATATGCAGGGACCAGGTCTATTGGTTCTTTGGAATAATAACAATTCCTTTCCCCAAACTGGTAGCTGTTTGCTGTAGAGAGAGAGGATATTCCACTCAGCTAATATTACTGTAAAGTTTACACATGTCCAGAGCCATAATAGGATTATTATAACAAAGGAGAAAGCACAGCTCATGCCTTTCAAATGGCTGATTTTTTTGGGGTGTGCTGATTCAGCTCAAATTAAAACTTGTGTAAGTAATACATAATATAAATTCTTCATTTTGTAGAAAATACCACAGTATAAATTATTGGTAATCCATGTGCAGAAATCAAAGCCTTTCAGTGGAAAGTCTGCTACAGAATAAAGTAAATAAATAACCCCCAGTGGAAATGCTCAACACCACCTTTATTGACCACTCTGCATGAAACTGGTGTCAGTCAAGCTGGACCAAGGGATCACCATGGGAAACAACACCTCTTTGCACTTTACTACAAGCTGGACTAAATTTTAACCACCTGAAAAGGAAATAAAGTCAGTCTTTGACTGTGGCTGGACCAGGCCATGTTTCTTTTGTGAGAAAGAGAAGAGGAAGTATGCTCTTAAAAGACAGAATATTTGTAATACTTAATTCTAAATCATATTGAATGAAAAATATTGATGGTGAATTCTGATGTTATATTTGCCAAAGCAGAGTTGCTTGTACTAGGAAAGCACTTAATACAAACAAGGCAAAAGTGAAACCACTGATTCAGAAAAGGAATCTAAAATCTAACAGACCAGTGAAGATGATTAATGTTGAACAGAGCAAAGTTGATTCGTGCTTCCCAAAAGTAACATTCTGCTGAAGGAGGAGATTTGATTTTTAAGTTGCATTTGCCACCAGTGTTAATTAGCTCAAGGTGCTGAACTTACACAAGGTTACTCAATTTCTTTTTTGAGCGCTATAAAAATGGTTTCTTTAGCAAGGTTCTTGTACTTCATGTGAGTCATCAGTCCAAGGGCATCCCTGCTAGGAGAGCCTCTGCTCTTGGGAGTGGGCTTTACCTTTCACTCAGGTGAAGTTGAAATGCAAACTGCAGAGAACTTCGCCAAAAACTCCGTTTATTTTCATTTTCTTCCAGGTACTTCAGTCTCATCTTTCTTCCTCTGACTTGTGGTAATTTTGTTGTTGTTCATACCCAAGTGTAATTACTCAGCTGGCTAATGAATTATGATGCTTTTGTTACCGGGAAGTCTTTGTGACTTAAAAATAGAAATACAAATTGCTTGTTAATTCCCTCTAGTGACGGGTGACAAATACACTGAAATTAAACCTTAGTCATAGGTGGAAGCGACACTGTTGCTTAGGTACTAAACTCCCTGGTACTTAGGGAAGGTGGAAAAGGGATGGCAAATGTCCACCTTCCTGAAAAATGAAAAGATTTCTCCCTTGGTCACTCAAGGTGGGAGTCTCTGCTGTTCAGGGTGAGATCTCCTCTCTCCATGGGTTGGGATATCTCTGGATTGAGTGATTTTAGTCCAATATTTCTTTTACACCTTCTGTCATTAAGAAGGAGAGCTATGTCAGCTTTATTTTGTGAATACTATTTAGGCAGTCTATTTAAATTTTAATTGCATATCGGAAATAAATAATTAGCAGATGTGTATAAAATAATTCAGAATTAACAGGTAAGAATTAATACACAGAATGTATTTTTTAATACTGTTTTACTTGTGACAGAAATAATGTATTTGCAGTTCTCTAAGTATGCCAGTGTATTTCTCTGGAAACTCTAGAATCTTCTGTAAGGAAGATTGATGAATTTATATTAGGTCATTGTTTTTACCCAGTGTTCCCTAATACACTAAAATACTTACATATACTAATACTGATATATAATACTGATATACTTAGTTCATCTCAGTATTTTTTTAATAAGTGTTCCTTACAACCGTGTTTAGTTGAGAACATTTAGAAATTGCATTGAAAATTATTTGTTGAATCCCTTTTAATTTAATTAGGGCAAGGAGGGGTTAATGTTAATTTAATGCCATTGTTTTGCATTGATTAATGTCATTCATTGTTTAATCCTTCTTGCCCCTTTCAGTAAGTCCTTATTTCTGCAGATGCTTCATGGCTCAGGCAGAGCTATCAACCCTTCTATTAGACAACAGAAGTGGTGCTTTCTTTTTCCATTGGTTTAGTTTGGGTTGTTCAGCAGAAAAGTTAAAAGAGCTAAAATTTCTTTTCTTTCTCTTTTCCACAGGCATCTTTATTTGTGCTTTCTCTCCATCCTGCCATATTTCATTAGCAGGCAGTACGTGGAAAAAAGGAGTTCCATTCCTTAACCTTGTTTTCATTTCCCAGCAAGTTTTCCTTGTGATGAACCCGCCCTTCCCTGAACTGATCCTCAGCATTGTCTTTGCAGGGTGTGGTACTGCAACAGGAGGAGCTGAAGATGAAGGTGAGGCTGAAGCTGGCTGGATTGAAGGTGCTGCCATCCTACTCTCCGTTATCTGTGTTGTCCTTGTCACTGCCTTCAACGACTGGAGCAAGGAGAAGCAGTTCCGTGGGCTCCAAAGTCGTATTGAGCAGGAACAGAAGTTTACTGTTGTCCGAGGTGGACAGGTTATCCAAATCCCAGTGGCAGAGATAGTAGTTGGGGACATTGCACAGGTGAAATATGGTAAGTTCTATCAACTGACTGTCTGCCTTTATGGGCTTTATTTCTTCTCCTTTCCCTTTCCAGCAGGACAGACACGCTTCACAGGAAGTGATTTAAAAGACAGGCTTATAGGATGTCAACATTTGCATGGTAAGGTAACATTTGGCTGTTAGGGCAAAAGGAGAACCTAATATACCTGCTGTAAAATTGTAGTAGGAAACCAATTCTATTGTTGTAATCTTCACGTTTTACTGGCCAGGACAAGAACTGTTCATACAAAGGTAGTTCTCTTTCATGAAGGAATTTACACTGTTCGAAATTTTTGTTTTTTATTCAGTTAGGAATAAGAGGAAGTATTTTGAAATGCTCTGTAAAAGGGAATTGAGCCTCTCTGCTCACCTCACTTAATAAGCTGCTCCAGATCCAGATGGATTCTGTAAGTTCCCCCAGATCAGATGCCTAATAATTACATGTCATAGGGAATGCCCTGTGCTCCAGGGAAGTGGAAGACTCTTGCAGGAACTCTGTGTACTCTGTGTTTGTGTGACATGGTATTTTCCAGCAAAATGCCAGTTCTGTCAGCCATCAAGTTTCTCCTTGGCTTAGCTAAGGGCTTCCTGAGAGGGGAAGGGGAAAGGGCAGCTTGGCTGTTTATTAGCCACTGTTAATTCCTATACAGTCTGATAGAGAAACCTTGTCATGAAGAGCACTGCTCCTGCCAAACCTCAGTGATTAGGATGTTCATCCTATGCTAAATATGAGGTATCCTGATTCTCAGATAGAACTAAGCAAAAAATACTTGAAATACAAATGTTCTTCCCTGCAGCATTGCAATACTATGGCTAATATGGACAGAAACAGTAGTAATTCTTTACTTTTGCTTTAATTTTAATTCAGTTGTTGTTAATCGTGTTTTTATAATTAAAATAATTATGTAATTATAAAAACAATCTTACTGATGCACAGTGGTTTTCCATTACCATGTTCTTACCCAAAGGTGATCTCCTACCTGCTGATGGGATATTTATTCAAGGAAATGATCTTAAAATCGATGAAAGCTCCTTGACTGGAGAGTCAGACCAGGTCCGCAAATCTGTCGACAAAGACCCAATGCTGCTGTCAGGTAAATCACTGCTGAGTTATCTTGTGTGGTCTGCTCTGTCCATGTTTTGTTTTGTCTTCATTTTCCATGCCACGAGGTTTTGGTAACCCAGACACAACAGATATTTTAATCACAGACTTGTCTGTTTGTCATTTAAAAGACACATTGTTGTTTTTTGATGGAGTGCAATTATTTCTGATCACTGTACTTGTAAAGGCAGAGAGTAATGAAACTTTTTCAGAGGAAAAGGAAAGTATCAAGTAGGGAAATAAAAAGTGTTTTAGTTCATTGTATGTTAGTTTTAATTTAACCATTGAATTTCAAAGCCTTTAAACACTTCTTGTGTATAATAGCTAAAATAGAAAAAGAAACAATATGTTTTAGAAGCAACTGGATATACTAAACCATTTTGAGCTTCACTCCTGATAAATTCAAGTTATTTTTAATGTTTGTATTTTGAAATATAATTCTATACAGTAAATCAGTTAAACAGAACATAATTTTTTAGTACTAATAGGTCATTTTTCAGTGAACTCCATCTGGGATGGGATCACAAAATAACAGCCTGCAGATATGTAACAATCATCAATGTGTTATAAACTGAAACAGTCCTTTTCAAATACTCCAGTATCTTTGCCATAAGGAGAGAAATTTGTTGCTATGTTTTTAATGCAGAGTTAAATTTTTTACTCTTTATTTTTCTTCTGTGATTACAAAGGAGGTGTAGAATTAATGTGATATTTTAATTAACAGTGCACATAGTTTTGTTCCATACTTACCCTAATAAATTTTGACTCCTGCCATGTTAGAAAATCCCTGGACTCTATTTGCTTAGGAAGAGAATTGATTATTTGAGATTCTGTCATGGAAGAAACTGCCTTCTTCCATAGACATACTGCAGGATTTAATCCCAGTGATTCAGGAGCTGATGCACTGAATATTGTTACTTGTCCAAAACCTTGGAAACCACCATGTCTTTTAGGGTGGGTTTGACCTGGTTTAAAAATTGATTTCCTGTTTAATGCTGGTCTAGACCTGTATTTTTATAAAACTTGTTTAAAGAAAAATCCCCAAACCAACCCCCTGCAAAAGCATCAAAGACACTTTATATTTTCCTCTTATCTTTGCACCTGAAGACATCAATAAGTTATCTGCTGGCAGACTTTTGGAATTAAGACAAATATTGTCAGGATGCTGCTTTCCATTTTTCTCCCTATAGTCGTCTTCTGGAAATGAAAACAGTTGAGGTTTGACAGGAAACATTCGAATTACAGCCACAGTTTGTTTTGTGAGTCTAAATTTAGTGGAAGACAAACACCCAGAATTGGGAAGTATTATTTTCACCATTGGCACCTGAAAGAGTGTTTTTAATATTCAATCAGCTTCAATGACATAATTAAACTAAATGAGTTTCTGTGCTTAATGTCCTGTTTAATCATTCAGATAGTTGTTTGCTGTACTTGGGAAGCAATTCTAAGAGCACAAGTGCTGCCTAAACCAGATGGTTCATTTCCATCTGTACGTGGCACACGGGGCACCACCCAGGAGGGCAGAAACAGGAATAAAGGCCCTGATGTACCTGGAACCAAAAGAAGCAGCTTCTCTTCTATAGTTCCACTGCCCTTCTGACTGGAACATTTTGCTTCTTTTAGTTCATTAGCAGGGATTTGCATGCAGGGTGTAGCACAAGCCACTGCATAACATTTTTAGCTTAAAGGAGACTATGGTAACGTTCCTTCTGCACAATGAGTGTGGACATGTATCAACCAAGAGGTGAAGGCAGCTTGGGAACCAAACTGCTGCTCAACTGTCCTGAGCCTGATGTGACCTTTAAATTTGGTACAGTTCAAAGCTGGCAGAAATCCATGAGTCCTAAATAAAGAAGTTTTCAGTGGAAGTCTCAGTATTGCACACACTGCAGTGTTCTGGGGTACCGCTTATTCTATCAAATAACATTAAAAATACCTTAGGAGGCTTACTTCTTACACCTTTTTCTCCCAGTTATTTAGATTAATTTGATGAAGGTATGAAGGAGGTGGATAAAGGAGCTCACCTAGTGTAGTTCTCACTGAAGTGAGGCTGGCAAAACATTACTTTACCCTGACTGAACTTTTAGCACTGTCTGGTTCCATCAACGTGCAACAAGGATTTGAAAGAAAGGAAACAGAGCTTAGTCAAGAACAAACAAACCAAAGATATCTCTTGGTCGTGGTGCTTTGTTAGGTCTTGGAAATAAAAAGGAAGCTTAATTACAGAATTGGGCCAGATATTGCCTGGAACAAAATAGTTCTGATTTAATCTTAATTCCCTACCAGAAAACCCAGAAAATATTCCAAGCAGAATTTCAGAACCAAGCACCTAACTTGAAGAGTTCTGAATTATTTGGATATATTAAATTATTTTTAGGTGGGAATTTTTTTTTTCTGGAAAACTCTTTTTTTTTCATAGAGGATATTCTGATGGTTGGTTCACTTTATTATTAACTTCAGTTGCCACTTACTAATTGCAGTGACCGAACCAGTTGTTTAGATGCCCAAAGAGAATTTTTGTTCCCCACAAGTTTGCTGGAAGTAGCAAAACAGTATCAAACTCACAAACTGGCATGTTCTGCTTTTTTTTTTCAGCCCTCTTTCCAATCTGTTACAGCAGTACTGTTATTAGATTTGGGAATTTCTGAGTCTTATGTTTAGTTGGATTTTTGTCTGAAAAAGATGTGCTGCAATAGGTTCCTGTTCCATCTAATCTGTTTCTCTCTTCCCTGGCTAAACCAGTCATCTTTTTCCGTCTTGGAATGTTCACCATTTATCAACTTTGAATTAAATACTCAGCATGTTAAAGAATGTATTTTACTGCCATGGAGTCTTGAGAGGGAAAGAAGTCAGTAGAATAGTTCAACAAGAATTTGAAATACAAGCTTATTGTACAGATAAGTGAAAAACATGCAGCCACTCCAGAGTTCCATTTGTATAACAACAGTTGATTGAAGTCATCGAGCCCAATTCTGCATCCAAATTAATGTCATTATAATGCCATTTAAATGGTGAAATTGCCAGTCAGCTGGAAGGAGGTTCAGCTCTTTGCTTCAGCTCAGGTGGTGAAGAATTTTTCAATAGTACTAGTGGAACATAATCTGATGATAAATTAATACCTGCTCTCAAACAAGCTTCTCTGTGCACCTCGACACTTTTTCAAACCTAAAGATTAAGAAAAGGTTCAGAAAGGCATTTCTGTTAAGGCATTTTTGCCTTTTCCAGGTGCACATAGGTAAGTTTGAAATGTGGGTGCGTGTTTTCCTAATAAAGCTGGTTTTATAGCATATGTTATATGCTGAGATAATAAAGAATATGATTCCAAAATGAGAAATAAAAGACAGAAAAGACATCATTATATTAAAAAAAGTAAAGACTTGGGTTTTTTTAGGGGTAACTCAAGGTAAACACAGCAACTGAATTATATCAGAGGGTATCTGTCAGGGGTGTGTGTGACATTTTTGGAGGATATTTCTGCCCATCTTTTCAGTCCAATATAGAACAATATTCCTTAGAACAAAACAGAGGAATACAACCAGCAAGCTCTTAATTAAAATGTATTTTAATTAGTAACACATCCTAAAGGAAGTTCCTCTGAATTTCCGAGTGAAGTTTCAGAGATTTTCTGTTTGGACTGAACCAGTACAACTAAGGCTGTGCTGGATTTTAAAGATCTTTTCTGTTCCTTTAGGCTTGAATTGAACTTGGTTTATGTTTTTTTTGTGTGGCAGTGCTAATTTGTATGTTTGTGATGTTTTGCTGAAAACAAAAGACTTCTTAAGGAATCAAATTTTATCTCAGAAAGTCATAGGAACAGTTCTCAATGCATTGAAGAGATCTGCTTTTTTTGTTGTTGTTGTTGTTTTGTTTAAATACATCTGGCCATTACTGCATTTTTGTTTTTATTTGGCTTATTACTGCTGAAATTTTCTTAGTGTTCTGATGAGATATTTGTGCTCTCAAATTAGGCTCAGTGTTGACAGATGTTCTCTCTAATCTGTGTTTCTGTTTTTCCTTTTAAGAACATGGGAGATTTTCATTATTTAGAGAAAGATATTTTGATTATAAATAGATAGTTGCATTGCTTACTCTGTTCTAGTACAGCAACTTTTTGACCACTACTAAAAAAATGGAATTTTAAAAAAATATATTGCAAGTGTGTGTGTATACATATGTAAAACATTGATCTGTTTAAGGACACATCCACATATCCTTCCCTTTTTCAGCTTTTGAAATAAATCAATAAATTTATATAGATGAGAATGAACTCAATATTTTTTTAAAAAAGGAAGAGAAAAAAGGTCTTTCTATAGCTATTCAGGTTTAGTAGATCTGAATACCTGAAGGGATTCTAAATGAGAAACTAATTGTATTCTTTTGAGTGAGGTGAAGATCTAAGGAGCAGTAGGTTAAAACTCAACAAACAGTACTTGATTTTTTCTCAAGGCTTATGGTTTGTGTGTTACACTCTATTTTCGTAGTTTCCAAACTATTTCTTCAAATACAGGAAAGAGTATTTAAAAAAATGCCCAAGCCCAGTAAACATTCACTCCTAGTTTGCTCTGAAGAAAGATCTTTGTGTTAAGAAATTATTGCATTTTCTCTGTGCTCTCACAGTGCCTTACACTGAATAGACATAGCATAATTTTCTACTAATAAAGAATAAAATATAAAGTCTATTTCAATTAGTAACTTCATCTAGCAGAAGTTTCTGGTGATTATATGTTTTTTTCACCCGTTTCATAGGAGCACTACAGATTGGCTTTATATCTTTTAAAATTCACTGCCTGCTAAGGACACGTCACTTCAAATATTTGAATATTACTTCAATAATGACCTTTCTGTCACTTTTTGATGCCAGCCTTGGTGTATTTGTACCTGTGACACAGTGACAGGGGTTTTTTACTAAGCTTTTAGTAACTGGCCTTAAATACATGTGATAACAACAAGTTTTTCTTCCATTTCACACTTTTTTTTTTCCAGAAATAGTCAGTGTGCAATTGCATTGACTGACCTTTTGAAAATCTCCGTTATGAAATTTTTCCAAAGTGTAAATCAAAATATCTTTGGTCAGAAATTTCTGTTTCTGTGTGTTTCCACAACCCATAGCTAAAGGTTTTTGAGAGGTTTTTATGAGCTTAGATGCATCTAACATTTGAGTCAATATACCAATAAAAGCTATAAATAATTTATATAAAATAAAGCAAAAAATATTTCTCATAAGGAATTTACTTAACATTACCCACTTAAACAGAAGAACTCAATGTCCATGTCAATTTGATTTAGACCAATAGAAATCTCTCATACTGAATTTGTTTTCAATATTCTTCTTGCTCTTATTTGGGAATCTCCTGATTTAATTTGATATCTCCTTACATATTTTTTGCTGTGTTTATTTCTCAAGTTTAAAGCTGTAAAATTGTCTTTGAAACTATTTTTTCCTATGCCTGAAAGTCAACCAGAACTGAGAAAGATGAGAGAAATTGCACATATTTTTGTTTTGTTCATGTAATTGTACAAGCACTGTAATCGTGACTGGAGTCCCTGAGGGACATTTCCAGAACTCTGAAAAAAGATTTCCAAAGTTACAAGAATTAGCTATGTGCAGCTAAACTATTATGTTCCAAGAGGTAAACTTGGTTAGTGACATTTCTTTTAAAAAGGGAATTTGAGGTGTTTGATTCATGGATGTGAGGCCTAAAACGCACTAATTCTTGCTTGAGAGTAATATACAACAGAGATTATTTTAGTTATGTAGTTATAATTCCCTCAGTATAGATTTTTAAAGTGTAACAAATAGCTCTTGGTACTATAATAAATGTCTTTCCTAATTTTATTTTTTTAAACTTATATGTAACTTATAACGTATGTTTTCAGGTACCCATGTCATGGAAGGTTCTGGAAGAATGCTGGTAACTGCTGTGGGAGTGAATTCTCAGACTGGTATCATCTTCACTCTGCTGGGTGCTGGAGGGGAAGAGGAGGAAAAGAAAGATAAGAAAGGTAAATTCCATGACACATAAGGATGCTCCTAAGAAAGCTCTTGGCCTTTGTGCAGCCAGAGCTCTCCTTCGTTCTTGACAAATAAACACGATTTTCAAAACTTCCTTTCTTTTTTTTTTTTTTGTTTTGGACACGTTTTTACCATCACATGTCACACAGAAAAACAGCAGAAGCTGTTAACCAATAAATACATTGGATAACAAGATGTTTTTCCAGTGTGAAATTGCAAACTCCCAGCACATAATTAAATCCAAGGGGATACATGGGCATGCTCCCTTTGCCGTTGGCTTCTCTACATGAATCCATGCTCACCTGCAGTTTGCTAGGATTTGGCTCTTGTGCATTTATATCTATGTAACTTTCTTTTTTTCAGGAAAAAAACCCCTCTTGGCCATGGAAATAGCTGCTTAGAGCTTCAAAAATAAAATAAAGATAAGTTGTGGCTTTTTGCTAGCCCAGCTGTTTAATGTCAGTGACTGACTTCAGAGCCATTTTAATTTCTTAAGGTGTAAAGGTCAAGCTAAGAATAGCACAAGACCAGAATGTAGCAGTAAATGTTAGCAGACAGTTTAACTTTCATCAGTTAATGAAATCAAGGAGCCTCTTTAGACTTTTCACCTTATTATAGTGTGATGTCATAAGCTACAGCTAATTTATGGGTTGCACACTTAGCAGAAACATGGTTTAATGTCTGTCCTTTCCAGTTTTTGTTCACAGTCGTGTGAATTGTTCTGCTTTCAGAATTTCATTCCAAGTCCATCCTGAGAATATTTACCTTTCAGACAGAATTAAGGACCAGTGAATATGAGGCTTTTAGATATTTCTGCTCTTTCTAATGGGTCTCCCTATTACTAAATAGAAACAGTCATGGCTTTTCTGAACATTCTACTTGGTATAGTAGAATAGGACATATAGATAGGAAAATAAATAGGAATATAGATAGGAAAGCCAAATTCATATGGTTTTCATGGCCTACAGCTTCCATTTCTGAATATATTCAACAAGTGGTTGCCATTGGCTCCCTGTTGCTCTGAGGAAATCCCTTTTAACTTAATGAAAGACCCTGTGAAACCTTTACCATTTCATTTCTGCACAGAAATACCCAACTCCTGCAAGACACGGGGAGTTCTAGGAAAATTAAAGAGAGAGAGACTGAAAGTAAAAGTCTTTTAAGTCAGGCTTGTTTTGAACAGTATCTTAAAGTTTGTTCTTGCTGTAGGAGAAAGGCTTCCAGACCTTTTGAGATCTGGTAGCATCTGCTCTAGTGGTGTCTGGGGATACTGTAGGTGAGAAGGAGCAGCTTCAGTCCCTGTCTGATGATGGCAACTGAGCTCCTTGGTTTAACTGGGCTGGACTTTAGATGTTTTCTCAGGACACTGGTGGTTCCCTCAGGTTTCATTGTGGATAGCCTGGAAAAACAGGGAAAAAGAAATCAGGAGTGGCAGAGTAACACACTACATCATAACTCACTACCCAGGGACAGAGGTTTTCACAGAGGCGTGTTGGAACTTTGGATGCGGACACTGAATCTAATACAGAAAATATATAATACAGAAAATTCCTCCACGTTTTCTGGTGCTGCTGGCAGCTTTGTGCTCATGCAGAGCTGGTTGTGTATGGAGACCCAAACACAAATAACATAAACCTGCAATTCTCTGAAATCCTGCCAGTCATAAATGCTTGTTTTACTCTGTGTGGGGTGTGTGCTTTTATTGTTCATTAACATTGTATAAAAATCATCACGCAGGTGGGAAACAGGAGGATGGACAGCAGCTGCCAGGTAGAGTAAGAATTGTACCATATCAAACAGAAGGCTGAGGCTTTTAGCCAGTGAGCTTTGGTGCAAATCAGGGGTGAACTGCTGATTGAAATAATTGTCTTTGAATCAGTCAAGTTGAAAATTAAAGAATGATTTCAAATCAACAGGATTGTTGGCGGCAAATCATTTTAGTGTGCACGCATTGTTGGTGTTGCAAATCTTAATGTTAAGTTTGAATAATCAGCTATTCTCCAGAAGTAAATTGCAAAGTATTAAATGTTGGAGTCCATGATTTGCTGTAAGCAGTTCATGCTGTGCTGGTTAGTGTGGGCATCCAAATGGAGTGAAAAACAAGCCCGAGCAACAAAAACAGTTGAAGTCGTTGGCATCACAGTAATCAAATTTGCAATTGAAATTTTCATGAATGCCCTTACCCAGGGTGTGTTTTTAAATCCTCTATGCTGTTTATTTTCTCCTCCCAATTTGTCATTTGTAAATAAAATCAGACCATTTTTCTGGAATAACAACCCAGTACGGTGTCAAACAGTCCCTGTGGGGCAAATACGGAAGAAGTTTGAGAGTTTCAGTCAGGATTCATTGTAGGACTTGTGTTCTGTTGTGAGCAATTTACCAACAGAAACAAAACAAAATTAGTTTTGTGTTATTTGTAGACTGATTTTCCCAACTCTGGTATAAAAAACATAATGAAACGATAAAATATTCCTCTAGTTTTTCACTTTCCTGTTAGGAAACATTTCTTGACCAATTCCTCTAATATGTGGATAATTGCTGAAAACAAAAAGTGTTTGTTTTCTGATACTTTTTGATTTCACCACAAACCAGGAAATATGTCACATCTATTCTCTGCATTTAAAATAACTCATTATTCTCCTCAAGGCTATATTTGCCATTTCCGTATAAAATACAAGAATATTTAATGTTCCTACTCGGATCAATGTGCATATTAACCAGGTGATGGCAGGTCACAGACTGAGCACATGTTAGACTGGAATGTATCAGTCATGATACATCATAATGTGCAACATTATATAAAATACAAAATATGTAATGTTTAGTACTGTGTAGTAGTATGTACATATATAGAGACAATGAATACTTTAAATGGCTATTTTAAAGCTACCTGTGTATCGTGTAAATTAATTAACTCAAAAGGAAACATTTCAACCCTTTTAGTATTTGCATAACATTGTGCTAAAATACAAAAAATAACACATAAAAGGACTAAAGCAACTACACAACTACACTACTGGGTAGTCAGTTATCATCAACTTTTACTTTGTTAAGTGTTTCATATTTATTTATTATTATTATTATTGTTATTGTATTATTTCTTGTTTGAGTTTTTACCTTACTTTGTAACACCTTTACAACGTTATTTTGCTTTTGAAATTTACGTTAATTTAATTTAAAGCTGTTTGATTTTGGAGAAAAAAATGCCATGGATTTCTTTTTTTGTTCCGCGTGGACGTTTGTTCATGTTGTTGTTATTATTTATTATTTATTGTTGTGTTGTTTGTTTTTTTTTATCCATTATTGCTCAGTAGATTCTTCCCATCCCTCCTCCCACCCTCCTTCAGCCACAGATGGTGCAGCAGGTGCAAATGCCACTGATAATGCAAATGCCAGCTTAGTCAATGGTACGTCACTACCCCCGGCGTGTCTGATTTGAGAGATTTCTCTCCTGACTGTGTCACATTCCCCCTTCCCTCACAGCCTGAACAGATGTTGTGTGTGCCTCTGATTCCCCTCTGAGAGATCCTGCTCCCTAAATTCTGTAGTAGCTTATCAGAGATGCCACAGAGATGCTGCAACTTGATTCCCACCGAATCAAGCATGGCAGAGGAAGAAGTGGGAGTTGTGGTCTATTTGCCATTAATTAAAACTGCAATAAAAGGTGTAGTTATGCAAGACTGGCTTCAAAACTTTTGGGTAGATTCACATGAATTTTCACTGTAAAGCCCTTTACTCGTTTCTCAGCATAGATCTGAAGAGGAACACCGTGATAAACGCATTATATCCGCTTTTCCTCTGGTGTGGCACTCTCAGAAGTAATCATATAGTCTCCAAGTAGCTCTGAGGAACAGTGCTGGGATCAGGAATCTGGCTCAATCCCAACTAACACTGTGTTAGGAACAACTTTTGCTGCTTTGAGCATCTGTTCCACCAGCAGCTGAGAAGTTTTGTGGATGTTTGTGTATGCCCTCAGTGATATCCTACTAAGCCTGCCTGTATTTACTAAAACCAAACTAAAATATTACTATAGTCCATTTTGACTGTCTCTTAGTACAGGTTCTTGACCCCACTTAGCATGCAGATATTTCAGTATCTCCTTCTAATAGTCTAATTCCAGTATTAAATTGAATTTAACGGGTCAATATTAGTCTAGGCATCAGCTGTATTTTTCTGCTAATCAGATACATGAGTCTTTATTTGCCATAGAAACCTTTCCCTCTTGTGCAGAGCCAAAAATACTGACAAAAGTAACTCTACTTTTCATCATGTTCGTGATAGAATTTTTTTTTCCATGCAGGTCAGCAGTCATTGCATAATGCACATAAATGAGAGTTTCTGACAGAAATACCAATTGCTAAACAAGGACTAAGATGTACTAGTGCAGTGTCTTATTTAAAGCAATTACATAGGAAACATTTGAACATATTTTTAAATATTTTTGTTATAATTTAAAAGAAACATATAACCAGATTTAAAACTCTACTGCTGCACAATCTGGAAAATTAGGATTTACAGTTCCTACATCTCACTGCATGAGAGGAATCTCCATCATCCTGGTTCCAGATTCCTCAGGGTCCAAGAACTGGGAAATTAATGATGAGTGTTTCATTCTTCATTAATGTGAGGGTGGAGAGACCCAGGCACAGGTTGCCCAGAGAAGCTGTGGCTGCCCCATCCCTGGGAGTGTCCCAGGCCAGGTTGGACAGGCATTGGAGCAACCTGGGCTAGTGGAAGGTGTCCCTGCCCATGGCAGCGGGTGGGACAAGATGGGCTTTAAGGTCCCTTCCAACCCAAACCATTCTGTTATTCTGTGATGGTTTTAGGATAATTTTACTTATGAGCATAGAACAAACATGCACATAGAGTCTTCCCTCACTCACTTCCATTGGATCCTGCTGCATTTCTGCTCCATCCTGCAGAGCACTGAGTGAAGCCCCTCTGAAGTGCTTTGCTCAGGAGGTACAGGATGAACCCTGTTCTAACCCAGCTTCCAGCAAGCTGGAGTTGCCTGGTAAATACCTGTTGTGTTTGGTCTTAATGCCTTGGACCTAATAAGGAAATTGAGTTCCAAGGGATATTAAATCAGTGTCTGAAGTACGTGATTTCCTGTCCTCTCTCCCATCAGAAACAATGGTTACTGTCCCTGTTCATCTTGGAGTCAAGAGATGCATCCTCACTGCTTTTCAGTGCACAAAGGGTAGAAGACAATTTTTTTGTGTAGCTGATTTGTTTTGGCTTCTGAGATGAGGCAGTTCAATTAATTCTGCACATCTTTAATCAACATGGTTGAGGTGTGATGGAAGTCATCCACAAATCCAAAAAAACCCAGACCCATATCAGCTACTGTACCATTTTACCTGAAGTCTAATACCTTTGTGTAGAAATACCATCAAATAAGGAAAGCAAAATTATATACTTGAATAAGTATCAAGCTCAGGAAATGTTTGTTACTTGAAAATCAACCCATTACCATTGCAGATAAAATATTTTTATTCTTAGTTGTCAATAGACAATTGACACAAAAGAAGTGTTTTGTTTTCAATCAGTGAGCCTATAGTGATAAATTCATATAGTTTTTGACACAACCCATGTATTGAAGGAACTGTTATGAATTCTGTTTGGTTCTAGGAGTTGAGATCAAAATATATCAAAATTGTTGTTGGTCTCTTTGTTAAAACTATGGTAAAACTATGAACAATATGTTCAGTTTGTAAAGGATTACAAGTTTAGGTTATAAGCAGAGCAGAAAATTTTGCAACAAGGTAGTAATTCAGGAAAAGTCACCTAATTTTAGATTATTATATTTAGTAAATGTAATTTTAAAAAATGAAAATCTAGGAAGCAGCAATGACTGTTTACAGCTTGTTTATCCCAAATTTGATTTCCTTCTAGTAGAGCAAATTGCCCCAAATTTGTTTTCCTTCCAGTCGAGCACAGCCACCCTCCTAAATCAGGATTTCCATGGTGGGTCATTTGGGTTTTTTTGGCATTTGTATTTCAAGGAATTTGCTGCCTAAAATATGTATTCAGAAAATATAGAAACAGTATAGAACTACCATGCCATACACAGAGAAATGTCTCAGCTGAAATATTTTGTGTCTACTGTAAATCCTGGTGCATGTACTGAACTACTGTTCAGTTCCTGCAAAGCAATTTGAAGTTTTCATGTATTTTAGAATATTTCCTGAAATTTTAAGTGAAGTCATTTAGTGAGTGCATAGAAGAATTGGCTAAAATTTTCTATTTGAAAGAGTGGAATCAGATTTATTCTTTTGTGATGAACCTGTGTTTTACTAATACTTTGGCTCTGCTATCCCACTGCGTGGAAAAATTCTTGATGATCCACGTCAGACTTGTTTGATGCCCCTTTGCCCCCATATCTATATTTGCAGCATGTGCCTGTTTTTCCTTGCTGCAGAATACAACTGACTTGGCACAACGAGGGCTCTAACTCATTTTCTTGCAGGATGAGACATTTTGGAAAATCACCGTAGTATTTTATATTTTTTGTTCCATCACAGCACATGAGAACATAACTCCATTATTTTCTTTGGTTTATTCCAAGCAGTTCTTCCAACTTCCAAACAATTTCTGATGCCAGCAATAGGTCTTTGTTATTTTGTCCCATTGGCTCTTCATAAAGAGCTGAGGTAGGTAAAGGGGAGTCTTTTCTTTGGAAGTAAAAACTTAGGCAGTAATAATGCCGTGAGTTCCTTCCAAAAGCCAGAAACTGTAGTAAGGCAAAGACAACGTGCATAACATTTCATATGCAAACTCAAAACCTTCAAAGCAACTGCAGAATACAAGTTATATTAGGAGGCCCTAAATTCCATTCCAAATATTCTGATTTTTCATCCTTGCTTAGAAAAGTGATAAAAATAAACTCAGATTTCTCCAGCCCAAACACTGTTCATTTTCCTTATTATTCAAAAGGAAAAGGAGGAAAGATTTGTAGGATTATGCAAAAATATATTCTATTTTTGAAGATGTTTTCCACATAATATTATTAAAATATTAATAAATACTAGATATTTTAAATGTTTCTAAACCACATCCAAAAAGGGGGAGCATTTCTGGTCCTGGCACTACCTGAAAGGAGAAAGGATCTCTCAGCAGTAGTGATTCTATCACCTTTATTTCTGTCTTTATTTCTCCCTTTGTTCGTAATTTATAGCAAAGTGTAGCCTTAAAATTCTTTGGAACAGAAGGAAATAAATCTTTTACAGCATTCTTTTCTTTGTCATAACTACCCAAATGGCCTATTCTTTGTCATTCTCTCCAAATAATTGAACTATAATTCTCTGTGATGACTTTCCCCTCCATCCCTCAATAACCTAAACGCAGTAGGGTAAGAATATTAAGAATATATTTTTTATATACCTAAGTTTACATTGTTGTTAATGATTGTTTATTTTGTGTACTGGTGTTTTTACATCAATTGATAATTATGACAACCCTTTTAAACAGCAAATATATATCCTAAAGTTACATACTTTGATTTGCATAGAAAAATAACCTCTGTTTTGGCTTTGCCAGTGAAAGTCATGTTTGGGTTTTAGTGGTGGTTTGTTTGTTTTTTTTTAAAGTTGAAAATTCTTCAATTATACTTCAAGGTTTTGAATTGGGCTCCGCACGAGGAGCTCCAGAGCAGGACATGGAGCAGTCTGTCTGCTCTAAATTAATATTTTCCAGTTCCTAAGGAAGGCTTTATGCTCTAGCCAGAAATCAGAGTCTCCAGAGATGTTTTATATCTTCCAGTAACTTTATCAAAACCCCCTTCTAAGTAAAATAGCCACTAGGCAGGTACCAAGTCCAACCGTGCACTGTATGCAAAGATTTTCTCGGGAATTCCACTGTGCAAAGGAACTTGGTTTAGCTCAGGTTCACAGAATCGTGCCTTGTGCCAAAGCATAAGGCTTTGGAAGACAGACACGGATGTTTTAAAAGTCATGTTATAGCCAAGGTGGGGATAGAATCAGAAATATTGACAAGCAGTGGGTGGTAAATGCTTTCCTCAGTGATTCAGCTGAGCACCGAGATGATCAAAGGTCATGAGATGTCCCTTCCTTGGCTGCAGTTCTGGGCTTTGGAGTTTCTTTGTGTGACACTGGGGCCTGTTTGTGACAAATTTATGACTGATTTGGCCACTTCTGATCTTTTTTGAGAAGGCTGTTTTTAGTGCTCTCCCATTTAGTGAAAAGACAAATGTGCAAGAAATTCGATTTTGCTTCTATTTATTCCCAGCAGAGAGTGAAAAAATTAATATATGTGGAAGTCAGAAAGGCAAGGTCTGCCTGCTGTCACATTTTTAAATAAATTCTAATGATACATTTCTTACTAGAATGTGACAACAATCCTGTAAAGGTGTTTTAACTTAATTTTCCTTTGCATTATTTTTTATTGTGCATCACACATAATCACAAAAATAGACTGTCATCCATGCTGATTGTAATATTTGTAAAACTTTAATAGTCTTTTCCATAAATTCATGTATTACTGTGGAAGTTTCATAAGGGATCCCACCAAGAAATTTGGAATACATTTGAAAAGTTTTAGTTGTTATTCTGAAACAAATGACTAAGGACTAGTGTAGTAAAACTGCATGTAGCGAAAATGTTAAATTGGAAATGACAGATGCACTTGGTAGATCTTTCTTTAGGATAAATCTGAATATAGGATGAACCCCTGGCACTTCTATTTACAGAAGTAATTTGCTAAATAGTACAACCAATTGAGGAAGATGTAATTTTAAAATCATATCTGATTTACAATTTTATTTATTTTTATATATATTAACACTACTATTTCTCTGTTGTCTCAGCTTGCTAAAATAATGAATTTGATTCTAGAATACATTAAGAAAGTCACACTCTGTGCTGGTGTACCACAATTATACCTGCCAATTTTTTAACTCCCAGCCCTCTGAAATATCAGTTCAGGAACATTATTCCAATTCAGCTTTCCACTGGATTCTCTTTATTAGTTTCGCCCTCTTAAATAATGCAAGTTCCTCAAAAATATGCACTGATATTTAGTATTTAACATGTTAAAACACTAACTTTGACTGCAGTCCAGCTATGTTAACCATGCTTCTAAGTGAACATATGGAAACAAGGGATCCTGACTAAGTCCCTGTAATGTGTTCGTGGCTTTTGTCTGCCCATTTTATCTGAATTCCCATTTTCATGTTCTGTCTTGGGTGAAGATTGTTTACTGTCTGTTGTCTGTTGAAATTTTTCATCATATAGGCAAAATGCAGGATGGGAATATGGAGAACAGCCAGAACAAAGGTAATCTTCTTTCATATTAAGGCGGTTGTGGATTTTATTTTTAGCATGTAGTTCAATTCTGTTCAAAAGTCAAGTGAAACCCTGTGATTTGTGCTTGTGTGTGAAAATGGCCCTTTTGTTCAAACAGAATGTTAAAACAAAAAACAAACCCTCTACAACCAAACCCAACAAAAAACCTACCAAAGAGATTGTAACTTTCAGAAGTTTGATATATCAGATGTTCAGGACAGGACATCAGTATTTTTAAGATGCCATTTATAGATGTTACTTTCATCTCACGAAGCTCATTTGAATTAATTTTTCCTGTGGAAGTTATGTATGCTACGTATTGTTAGTGATTTTCCAACCCAATTTTATTAGGTCTCATCATCTTCTGTGTTTAATGGTATCATATGGACATATTTTCTTTTGCAGGGACAGGGTAAAGCAATAACAAAAGGAAACCTTAAAGCCCAAGGGTTACTGAACAATGTAAAAGGCAATCATAAGGATAAATAACAGGAAGAATAAGAATCTTAGGAGTTTCTTATTTAATATACAGTCTCAGGAAGATTGAAACAAATATTTTGCTTTCTCTGAAGCAAAGTCATGGTTCCTCTTTTATTCTATGAGACACAGCTGCCATGAGTTCTTTGGGTTATACCAAATTAAATGATAACTTCCTCTTCTCAGATAATGCTAAAGATTGCAAAGGTGATGGATCAGAAACTAAACAGATAAACTCAGTTGTTAATGGTATAAAACTACCTAATAAAATGCTATGAAATGAATAATCACTGGGGTTAGATAGGCAAATTAGATTTCTAGGTCAAATAAGCATGGTCTTGTACAATCTCTTCATGAATGTCAAAGCAAAGCTATTTCATTTCATTCTATTGAGTTTATTGTGTTCAGTACAAAACAGACACATACACATATATAAACTGCAATGTCATTGCTTTTAAGAAACATGATACTAAAATAAAGTTTCCTTGTATTAGCATTCTTTCAAGAAAGGATGGTTCAGCTCTTAAATGCTGTGTGCTTTTTGTGGGACAACGATGATTCCAGCACCATCAGACCCCATGGATAAGTCACTTGAGCGCTGAATGCCAAGGAAACTTTATAATTCTGGTATTATCTAGAATAGTGGTTTGCAGAGTGTGGTCCCCTGGTCACTGAGGTGCCTGTGCAGCCCAGAGAAGGGAGCACAGATCACCCATGGAACCACATTCCCTTCAAAATGCTTTCATTGGCAGTATGATTGTAAGGGTGCATGGCATTCTGTGACACCCCAAAATTTAGAGGGATACAAACCATCTCTCTGCCAAAGCATCTGAGCTCTGCTATTCTAGGAAATCCTGCAGTGCTGACACACTGGGACTTGCCAAGTCCTTTGCAAGGCATACAGTCATATATATGTGTATAACACAGAGTGTCATTGGTGCTGTCAAAAATAACGGGATCAACCCAACGGTTTTCCTGGTCCTTGACCGGTTGTGCCATGGATGTGCTTGTACCCCAGGGGTCCCACAGGGCACCTGCCTGACCTGGGAGTGAAAGGTCATTCTGGTAATCATTGTCACAAGCAGCCCCTGCAGCAGGTGTTGCTGGTTGAATCCGGTGAGTACGAACACTGAGCTAAAAAGAACGAGGGACGGCTCGGGAGTAACAGTTTTGTTCTACATTATCAGCCAAGCAGCAGGACGGGGCTGCTGCCATGGAGATGCAGCCACTGAAGAGTGCAGAAGGGGGAGAGGGAGATGACAAGGACAAGAAGAAATCCAACATGCACAAGAAAGAAAAATCTGTCCTTCAGGGAAAGCTGACCAAGCTGGCAGTCCAGATAGGCAAAGCAGGTATGGCTGGGGGACTGACCAAAAAACACTCTGTTAATGAGACCTAAGAGTTGCAAAGCAGATTTTTTTTTTTTAAAGGGACAGGCCTTTTTTTTACTGCAATATTTAGAAATGGGCCACCATAAAACTGTTCTAAGGATATTATGTGGTATTGACAAACTTTTCTTCCTCTGAAAATTGGCTTTGAGAGTCAAGAAGCCGGAAGCTTTGGGCAACTTGGATTGTAATGAATTTTTGAATCAAAATGAAATGTAGCTTTTCTCATAGTTAATATTCACAAGCACAGTAATTACGTATTTAATTTCCTCTCCCCTTAGAACTTCGAAGTACACAGTTCCAGAATCTCTATAATCTCAAAATATCACTCACACAGAATTTCCCTCTTATGGATTCTGAAATCATTCTGTTCTCCCTTAATATCCATGTTCCTGCCTTCTACCCAAGCATGACACAAGTGTTGACTCTTTTATCCAGAACCATCTGGTCCCTGCTGTTAGAAACAGCACTTCTCCAACATGTAGGTAGAAAATGGAAATCTTCTGTGATGGCACAGAGTTCATTGGGTTTGTTTTTCTAGTGCTATTGAAGAGAATTTTGGTCTCTCTACAGATCCTTGGCTGAGGTCCTACAACAGCTTCCTCACTCTACCTCTGCTCTATTTCCTTTACTCTTCTTCACCAGTCTGATTTCTACCCTACATATTCCTTCCCCTTCCTTTTAAACCTCATTTTGGTCAGTTGATCACATAACCCCAAGATGCCAAATTCTCTTTTCCTGCACAGTGTGTGACTCAAATTCTGTGGTTATCATCTCTGCTATGCAATCAATGCTGTGCCTGGTTTCTTATTGCTCAGGCTTCTCTCCTTTGTTTCCCATGATTATTAACTTCTTAGGTTAAGTACCTTTCTACACTGCCTTTGATTCTTGCTCTCTTTGATATTTCAGCAGGCCCGTGAACATCACAGTTAAAGTGATTGTGTAGGGATTTCTAACCATAATGTGGCGACTAACACGAATTAAATTAATTAATTATTGTCTCCTTTGGTTTTTCTTTGTCATTGGGCAATCTGTGGGGATGTCGTGTGTTGTCATGAGTATTTGCCTGTATAATATTTTAATGGATTTTCCTGTGTCCTCTGGCATATAATGATCTCCCTGACTCATCTGTTTCCTGTCACCCTTAGCATCCTTCAGCTTACCAATTTTTTTAAGTGCAGTCAAGACACGAAATTCACAGTATTCTCCTTCTACTGCATGATCCCATTAGGGAGAAATTAATTTATTCTGAAATGCAGGCTTAACTGCTTCACAGAAACCTACCAGAGAGCAGCAATCACAGCAAGGCAAAGCTGAGGCTCTGCTGGAGTTTTTATTTGTATACTCCAATTCAGGAAGGAAATTGTGGAGGAGCAGTGCTATCCTAGCAGTCTGTGCCATTGGGAGAGCATATTAAGTGCTTGGGATCTTTTGTGAATTCTGTGAAACTTTTATTAATGTCTCTACTTTTTTTGAATCTCTCCTCATAAAAGTACACACTTTATGCATGTCCCTTGGAAAAGGGAAACCTTGAGAACAGCTGTATTTATCACATTTTCAAGAAACTTAGTTAAAAGCTGTTCTGTGGATAATTCTCTGTTACTGCTCCCTTATGTTCACCCAGATACATCCCTAGGGCTTTCCTGAAGTATTTTATGCAACAACATAAACTATAGGAGACTATTTTTCTCAGGTCTCCTAAAATACATTTATTAAAGAGAAAAGTGAATGTTTGAATATGAATAGGCTAGTAATGTGTAAAAGGTGGAGGTTAAAAGGACAAATAAATATTTTACCAGGCAAAATAATGTACTAAATTGAAAAAACTTAAAGTGACAGAGGAACTCCTGGAGAACTGGACTGGCTGGGAAGTTTTCAAGGCAGCAGTAAGACAGTGCTTAAAAATAAATGCAGTGTGATTCAGCTGTTCTGCAGCATTCAGTGTTTCTTTATGCACTGGAATGTAATGCTGTTGTAATTATATTATAACAACATTTCTTCCTGTACACTTGACCATTATCATCATTATTAGTATTGGTGAGGAACATCACGTAGAATAAGAAAATAATTTCTCATCAAATTCCAAATGCAGATTTCTGATTTCTGATGTTTTTAATTGTGTTCTGTGTTATAGTAATAGATCATTTCTCTTTCCAGGTTTGGTGATGTCTGCCATCACTGTCATAATTTTGGTACTATATTTTGCCATTGACACATTTGTGGTCAACAAGAAGCAGTGGTTGCCTGAGTGCACTCCTGTCTACGTCCAGTATTTTGTTAAATTCTTCATTATTGGTGTTACTGTGCTCGTGGTTGCTGTTCCCGAGGGACTTCCACTTGCTGTCACTATTTCTCTGGCTTATTCTGTAAAGGTAAGAAACATTAAAAATAATCATGGGAAAAAAATGCTGTTTGGTTGAGTTTACCAGTGAGTTGGCCCTCAGGTTTTATCAGGTGTGATGAAACTTGGTCTGCAAATTATGCGCTCAAAATGTTATTTAGAGTGAAATTGTTTAAAAGCAAACTCATTTTGAAAGTATCTAACAAAAATGTGAATACATACATTTTCTAATACATCTCTTTAAAACCACACAGTACAGGATAATCAGGTAGTAGAAATACCTATTTGATTTGCAAAGAACAAGGAATTTATTGAGCAGAATTTACTCTGAGAACAGTCCAGTCATTGGACAGGGAATAATTTTGTATTCAAATTTTCTTGTGCAATAGGACAAAGTTTTGACAAGGATTTGAAGCCTTCAGGAACACTACACAAAGAAATTAGAGTTTCACTGAAGCTTTCATGTACTTTTCTGAAATGCAGTTGCAGTTCTTTGAAGTCAATGTAAATGATTCTATTAGGAAGCTAAAGAGGATTAAAATCCTGGACTTGTGGATTACTTTAGCAATTTAGTCAGATCAGACTATTTTAAACATTCTGGGGATCTTAGATGAAGATGAAGTAAAGTTTATTCCCATTTAGCATGTCAGCAAATTATGAACTTGAGGAAGGAATATCTTGATTTCTATGTAGCCAAATATTATAATTATTAGGGGGAAAACCCCCCATGTCTCAAGGATGACTTGTAGCTGCTTTTAAAATATTTTCTCGTTCTCCTTATGTCCTTCATCTGACACACCTTTTCCCCTTTTTTCCCCCTTTTTCTCCTTTTTTCCTCCTTTTTTCTCCTTTTCTCCTTTTCCCCCTTTTCACTCTTTTCCCCTTTTTCCTTTCCCTTTCCCCTTCCCCTGGATGTATAGTCCACCTGTGTGCTGCAAGATAATATCCTGGCATTCCAAGCATTACTAAGAAAAAGTTGAATATTTGCTATAGTGACAATGTTTGAAAAATGCTGTTATTTTTGTTTTCTTTAACTAATCTTTGCTGTTATGGCTATTTCTTAAAATGTATAATATTGCAAACAATTATGGAACCATTTTAGCTTACTAAAGGCAAAATTATCTCAGGGATAATCACAGCTTGGTTGTCTGTAAGGGTTTGGGATATTGGCCTGGATCAAAGTTCTAATTTAGGGAGCTTTATGTTTTTGCAAGCAAGACTAAACCTGTTCTCCTGTGCTCTTTATAACCGATGTTAAAAACCTGTCAAAGCAAAATCTTGAAGGTTCTTTATTTTACGTGTTTTGGGGTTTTTTTTCTTAGAAAATGATGAGGGATAACAATCTGGTCAGGCACTTGGATGCCTGTGAAACGATGGGCAATGCTACAGCCATCTGCTCCGACAAAACCGGGACACTGACCACCAACCGCATGACGGTTGTCCAAGCCTACGTTGGTGATGTCCACTACAAGGAGATCCCTGACCCAGATTCCATACCTGCCAAAACCATGGAATTGCTGGTTAATGCAATTGCTATCAACAGTGCTTATACTACAAAAATTCTGGTGAGTAGGCTTTTTTTTTTCCGGTCAATAAAATGAAATGTAGCAGAAGGAGGTGTAGGGTGTTTTTTCAAGCCACGCTAGTTCCTGGATGTCCTGTTGGTGATTAGGAAGTGGTAAATACTGGTGCTGCAAAAACTATGTTTTATGGTTTGGGGTTTTTTATGGGTAGGGATTTACTTATAAGTACAAGCCCCTGCAACATTTAAAAATCTCCTGCTGTCGTTGGATTGGGATGGCCCAGTTTTGGTGCGGATAAATTTGTTAACACAGCTGGTTCTTACTGAGACTTCATATGTGTAAAATGATTTCTGTGTGTCTGAGAATTTTCAATTGATTCTCAAATATGACAAATTGGATTGGTTAAATCAGTGAGGTTAATGAACTTCATTCCTTCTGGTTTCAAGTGAGTTACATCCAGAAGTATTTAATTCAGTCTGTAAAGGAGGCCAGAATGGAAATATCCATTTTGCTTGTGGCATTAGGTTCTTCTGCACAGAGCTAATTAAGAGGCTGAAAAATTTTGCAATTCCAATAGATTTGTTCTTTGAAAGGTCAAGCTGGATTTTAATGTTGCTGAACAAGTAGACTTTTTTTTTAATTTATGAATATATGTATTGTCCTTTTTATTGTTCTATGCTGAGCTGCATAATGTAGTCCTGCATACACTTCATGTTTGTTTTAAGAGCAGTCTTTTAAAATACTGTCACAGAAAACAAATAGTGCTGAGTGCTGGGGCACACATTGCCCTTAATTCTTGCTATGTAAATATCTGGATATTAATAATAATCCACACTGGGAAAAAAAATGTTTAAAGAAACCTCACACAGATATGCAAAGTGTGTTTGTAGCAAAGGTATTTTTGAAATGAATGCTCCTGAGGATTGTTTGGCCAGGATAAGTGTCTGAAGCTTGGCTCTCTGGAAAGGGAAATGTGGGGAGAACCAGCCCCTGGGGTAGCTGGAGCCAGTTCCTACATATGGAGTGGACAGGGAATCAATCAGCAAACCCTCCATCAGCTCTGGAAGGTGCTGTGCTGCCACCTCCCAGCTGAAAGCAGCCAGCAGTGTGATCCCACCTCTCCTGTCCTGCAGGGACACAGAGCTTCAGTCAGCTAAGGCTGGAGCCAGCCCTTTTCCCTTGGAATTCAGACCCCCTGGGGAAGCAGAGCTCACTCAGCTGGGAGCATCCAACCAGCAGCACCTGTTCCCAGCTGAGCCCTGGCTCTTCCTCTGTCCTCATCCTGAGGTTTGTCCAGGTGAAAACCAGCCATGCTAAAGATAGGAGAGATGGGCCTTCCTCGCTCAGGTGGTTCAGTGTAAAAGCTCAGTGTAGATATTTTATGGCAGTGGCTTTTTGGAAGCTGATTTGTGTATTTGTAACTCATTCTCAGTACGCAGGCTGGAATTAACACAAGGTAACAGAGATGAATTCGGGATGATAGATAACAGGTACTCATCTAAATTTGTGTTAGGATAACTGCTACAGTGGTGACATCAGTCACACACCAGTTCACACTCTCTGAGCCCCAGAACAGATTTAGGTTTCTGAGTGGGGAGGCATCAGGCTTTCCAGTCATGCCTCTGTAATATTAAGTTTATTATTCTGTCATTTTTCTTGCGGTAATAATTTCATTTAACTGAAAAAATTTCTGGTCAATAGTAGTTCTAAAATGGTCTTAATGTAATTTTGAATTTGGGGGTTTTTTTCACTCTGACTTGTCTTCATTGTTTCTTTTTGAAATCAGTTCTGTGTGCATATTAAAAAGAGTCAATATTTCACCATCTCAGTACTTTTTAAAATATGCACAGAGACTGATCTGTGAAACTGATAAATGGGTGAAACCCTCTGAAAATCACATTTTTTCTGGATGCAGATCAGATAACTGCTTGAAGTTAGCTGTGTAAAATTAATGATGATTTTTACCTATTACACAGCATCATAAGAAAAAGCCTTGTGGTGTGGCCCCCCCAAGAGTCACAGCTCCAATATCAGAGGAGTTAATTTTATTCATTGTCTAGAGCAAACTTCAGCTGAACTTTAAGATACAAACTATTGTTCCATAGCCCATTTTAAATCATAAATAAATGCAGTAAAAATTACCTGGGGGAGTTGTTTCCAGGATGAAGTCCACAGAATTATTTCTCTAGCTGCTAATACTGAATGCATCCCTGTGTGCTCATTCTTAGAGCATATTTAATCAAATTGTGAATATCAGCTCCAACCCAAAGGGCATGTAAGAGTTGTGTCGCTCACACTGAGTTTTGCATATTCTATTTTTGACTATCTAGTTATGCCTACGCTGTAAATTCTGCTTTGTGTGAACTTCTGTTCAGAGGGATCACATATGGGGCCATAAAATTAGCCAAGATGCTCTGCTGAATGAGAAATATTCCCTCTTGCGTTGTCTTTTGATTAAGGGGCAATTGAACCATTGATAAAAGTATAAAAAGAAAATAATATCAGTGCTCGGGATAAAAGATTCGAATTTCCCTGAGAAATTAAACACAAATTATTCCAACTGAACAATAGCATCATTAAATATAGTTCTTTTTAATGCATTCCAAGATTAAGTTACTGAGTGAGCTGGTTTTGCATTCCATTAACTTCAGAGCGACTTTAATGCCGCTTTAATGCTGTTTTAATGCTGTTTATGTGAAGCTGTTCTGCAAAAAACTTTTCAGCATTCATGTTTTGGATAGCTGTCCCACGTGAAATAAAATTAGACTTCATACATTTTTGCATGTGAGCTGTGATGAGGACTGGAATGCGTCTCTTACTCTGGGAGCAAAAATTTGCATTTTGGGAATACTTTGATTGCACTCAGAGCAGAAGTACATTGATCTTGGATATCATAGAGCAGTAATGAAATAGAGACTCCAAACACCAAAACTATTGATTTGAACTTTCCTGTGGAGCTCTTCCTTGCATAATTTCAGTTTTAATTAGGAAGGTATTTCTTCTTTTAATTTCCTGAAAGCTGTCCTAGGGCATTGGGTGGGTATAACGTGTTCTTATTAAGAAGACATCACAGTATTTTGCTGAGTGATCTTCAGCACCAGTGAAAAAGTCCCAGCTGACCCTGTTATTATTAGGAACTAACACAGGCATTTCATTTGGTACTTGATGGGTGCATAGGGAGATTAAAAGCTACTTATTCATGTATTAGGTGAATCTCTGAATCTACAGCAGGACTGTTTTCAGTGGATCTGGAGCATCATTTACTGCACTTGCACAGTGTGTAGCACAGTGTGGTGGCAAACCTTTAACTGAGGGTCTCGAAGGGAGAGATGTCACAGGAAAGTGCCAAACATTCCCTCCCTTCCACAGCTGCTGCCACCTTAGGGAATGAAGTAAACATATGTTAGTCTATATGTTAGTAAATCTTAGTCAAGTTATGAATATGACCTGGGAAAACTTTTGGAGCAAAAAGGCCTCTACTGGATAAAACCAGACAGGGAGATTGAAGAAAAATAAAATAAAATAAATTGTAGACAATTTTATGCAGCCAGAACAGTGTTTTATATGCAGAGCAACACCTGCATACAACACCAGAACATCCATCTAAAAGATAGTGAAGTTACCAAGGTTGCTGCAAGCAAATTCCAACCATGTTCCTGCCACGTGGAACAGGGATGATGGGTCTGCAGCACAGACACAGCCACTGAGATTTACTGGGAGAAGGGAAGGTGTCAATTCACCTTCTTCTTTTGTGTAATGACTGGTGCCTGAATATATAGTGAATAATCTTACTAAAATAAGTGAAACAAAATTTCTAACTGCTTTGTACAGAAAGCAGTTCAAGGGATTTTGGCACAGAATTTTATTGTTATAATAATAACATTATTATTATTATTATTATTATTATTATTATTATTATTATATATTATTATTATTATTATATGTCATTCTTTTGACTGATTGTCTGATGCAGAATACTGGGGTGAACACACTGCCTGTTACTTTGAGAAAAGAGATGAAGGAAGGCTGGCAGAGCAGGTTGTGAACCCAGAATATATGGAAACTCCCAAGAAAAAATTACAGAAATTCTACAAAAGCAAAATGTTGAAAGTGATGGAAAATAAGATTTAACATAACAGCTGCTTTGCAGGAATAGATTCAAATCTATTGTTGATGTTGAGAACATGGATGGAATAGCCAGGTGAAGGGTTCCTTTCATTTAGGAGGAATATTTGCATCCAAAAGAAGTACAACTATCTGGGCTGTTGGGAGACACAATGTTCCTGTCAGGAACAATCTTTCAACAGATATTCAAAGTGCAAAATATACTTCTTTCTTACAGATTTTTTGGTTTTTTTTTTAAATCAAAACCTGAATTTTATTTATCAAATACTTGGATTAATCTTAATTTGTTTAATCGGACGAAAAAATTGTCTCAAGAATAATATGTATATACAAATATATTATTTAAGCAAGAGAAACTTACTGCTTTACCTTTCACCTTTCATAATTTCAACACTATCAATACAGTAAGGCCTTCTAAAAGACAACTTTGGAGTTGTTTTGGGGGGAATATGGATATTTGGAAGTTTCCTACCAAATAATTTAAAAACTTGAGGTGTAGTAGGTATGTTTATGGATATTCTGTACATTTCCCCCCATTAATGTATAAAGTTATTAGTCATGGAAAGGAGGATTGAAATGCCATCTTTTGAACAGTAGCTGCTCCCTAATTCTTGTCCGACAGAGCACAAACCTTTCCTTTTTTCTGCCTATATACATTTATTTTTTTGTCTCTGTGTGCATATGAAGCCTTGTTTTCCAAGTAGAAAGGAAGGAGACCATAACAGTTTGGAAAGATTGTTTATTTCATTTTAACAGAGTTGAAAACCCAATAGATCAGATGATGCCACACATATCAGCAGAAAATAAGAGTATTTATATGTCATATACAGAAGCAGAGTCTGTGCTGTATCATACCTTTGTCTGTCAAAGGCAATCCTGTTAAATGAAACTGCTATTGCATATCCCTAGAATTCTCCTTATTCAAAGGAGAAGAATGAGAAAATAGTTTTTGACTTCCAAACTGCATTTTTAATTATTTTGGCATATGAAATTGGGAAGATAATTTTACTCTCAGGTATGGTTTTCTTAAAAGCTACACTCAAGCTCTTTTTTCTTTTGTTAAAATACAGATAACTTGACCCTTTATTTTTGCTGCACTTGAAGATTCAGGTAGTCTCTTATTTTATCCAGCTTAGTTCACATTGTTAACAGTGTTTGGAGTCAAAATAGATTCTTAAAAAAACCCTTCACCAAAAACACATACACAAAATGTGAGGACAGAAACAGGGACAGAAGTGGTAAGAAAAATTAATAAGTATAGGTTGAGGAAAGCTTTAATTTATGATAAAATTAAATGACAACTGAGTCAACGGCCTGGCTTAAATCCTGTTTTATTCCTCCTGCAGTTCCCTACCATTAACATTAAGGCACAAATACAATTGGCAGCTCCAGCTGCTGCCTTAAAGTCTGTGAAGAAGATCAGACATTTCTCAGGCAGCCAAGTGGCCATGAGAGAGCAGGGCAGCTTTGGGGATGAAGAGGCAGTGGAAGAAGGAATGAGAACTCTGGAAAACTGTTGCAGTGAGGGCACGTTGAGGGGAAAAATGGGAAAACTGGAAAGTGAGGAGAAGAGCTGATTCTCGTTTGGCAGCAGCAGAGTTTGCACGTGTTCTTCACAGTTTCTCCCCCTTTCCAGCTTTGTGGTTTTCCTTGTTTTACTGCGTCGTGTTTTCTCCACACAGATCCCAGCTTTCTCCACAGGGAGCTTTGCAGTGGTGGTTTTGGAATGGAAGGGCTTGAGGGAATTTTGGTGACAACCTGAGAGCAGCGACCATTCCTCATAACTTGCTTTACTTCTGCTTTCTTTCCTCAGGCAATGCTCAAAAATAAATTCTACCTTTAGATAAAGTGTCGAGATTTCAGCAATTTGTGTTTTTAGGATGGTAAAGAGGAGAAGTGCTGTTTGACAGCTGTTTTATGTAAGGGTAGATCTGTGGAATGTGTTATCCTTATATAATGACACTGGCAATCAGTGAACAGTAAGAAACATATGTGGAATGAATTTTTTCAGCTTGGCCCTTGTAGTGGCACTGGATCACATCATTTTTGGTGTCATCTGGCTTTGGATGAGGGTGGTAAGAAGGAGGAATGGGCTTGAATCAGCTTTCTGGTTGACACTGTGGAATATGTTTGGTATGGCAAAAGCTTTTACTTCTTGAGTAATTAAAACCATCTAGAAAAATTCACAAAAAAAATGTGCTGAGAGGAGGAGGCTGATGAGCTGGTGGAGGAATTCAAAGATAACTAATTTTTTCACTGTCTGAAAAAGAATACAGGAGTTTGTATGAACTCATGATCCTTTGCTCCAGGTTTTACAGTTTGGGTTCTGCAGTCTTAGGGGTACAGTAAGTTACTAAATATACAATACCAGGAGAAACACAGAGGAAAATCTACTTTGAAGAGAGTCAATGCACGATTTTCAAAGGGGAACCTTCCAGCCCAGTAGGGATGGATTTGGGTCAGTAAGGGTGTCCTGTGAGTCAAGTGACTTGTGGATAATACTTTAAGTCTTTTATTGGCTTTCAGCACATTAATTTGGTACTGGAAATTTGTGAAAACTGTATATGCTCTTGTTTTTGAAGGGCTCAGGTGATGGCATTAAAATATTGTCTGCACTATTTCTGAATCTCCAGCAAAAAGTTGCTGAGCCATTTAAAATGAAAAACTTTGATTTAATTGAAAATTGATTGAACTGATTTCTAAAGATCTGTATGTTTTGTAAGAGGTTTTATTTCATAGGCAAAATTATTCCCATCATAGGTAAATTTATATCTTTATCTCCTTTTTTTGTATGTTCCCAATGTTATACAACTGTATAATGTAGCTATAAATTATAGATGGGAACAAAAAATGCAGGCAAAAGCATCTTTCTATATATAAGCCAGACAGTCATCACAAAAAAAAAATCCCCAACAACATATTCTTTAAAACTTTTTATAAAGCCCTTGGTAAGCATTTTCTCAGAATAACTTAGGCAGAAAAATCCCAACCTATAGTGTCCATATTATTTACTGTGTAAATAATAATTATCAGGGATAATGGATTGTGTAGTTAATTGTCTCTGCTTCTAGGAGTGGCAATTAGCAGAGAGTAATGATCTTCACACATCACTTGCCATTGGAGTTCTGTAGAATGAGAGGTACAAATACAGCTTTTCTCACTAAATTAGCCACTGACTTAATAATTGAAATAACTGTGTTTAGGAAAGACTTGCCTGGGATGTGTCGTTATCCCCGTCGTGTGCTCTCTGCCATCAGGGCACTGGGGCTTTGCCCCGCCAGCAAAAAGCTGGTTTTAGATAAAGTCTCCTTTTTTGGGAGTTGTGAGGTCAAATGGAGTCAGCTGCCCAGAAAGCTCCTGGATTTGCCTGAGCAGAGGGGGATTAGGGAGCAGGGATGGGAGCAGGGCCATCCCATACATCTGCTGTTGACATCGTCGCGCGCTCCGGACGCTGCGGGTTTCCAGCAGCTTGGCAGAGGCAAAGGGGGTTTCCCTGCAGTGTGGCAGGAATTTTATAGGTAGAAAAGGTGAGATAAATGTGCTCAGACAGAGCTCATCCTTTCACTGGATCTCCCATTATCCAACAAGCTGTAATTATGAATGAACTGGGCAGCAGGTTTGAAGCTCCTGCCAACTTCCTTCCCTAGTTCCTAGTCAACTTTCCTGTCAGAGGAAGGGGTGACTGTCCTGCCTCAGCAACAAATGGATATGGGAAGAGAGAAAAGAGGGATAAATAAGATAATTCTGCAGTGTATCATGAAAGATCATTCACATACTACCTGAAAGTTTACGATCAAGTTAAATTAATGTCTTTATTTTCTTTCCTCATGTGACAGAAAGCAAGGTAATAAACCCCTCCTTCATACTGACCTTCCTTGTCTTCAGAGTTTGGTAATTGCAGACTCCTTTTATTCCTGTTGGAATATATAATCACTGCAAGATTATAAACAGGACTGACAGTCACTTGGAAGATTTTTGTTACTATAATATCATTTCATGCATTAGATATTTTTTTCCTGCTTGCTTGTATGAAATTGAGTAAATTAGATTTTTAACTTATGATGAAACAAATATTTTTTTCCTATTACCTTGCAGAGGGTTTTCTTTTATGTTATTTATCTTGTGTTCATGTTCTTACTTTCTACTCATCTTGTGCTGGCATAAGATGATTTATGTATGGAGAATTACTTCCAGCTATTTCCAAATACACTATTGATGAGTTCAGGCTTTAACAGTCAATGTTTCCTGCAAGGTACTCCCCCGTGTTTTCAACCAGATTTACAAATATTGCTTCTTGTTGCCTGATTAGTTTTATGACTCCTCTTTATTTTTAATAGAATACATGGACAATGAATAATTTTAATATGTACTTCTTTTCATGCCTCTGATACCCTACCAAGACAAAGTCATCACACCTTGGAGCTGATGGATGTGCTGGTTAGGATGTAGTGTTAACACTTTTTAGGGGATATTTTCAGGGAGCATTTTTCCTGATGAGAGTTTTTGTTTTACGTGAGTTGGTGTAAACCAATTACTTAGGGCACATTTGTTTTAATGCAGGTTTTCTTTGTGCTCTTGATCATCAGGAACAGGAAGATCATACCTTCAAATGTGGTAATTTAATACCAATTTTACAGAAAACTCTAGTGGTTTTATAATCAAAGATACACCAACTGACTTATTAGAAATCAATGTGGTGAGTGAATCACCTCCTAATGAAATATGACATTAATTTCTTTTCATATTTATGTTACATAAATCTATCTTTTATGTAGTGTATAGTTTTAGTATGTTTTCTTATTACTCTCAGAACTCCAATGTGGTTTATTCCTCTGGGGAAAAAAACCCCAAACAACAACAAACCACCAGAAAACCTCAACTGGTGCAATGCCTGAAGTAAAACTGATCAGCAATACAGTTTATGACAGAAAACACTGTGCTAATCTCAGAGCAGTAAATGGCAGGAGTTACTTTGCAGACTTGAACAAGTTGACTTGTTCATTGCTATTCTTTGAGAATGAAATTGCACTTAATAAGATTTATTACCCTTCTGTTAGTGTAAGCTAAGTGCTATGTTTTGAGTCACAGGTAGTTCTAGAAAGTCGGTATTAAATATACAGGAAGTAAAAAACTACGCTTCAAATTCTAGTTCCTGCTGTGTTCTGCAGGTAGACCCCACTATTAATTTTTCTGTCAAGCTTCTAGTTTTCTCCTCTTGTGTGTGAAGCTCTTGGCTCCTCTCGTTCCAATCAATCATATTTCTGTGTTATTTAAAAGTGAGTGTGGGAAGATGTCCAAAAATCTTGACCTTTCTGCTTTTAGAGATGGTTCCAAACGAGCCAGAAAAATCCTCAAGAATGGGTGGGATTCTGAGGAATTGTTACCCCCGATTCTGAGCAAACTGTGAGGGGCACTGGCTTCTCCAAGGCACAGGACTTCTGATGGATCTGATTTCTTGGGTGCAGATGACTCTGACAGAGAGAAGCCAAAAGGCATCTGCTCCAAAAAATCCTTTTCCCAGCTGGAGTCTAGCAGAGGAAAAAGAGATTTCCAAAGAAAGGCTGCTAGGGCATTTTTACTCAGCCAAAGCCATCCAGTTCCTTATCATCACTGAAGAAATGACTGGCATGCTTTGGCGGACACCTGATGGAAATGGAAAAACTAAGCTTCCAGAAGTTATAAAAATTCAGGACACCTTTAATAAGTAATTCTGTGAACTTTTCTCATGTGTGTAAGTGCAAACACAGAGTATGGCTGGCTACTGGTGAATCCTTATGGAGACACAGGGACATCTTACCCTTCTGAAATTATGGGTGAGTGTCAGAAGATGTCATTGTACCAAGTTGGTCACAGTACCAAATGAAAGTAATTGAGCATGTTAAACAGTTCCACTGCAGATTTCTTACGCCATTGTTGTTTTTCTGTTGCTTCCACTTATTCAAGCGTGCAGAGAATTCAGCTACTTTAAAAGTTGCTTCACTCCAAAGAAGAAATGTTGTCAGTGCTGGTTTTGTAGGGGTTATGTATTTGGAAAAGGTGAAAGACAAGATTTTCTGGGAGAATTTTGGTATAGAGAAGGACAGGATGTTCAGGCTTTCCATCATTCCTGCCCCATTTCCTCCTGAATGAGTAATCAGGCAAAAATTGGCTGCAGTTTCCAGTCTGCTGTTCTGCCCAGCAAAGGTATCATTCTCGGTGTCCTGACAAGGAGAGGGACTGGCCAGAGGACTGAATTTATAATGCATCTCAAACATTATCCCACCAATCATGCAAAAAAATCCCTCCAAGAAAATATTGGATAAACATCACTATAACGTTATATCCACTTGAGCTGATCCATTTGCCTCCCAAAAGCCCAACATCTAACTCACCAAAACCAATATAAAAATAGTTTCAGCTGATATGTGCTAGGAAAGAGGAGTACATTTTGTGTGATCTCTGAAATATCTCGGTGTTTTCAGACTCGTTTAGAAATGGATGCTTGAAGAACCCTTTTCCTTGCTCTGGAAATGAGTGCTATTAACAGAGGAGATCTATAATTATGATGGGCTATAATCAGTAGCTTCAGTCAAGTGAAAAAACTTCCTTTTTCATGTGGCTAGATTTGCTCTCCACTTACTAAACTTAGCTCCTCAAACTGTACAAATTGTTTGTAACTCTGGTGCAACCAGAAAGGCAGTGACTATTAAGACTGATAATTTGAGTTTGGACTTTTTAGCTTTGATTTGGTCTTTCTAGAAACTTAGTTTTCCTGTCTGAAGTATATTTAACAGATTTTGAGGGGGAGAGGGAGCTTGGTTGGCTGGTTGTTTTTTCCAGTTCTGATTAGTTAATAAGCATAGAAAAGGTAAAGCAAATTAAAATGAGAGTGGGTACATGTGGGTAATATTGAATAGGTGGTGTGTGTTTCACACCTTTGTGGCTGAAATTCCTGCACAATGACTAGTTAAAAGCAGGCATGAGATGCATTTCAGACTAATAGTAGAGCTGTTTTTAAAAATGTGATTATTTCTATGAAGAGAGTTAAGTAGTTAATAAAGAGTGAGGAGTTTTGTTGATTACACATTCAGAAACCTTAAATAAGGTTTTCATAGGCAGCCTCGGTGAGAGAAAGGCTTAAGATGCAAGGGGGAAAACTGTCAATAAATTACTAAAATATGTAGAAGAGTGGCTAAAAGGACATTTTCCAAATGGATAGTTGCTACTTAGATCACTGTTACAGCTGAAGAAAATGTATCTCTATCTCCATAAATCTAAAAGATGAGGTTTCAACCCTAAAACAGGTGCATGGATGTTTTTAATGTTGGTAGACCCCACGTAAACCCCTAAGATTGGTTCTAATTTGGAAATACATTTTTTAAACTGCAGATGTCACCTTGAAATTGAATTTTCACTACCTGATCAGCTCCACACTGTGCAATTTGTCTCCTGTCTCTGTTTTCTCTGTCTGCAACACTCCCAAAGCCAGTCTAACACCAGTAAAACCTCAGTTTAATGGATCTAAACCGAGGTAGCAGCTGTTGGTTGTCATTATGGAGGTACCAATTACAGTTCTGCCATTAAGTGCAATTTCTCTTTTGCACTTAGTGAAAAATGTTCAGCCTGTTTGTTGTTCAGGACAATACAGCAAGTGCTTGCAAAAAATGTGGAACAAAGTGTTAGAAATTTATAAAATCCATTAGTCTGCTCTCGACTTTAACCAATTTGGTTTAGAAATTGTGTATTTATCTCTCTTGTTTGTGTTCTGGCAATATTGGCAATAGGGGAGAAACATGCTCTTGCTTTCTTTATAGCTAGCTTGAACTGAAACCTTGCACTTAGACTATATTTAAAGTAAATTGGTTGTTAATTAAAGTTAATAACAATTGTTGTGGCTAATTATTTTGATTATATAGGTTACTTGTCAACAGTTCGTGTTGCACTTAAACAAAGCTGGAATGGCACTAGAATAAATCTCACAATTGCCAGTTCCCTGTGGCTGTACAAAAGGACAAGAGTGCAGATTTTTAATGTCCAAATTTGGGAATGGAATATGTAATTTTCCAAATTTAGAGCCAAATCATCATTAAATGGCACGTTTTAAGGGAACATATAAATGGTTTTGATCAATAACAATAGGAAGGTCCCTAAATACAGATGAATAACATCTTATAGTATAATAAATATGCCAAGACTCCTCTGGGGAAAATGTGGGGAAAAATCTGTGTCGGTAAAATTCAGTTTAATCTCATCTGGAAACACTAATGTTGGAGTATCCTAATCGTAACTATGATTAATTAGTGGTGTCATAACAAGGCAGAGTTCATTCTCTGAACTGTGATGTGGTGTATTAATGTACCTCTGGTTAAATTCAGCCATGAATTATTGTCATTTGGAATGGAGACGTTGTTTTCAAAATTATTTTTATTTTTTAAATTAAAAGGCTTTCGATCTTTTATTTTAATTATTTCAGTCTTGAAATATAGATTATTTATTAAAAAAATCAAATTAGAGAACCAAAATGGGTTAGAAGATGAAAAAGAATAACTCATGTGACATCTTTAGGTTACAGAGCCATTAATGAACTGCAATGTATAAATGTAACACCTCTGTCACTGTTTGGTTCCTTAGAATAACTATTGTTGAATTACACGTGCAGGACCTTAGGAAAAGTTGTTATTATTTTAAAAAGTTATCGGTACTTTTGTCATAACCTGAAATCAGAAAGCCTTGCTCTGATCCAAATTAAATTAATTACATGGATAAATGTAGCCAATTTTAGCTTTGTTAACTACTTCTGCTGTAACTATCCCTCTTTTTCTCTGGTTGTGACATGGAAGGAAATAGCAGTTTTTGCTTTAATTAGTGCTCAGGGTGGTCAAACATTGGCACAAGTTGCCTGTAGAAGTTGTGGAGTCTCCCTCCTCTGAGCATGCCTCTAATTTTTAAAAAATATGCACAAAACTAACATATCCATCTTTAGCTGTAACTAGTGAGAAGAGGAAAGAGTTTGCATGTTTGCAGTAGTTTCGTTTTTTTTTAAAATGAATCAGAGGTAAATCTGTCCTTCAAGTTAAAAGGGCAATTTAATTATTTGCTATTAAAATTAAGGGCAAGGTATAAGCTCTCTTTGAACGTGTAAAAATAGATGAGAGTCAACGATTGAGGGAGCAGGGACTGTCCCACCAGCCTTTCAGTCTGTTCTTCACGCCTGATTTCACCTTCCTTCAGGATCACTCTGGGGGGAATTTATGGGTGGCATCATTTTTTTCCCTTGTTCCTGTTATTTGAGCTGAAACAAGCAGGAGTCCATATTCACTGAGCCACATCACTGCTCTCTCAGCTTTGCTGTGTTGATGGGAAATGTCACACTGATACATTGCATAATTACAGCTGCCCCCTTTTATCTGATTATTGCCTTGCTGGTGTTGCAGGAAAGATGCTGAAATACACTGCTTTTAGATAAAGTTATATCTGATTAAATTTGTATCCACCTCAAGCAGGAGAGTTCTGTGATACCACAGTTGCTTTGTTACTTATGTTGTTGCATCATTTTCAGGTTTATCTTCAGATTTTAGGAAAAAACATTCAATAATTATCCTCCTAAAAATGAAATAATTATCCTGCATCACAGCTAATCTGGTCCAGGAAGCCTTTGAGTATCCCCCAATTGTTGTGGTAGATGTAATTACACCAGTTGTACTTGAATAATTCCATTGTTCCAGCTACTGCACAAATATACTCTTTCTTACACCCAATACAGTAATGAGTCAAGAATTCCTGTTGCCATTTTCTGGGGAATTTTGAGCAGATCTGGTAGTTAGAAACCATGAGTGATATTCCACATGGGGTAATTCAGGGGGGCTGCTCACGTGTAGAGAAGGCAGCTCGTGAACTAGAGATTAACAACTTCCAAATGTATAACTTCATTATTAAACAATTTTGTTGGTGACATTTTTGATCCCAGCATTCCGATTTTACATCTCCTGTGAGTGTTTCACTGTGCTTTCACTGTAGGTTGTCCGGATGTGGAATGAGTTAACAAACCAATGCCTGTCACAGCATTTGGAATAAATTACCATGGGTTTGATGGGCTTATGATGGTGGCTCCTGGTGCCTGCAGTAAATAGTGAGAACTTGAGGTGACTTAAATGATGCACATTTTCCCAAGAAATGGAGCTACCGTGGATATTAGGGGTTTTTTGGGTGATGGGAAGCGAAAGGAATTAGCTGCTATATCCCCTTTTCCCGTATTTTCAGAACAGAAATGTGGGAGACACATGAATACAGGGCAACACTGGTGAAATTTCAGCCATTTATTTATTTATGTGATCTATTTATTATTTACCTCTCTACATTCTCCTTTGTTTTAGTCCTGTTTTGTGCTAGGGACTACTGCTGATGTGATTGACTACTGACACACATCTGTGTAAAACCATTTTTTTTTTTCTTAATCCTGTTCCACCCACCAATTGTCAACTCAAACACCATTTGTCCTCCTGCCTGTGACGGTGATGTTTAAGTGTCTAAATCATGCAGGAAGTATATATAAAAAAAGGACAAGACTCGATAATACAGGGGGAATTAACTAACCCCCCTTTTCCTTTTGCCATCACCTTCTTTTTGATTCCACCTGTCTGAAAATATGTGGCACCATGAGAGGTAAATGTTGTCTTTTTTTTTTTCCCTGACAAGTCTGGAAGAAGCTCTTCACAATCAAAGCCTATGATGTTTTATTTGAGTTGAGCAGTATTAGCATTTCCAAAAACATATCAAATGCCACCCTACAATATTTTTCTGGCTTCTGTGCAGCAATGTATAAGATCATTGTGTACCATGTGAAACAAACCCTGTTATATTTAGAAAATATGTCCAGTCTCGGTTGCTACAGCATGTACAGCACCTGTTAAAGAGTTCCCAGACGATTTTATTGTCTGGTTTAGAGCCAAATTCCAAATGTTTGTACAATAGGCCTTTGTAATGATAAATGTGCAATCATTGGACCCCCAAAAAAGGGTGCAAACTGGTCAAAGTCAGGAATTTAGAAGCTCACTTCCTTAAGGGATGTGGACCTCTAGTTCTTTGGATTTGAAATCCTTTGCTTGAGATTGAAATGAGGGAAAGGAAGAGACCTGTATCAGTAAAATGTATAAATATTTTTAATCCTCTGAAGGCAAATTTAGTAAAATTTAGTAAATTTGGAGATAAATTTACTTTCTGATGAAAGGCATAAGAGTGAATAGGAACACCTACATCAGTCTACCCAGTGGTGTGCAAAAGAATAAGAAAAACCATCAAATCTTTAAACTTTTAAGTGTTGGGCTTTAAGTGCAGTGAGTGAGCTCAGGACAGTATGTAAAGTCAGGCACCAGAGTCTTCTGGTGCCACAGTGATTACACAACCAGCTCCAAGTTGGTAACTGTTCTTTTCAATCCCTTACGCTGACCCCAATTCAAACTGACTCTTGACTTTATTTTAGCTGAATTTCGACAGCATTGTACTTTGCAGTGATGATTCTGAGCTGTGAAATGGCACGTATGTTGTCAGATCTGTGCTCTGTATAAACCAGAGGCAGTTTCTTAACCAGTAACATGAAAACCCTCAAAATTCCAAACAGTCTGAGGACAAACTGTGATCTCCCCATCAGTCAGGTCAAAAATATTATTTAAGGTCTGTCCTCAAGGGTTGCAAAGATCAGAATCTGCACAAAGACTAATTTTTATTCCTGGAGACCTTTATGGAAATAAATTCATAGCATTTTAATGGGGCACAGCTGATGCCAGGTGTTTGTAGTGAAACTGTTCTTATCAAAATCCATGGCTTTTGCCAGTTTTCCTCCCCATCCCACCAGAGGGGGAAGGGGTAGTGAACAAGAAACTCTGTGATATTTGGTTGCCAGCTGGGGTTAAACCACTTCTCTGGCACCAGAATCCCAGGGAAATCCTAAATGAAACTAGACCAGCTGATGGCTGGAATTATTGTGTTCTTATTGCCAACACACCTCTTGAAATCTTTTCCCATTTTGTAATTGGAAACTTTATTGAGCCAAGCAAAGTTTTTCTTAATCCTTGGCTAAAAAGAACTCCTTTAATTCTGAAGTTTTCCTCTAAAATAAACAGTAATTTTTAAATCTATCTTGATTTACCTTGAAGTCAGTTGAGGAAACAAGTATCTACAAAAAGCTGAAATATTTGATTACAAATGCTATATGTTTTTATCTTGCTTTAGATGTCTTACATTAAACCCTTGGTTCAAATTATGTAATGAATTTGATAGTATCACAGTTTTTTAGTAGTTCTTTTTTCAGTGCTAGGAATTAAAAATATCACATGGTTTGAACAGCTTTCATCCCTCTTGGTTATTTTACCTTTTATATACATCATGTTTAAATATACATTTAATTCCATTTTCTCTTTCATTTGAGTGAATAGATTATGGAGTGGAAATCTTTTGGAATTTAATTTTGAAAATTTTTGTTTTCCTCTGTCTATTTATCTGTTGTGGTTCTGAGTTCTGAGTTCTCTAGCAAAGCTCATTTTTTATCTTAATAAATTGGTGTATTTAAAGGAGTAGTTCAATCTGTAGAACACAGGAGAATTACAAAAAAACCAAATTAAGAGTTTAGAAAATATGTGAAATCCTAACATTTTAATTTGGAAAGACTACTTGGATCTTCTTGCAAAGTCCTCTCTTTCCACATCAGAAGGGGCAATGAGAAAAATGAGGTTTAGAAGTGTTATGGTAAAAATGAAAGCACTATAATTTCCTAATCTAATTTTAAATATAGAAGCACTCTATAAATTACACCCACATTTTTATCTTCCTTCCTTCTTAAAACTCGTTTATTAGTCAATTATTTTTCAGCGAAATAATTCTGAAAATTCCCTTTGTAATCCAAATTCACTGTCAGGTCAATACTGGCTTTGGATTGGTATTTTTAAGCCTCAGTAACACAGCTGTACTTTGACCTAGAAACCTATTTTGATCTGGTGGTTGTAACAGCTCTTATTTAAACATCTGTCCGTGGTTTCTTTCACACGAGAGTGTTTGCTCGCGATTGAAATGTTACTGTCGAATAACACAAAGGCTCGGAGGAGACATTTGAAAAAAAATTTTGCAAGGATCAGGGGAAAATCATGATTGGAGGAAGACACTGGTCTCTTCCTGGTAGAAGATGGTAGAGTTTGTAGCTGATTTGTACCTTGAAGGAGGTCCTTCATTGAGCTCTTAAAAACGTCACGATTGACCGAGCCCCCACTGCCAAAGCTCCATTTCCCTCCTCTGTCGTCAAAGGCTTTTCATCCTTCGAGGAGTCAATGAAGTCGTCCCTACTTAATTATTCAAAACAAACCCTTTGGGCTGCCCTTGGAATTGTTTTCCAAGCACCACGAACGGAATTCGGCGAGAAATAAATTTAGATAACGGCCCAGCAGGAAGTTTCAAAGGCAGCAGCTCCTGCAAAGGGTTGTCCAGAACAATCTGCGAGGAGCCTGCATTTGGCGTGTGGATTTTGAGCTGAAACAGTGCAGGGAAGGAAATGCTGGTTGCCAGCTCTCACCACCATATGCTTTATTATAATGTGATGTACAAAGAATATGGAGGCAGCAGCTGCTCTGGAGGGAGGTGGCCACTCGTTAGGTTTTGAAACCTTTCCGAAATGTCTGCTCCTTTTCTTTTCACTGGTATTTTTCCCCCCCCCCGCTTACGTATTTGCATTGAAAAGATGTTCCCTAAAAGAAATCTATTTTTAGGCCACAGTAAGAACAGCAGAATGTGATCTACTTTTTGCTGAAATAAAAATGATTTTGGAAGGGCTCTGATATTTAGGTTTTTTATGTTGTGAAATACAGGCAGATTTTTGTTTTCTTGATATCCATTCACGTCAGGGCATGATGAAATCATATATATAAATCAATTATTATCTAGGATTGTATGTCTTTCATTGGTTTCCATATGTGTTCTAGTGGCCTGATCGCATTCATATTTAAGGCATTTTCAAGATTCACTGACTTCAGTGGCAGAGACAAGCAAAGCATCAATGAGGATTTAGGTCTAAAATGGAAAAAGTTGGATATGATATGGACAGAGGAATTGATCTTTCCCAGCATTTCCACCCAGGCAGGGAAGTTTGATGACTGTTCCTTTGAGAAACCTGAAGTCCTTGGCACGTTTCAGGAACTGTGTAGCTGCAATGCCATGAAAATGAACCTCATTTATCTAAACAACACTGTATTTTAAAGAGTATTTTTTGACTCCTAACTGAGAGTTTCTTATCTTCTGAATGCAAATCCTTCTGGATACTACAAGCACTTGCATTTTGAGCTAGGGATTCTTAAGTGAATGTGAGAATCCACTGGGAAGTTACATCACAATATAATGAGATTATAGCAGGACAAGTTGTTATAACAGATAATAAAACTAATAAATCATATTGTCATTTTTACTGCATGCTAGTGTTTTACATTGACCCTGGAGTAACACTCAAATGCCATTGCAAGACCAGTGTGGCCCATATAACTCAGTAAAACTGATGGTTCATAGAGAAGAAAGATGTTACAATCCTTTTCAGGAGGATAAATCTCTTTGAGACAAAGATTTTTAGGTTATTCTGTATTGTTCACCACAGATGCATATTCATGAAAAAGAGATGACAGTAATCTATCTGTCACTAGGTATATGTTCTCTTGGTGATAGAAAGATGGTTCTTATGGAAAAAATTCATGTGTATTTGCTTACTTTAGTTCTAGAGCAGTTTACTATTATCTGTCTGACCTTCATTTTTCAAGCCAGCTGCAGTTGGTGGTTGTCTGGAACACTTACATACTAATGCTTACTTAAAAGATCCCCTTTTCCCTCTTTGTGGCTGTACTTGTAGGAAGAGGCCAAATCTCAGCAGAATTACTGATTCTCAACTTTAATCATTCCCTACATAAGCCCTCATCCCACTGAGGGATGACATAGGGAATTCCATTTACTTAGGAATCCCATTTCTGATCTAAACTGGATTTTAAAGTCTACAGTGAAACTAAACTTGGATTCTGAACATAGTCCTGCAAAATGTGAGGTAAATGTTTAACTCACATTAATGATGACTTACAGTCTTGTCTTGAATCCAAACCAAATCTGTTTTCAGTGCAAATTAAAGCTGTGAAATGGCTTCTTGTTTTGGTTCCCATAAGAAAAGTTTTAACCGTAGCTCAAGGAACACTTTCCTAATTCTAGTGAGCATAACAAAATTTAAGTTATCAACAGTCTGTAGTTCACACATTGGGCCCTTTAAGTCAATCTGGAGTCTTGACAACACAGGAACATTTGGTTTGGGGTGTATTATGCTTCCAAGAAAGTTTGTACATGAAATGTTTGTTTATATTTTGGATGTGAAGGTAAAGCCTTCCTTGTCCTAGAAGGACTGAGAGTTATCAGGAGTTGCACAGTGTTTAGAGTACTCCATTTTTTTTCCAATACAAAGCATTTCTTGTCTGAAGCAGCACACTAAAGTGTGGTAATTCTAAAAATGGGTACTTTTAGATGTAGACCTATTTTTTACTGTTGTGGTTGGACGCACATTTATTTTTACATAAAGATGCCTGCTAGGAAAGGAAGGACAGAACTTCCTTTAACTTACCGTTGTAACCATGAAAATCAGCAAACCAATGTAACTCCAAGCAAGGGAGAAAAGGAAATCCTCAGTTTGCAAGAAGTTGAATTACTTGGTTTTGAGCCTAAAGAAAGTCACTTCATTTTTAATTATGTATTGCCTGACCATCACAAGCTATTGAGCTGCCAATGGCTAATTTAAAAGAAAAGAAATGCAGGATGAGATGTTTCTCATTGTGAGCAGCAATGCTTCAAGTCTGTTAGAGCTTTGTGGATTTTTTCCCTGCTTTTATAAACTGGAAGATGTATGGCTGCACGGTTTCAGATCTTAGACTGCACACTGTCTCCTGCTTCTTATTAGAGAAATCAATGTCTAAATCTTTTCTTCTCTTCAGCCACCAGAAAAAGAGGGTGGGCTGCCTCGCCAGGTGGGCAATAAGACCGAGTGTGGCCTCTTGGGATTTGTCCTGGATTTGAAGCAGGATTATGAGCCTGTCCGGAGCCTCATCCCTGAGGAGAAGCTCTATAAAGTTTACACCTTCAACTCCGTAAGGAAGTCGATGAGCACGGTTATTAAAATGCCAGATGGCAGTTTCCGAATGTACAGCAAAGGAGCCTCTGAAATTGTCCTCAAGAAGTAAGTTCAGTGGATTCATTGCCTTGTTTTTCCAAAATGCAAAACATTCTGACACTAATAAGTTGGGAATTTTCAAATTTGGAATTTACTACTTCCACCAGAAATATGACACGCTTTAGTAGTATAAGGTGTTAATGTTCTTTTCCAGTTTTTTTTAAAAGTACTCACTCTTGCAAAATTGGCCTGTTTTTATCATTGGCTGCCAAAAATTTGGGTCTAATTAAGTAGTTTACAAAGGGATTTTTTACCTTTAACCTCTTTGGGAAAATAAATATTATTCAATTTCAGTATGTTTTAAGCCCATTAATTACGTGGGTATTGAGGAAATAATGGATGAAGGGCACTTGGTGTCTCTGTAATAAGTTACAAACAAATTCTCTCTGATATTTAAGTAGTGAATCTTCTAGAAATTTCCACTAGAAGCTTAAAACTTGCCTTCAGATTAGTGTCGACTGAAATGAGCTGATACAGGAAGATGCTTTTCAGTACTCATGCAAACGCAGAATCAATCTTTTTTTTTCTTAAATAAAACAGATGTTCCAGGATCCTCAATGCAGCTGGGGAACCTCGTGTCTTCAGACCACGGGACAGAGACGAAATGGTGAAGAAAGTCATAGAACCCATGGCCTGTGATGGACTGAGAACCATCTGTGTGGCTTTCCGAGACTTTTCCAGCAGCCCAGAGCCCGACTGGGACAACGAGAACGACATCTTATCTGACCTGACTTGCATTTGTGTTGTTGGCATTGAAGACCCAGTAAGGCCAGAGGTATATCAAATTCTTATGTTGTAAAGCATTTCTCAGAGAGCTGAATATAAATTGAATTATGGGTTTCTTACAGGTTTTATCTTATTCTTTTCAATTAGTTCTGTCAAAGAAGATGAAAGGGAGCTTTAGAAACAGGTTTTACTTGATAAAAGGTCAAATTACTAACCTGAACAGATATTTAAATAAACAGATCAACAGATCAACATATCAACAGATATTTAAATAAAGAAATATAGGGCTTTTTGATCTACAGGATGGAGAGGACTTAACCTTCTGTCAAGGAGTAGTACACGGGAGGACAGTAGAAGTTTTAAAATGCCCCCACACATTAAAGAATTTTCCTTGTAGTAATTCAGTGATGTGCAACTCTGCAAGCAGAGACGTGTAGTCATTATAATTGCCATGACTATAATGGCAACATGCTCATTTTCTCCAGAAATTGGAGTTTTGTGGTTTACTGTAACAGTTGCCACTTCACTAATGGTCTTAAAACTGCACCTGATGACTACTCAGAAAAACTTGCTTTTAATATATTTGGACAAGGAAAGGCTGCCATGGAAAGGCTGAAGGTTTCATGGATACTGTGCTTAAATGGCTTCTATAAATACGACTAAAATTTCAACTCAGCTCAACTGAGAAAATCAGTATTAGGTGTTCACACTGGAAGCCTGTGCTGCTACTACACTTGTAATTTATATTACTCAGTAATACCAAGGGTGGAATAGGAGGTAGAAACTGTTCTGACCTATATATATATATGGTGCTTGATAATTAATATTGACAGTGGAGAATTAATTCAATTTTAGAGTTTAGAAGCAGTGAGAGAAGGTAAGTCCCAGAGCTGAAGTGCTGAGTGTACAGTCCAGGTGTTTCCACTCTCTTTGCTCTGATCCTGCTGTTACTTCAGTACACGATTAGTGGCTGTGGTTTGCTTTGGAGTGAGGTCATGGAAAGATAACTCAGATTTTTCTTGTCAGTTCTGATGCCGCACAAAAAGTAGTTTGTTGCCCATCTTTGTCTCTTTTGATTCTTCTGTCTCGTTTTATGTTTTTGTTGGATCTTTTTAACCACGTCGGAATTTTTGTATTTGATTCACTGAGAATTGGTGACAATTCTAGACATATTAGGGTTGGGGTTTTTTTAACTAAAACATGAAAATTATAGATTTTTCTGACTTATTTCCCTGAGTTCTTTATAAAGTAGGTTTTTACAAACTTGTAAGAGCTGTAACTTTGGCAACTAACACAATACAACTACAGGTACCAACATAACTGTTCTTTACCTGATAATGGACATTGCTGAGTGTTTTTTTCAATATCAAGGTTGTAATACAAAAAAAAACTTGCTTAGGTGAAAACTGTATGATAAACTCCTTATCTCCACTAACACCAGATAAACAGCACTCACTTTATCTGTCATCAGATGGTCTCTTGCTGCTAATCCATCTGTCCCTACGCCTGACATTGCAAGCCTTGAAAAATGTTTTAAAGCATCCTTAAGAAGTTGTGTCTGCAATGTTCCTTTAATGTTTTAGCTCATAAATATATATATAACTCAGAAAGATTTTCTCAGTGACCACTGGAACTGTCAACGAGTCCTCTATCCCTAGAAAATCAACTCATGATACATGTTAGAAAACAGCTTTAAGTGTGGTGAGGTATGGTGTGACAGACTGAGGGATTGTATAGCAGTGGGATTTGCAGTTATTATTGAAAATAGTTCCAAACTATCCTTTCGTGTGATTGTTATGAGTGTGTTTTGTAAGAGAGCTGCTCTCATCTCATAGGGAATAATTTCTTTGGAGCTTGAGGTAAAAGTGAATAACGCTGCTAAAAATGAAGAGGTCAAATCTGACTGCTATGTAAGGAATCAAAGGAGATGAAGGCAGGAAAACATCTTATTTCTAAAGAAATATTTGAATAATGTATTGAATTTCTTGTGGTTTAACACCAGAATATGCAGTAACACTTCTTACTTCATTGTAAGACATACAATCAAATATTTAGAATTTCAGCATTCCAGCAAATGTTGGTAAAACCCATCTGGGTTCTGGGACTCTGTGCTTTGTTTTGGGTTTTTTCCCCACCTTATCCCTTTTGACTGTTTCAAAGTGATGATAACGTCATGGGAACATCTAACGCAATGTTTAAATAATTGCATCTAACACAATGTTTAAATTATTACTATTATTACCACTGTACACATTAGTGAAAAGCAGTAGCTGTACCATAGGAAAAAAGAAATGAACTAAAAAACCTGGAGCCAGAATACAACTATAACTTTCAGAAAACCTGTCTAGATACGGAATGTCTGACTTGGTTGGAATATCATAATATACATGTATGAAATCACCATTGTTGATGCAAATTCAAAGATGTTGAGCAGTTATAAGGAATATCAATATTTTGCCAGAATTAAGCCCAGTCATTGATAGAGTCACCATTGGAGTGTATGAATTTACAAAATGCTTTCTCTATGGAAAAAAAAAAACAAACCACAAAAATTAGAAATACTACTACAACTACTGTTTTACTGATATTCTCAGCATTCGTGGATATCAGAATTTATTCTGACAGAAGTGATAGATTAGGTAGTTCCAATGAAACAATCCAATCTCATCATTCTGGCAGCCTTTATCTTCACTTACATTACATTCCCGTGTTTCTTGGGGAAGGCTCAGTTTTTCCTTTTCCCTAAGTTCATTGTTGGAGTTAGCACATGGATAATGGTGTGTACAGAGCTGCTGTGGTACACGGCTCCTGTGCATCCATGGAATGTTTCCCCTTGGGAATCCCTGTGGGGTCAGTGGGGTCCTGCTGCCGTGGTTTCAGGGGTGATGGTGCTGCATCTGTTCTCATGGTATTGCTGGGAGCTTTCTTGCACTCACATCTCCTTCCATGCATTAAAAGAAACTATTTGCATGAATTCTTCATGGCATCCAGCAACTGTCCAGATTTGTCTGGAATGCCAGCCATGGACGCCTGTGGCTTTTGCATTATTCCCAGGTTAATTCACACACCAGTTTATTTGTTAGTAGGAGCTGGATTTATCAAGCACTACTTGCTTGATATTTATATACACTCTGTGTGAGGGTGTTTTTTTATTTGTCTTTGATAAATACACAAGAAGAGAACAAATAAAATGATGTCTTGTTCCTGCAGAGATCCTCTGTTGATTCTGACAGCCTTTCTGGCTTGATTTTAATGAGTCTGAACTGCCTTACACTGATTTGCCAATGAACGCCCACAGTCTGTTATTTCTGGGAGATGAACATAAATCACTTCCAAATTCTGCCATTTATTTGTCACCTGATTCAGAAAGAGATTCCTGCACTGGATACTTTATGCATGCACGCATGCATTGGAAGTTTTTCTTTGCAGACAGAAAATAAACCAAGATATTGTACAATGTGTACTCAAGCTCTGCAAAACTGATGGAAAATATCTGCTTCCACTGCCCACTCAGTCTGCCAACACTCTTTCTCCCTTACAGCAATAAAAAAATATGAACAATATTTTAACTGTAATTACTGTACACAGTATTAAATCAGATACCACCCACCAGCTGTCCAGAAAATGACAGAAGAGGAAGATGGAATGATTTCTCTCGTTATAGGCGAGTTTGAGGTGTATTTGGAACTGGCTTGTCCTACCATGACCTTGTTTAATAGGACTGGCACTTTGTGGGAATAGACCATTTTTTTCTGTTTGCACTGTAATTTATTTTTCTCCTTCATGGTTCATACACTGTTCTGGTTTTCCAGATAGTCATCTAAATCTGTCATGTCCTATGCATGAGGGTCACCACAGTTAAAGTGGATACTAAGGGCATTTCAAATTGACAAATGGGATATAGTCAGGATTATTAATGTGGAAACTGGGTAGATCAGGAGTCATTTGCTTAAGTAATAGATTTAATCTGATTGTACATTCCTGTCTAGAAATCTATTTCATAACGTTAAAGGGCTTGAGGTCCAAATAATGCTTCCAGGGTACAACTTGTGGGAAGAATATTCTCAGTGAGAGATGAGGGAACTGGAAGATAAAACTCTGTCCCTGAATTCTTCCCTTGGTTCTGTAATTTGTATTGACAGAGCCATTCTGCAAACAGCACGTTCTGGGGACACATTCTGAGAGTGGGGAGATTTTCCTTGTAATCATGGGAAAAGCACTATTATGGTCCTCAATTAGGTGTTGGTTTAGTGAGGCATTTTGGAAAATAGAAGCTTCGCAACTGCCTGTAATAAATACGCAGAAAAGTGGTGTGAAATTATTCACTGATTAGGATAACCATGATCTATGGTATGGTTTAAGGGTGAACAATTTCAGCCTGAGATATTCAGCTTTTGTGGCCCCAGGAAATCCTTAGGAGTGCAGAATTTGCCACTCTGGCTCAGAGCAAGGGTTGTCACGTAAATGCAGTTTCCTGCCCTCAGCAGTGTCACATCCTTGTGGCCACAGAGGAAATTAAAATATCTAGAAATGCACAAAATTAGCAGTGTAAGCTTGTAGGTGGTGTCTCCTTTTCTTAAGATTTTTCACACTAATAGATGAGATTAATCCACTCTAATTGGCATTGAGTTCTGCAGTATGCTTATATCTATGACAGAGGTTGTGATCAACAAGGTGCACTGAACTGGCAGCAGAATATAGACAGGCTTTCATATTAGCCAGTAATGTCCATTTTATTACCCTTTCTAAAATAGTTTAAAAAAATATTTATTTATACACACACACACACACACATATACATATATTTATATTCATCTGTTCTTTAGTGTCTTCTGAACTAAGGCAGTTCATTTTCCTGTAGCTCTGTGAAGGGCTTCAGTCATCATGATGAGTCCTTAGACTCTTCTAAGGTAAAAAAGAAATTTAGAGAAGTGGTGATGTGTTGAACATACTTATTCAGGCTGTTCTTGATGTGTTAAACACATTTCTTATTCTTCCCTGTCAAATAATATTGTTACTTTTGTCTTAAAAAAATAATGCTTTCATAATAATGTAAAAATATCCTGAGACAGAACTAGTTGGTTAGTGATATTAATTTGTAAATGATCATGAAGTGTGATATAGTTTAAGGGATTTTTTTCCCCATCTGAAATTGAGCTATAGACGTGGAGCCTTTCTATAGGCTTCATATACCCAAATAGCTGCATTAAAAGAGTTTTATTTAAATGTTAGGAATTAATCTCCCAGCTCTTGTACATTTTAATTATGAAAATCTTTCTTTTTTTAAAAAATAAGCTGTATATGATGCCAAGTCATTATACAGCTTCTGTATTAATCTTGCAGACCCTGTTACACACTGAATACTCTCTCACTGTGCAGCAGGAAAAGTTAATCTCATGCAGAAAGGAGCAGAACTAAAGTCATGTTTCATTTTTAAGGTTTTGAGATACAAAAAATATGGATGTGATTTTAAACCCCTATGTTCAGAAATTTCACCTGTCGATAAGCACAAATTAGTGTGATAGTGCTAAGCTACAATAACTTTAAAAACAATCTTATTGAAAGAAAACTTGGCTCAGAAGTCAAATAATTGTCTGCATAAAATATGTGTATTCTGCATTCATATTTTCACGTATGTTTGGCTCAGCATGCTGTACTTTGCTGCTGAAGGTCAATAAAACTGCAGAGCACTCATTTGTATTCGAGTCAGGAGAAACTTTAGGCAACTGATCTAAAAGATGGGATTTTTTGCTTCTTCATGCAAGGTTTGCCTTGCCCGTGGTGTAACCTCAATTCCCTAAGAGCCAAGGAACAATAATAAGCCATAACATGTCTGAGTTCTCTTTTTGCTTCATGAATTTCTTAGCCTCGAAATATTCCAGCTGGGAACACCTGAATGGCACTTCAGCTCTTATCCGGGAATTTTCTTTCCCGCTCTCTCGCCCTGGCAGGTCCCAGAAGCCATAAGGAAATGCCAGCGAGCTGGAATCACAGTCCGCATGGTCACCGGGGACAACATCAACACAGCCCGGGCCATCGCCATCAAGTGTGGGATCATCCACCCGGGAGAAGACTTCCTCTGCCTCGAAGGGAAAGAGTTCAACAGAAGGATCCGAAATGAGAAGGGAGAGGTAATTCATAGTCTAAAACCATGAATGTATGTGCTGGTTTAAAGGTAAACCAGCAGGGGAAATGAACTCAACTCAGAGATTATAAATCAGAATAACAATTTAATAAAATAATACAATAAGTACGATTATACAGACAAACAGTTGGTTTTAACCCACAAAACCCAAATGTACAACCCAGCACCCTGGGGCATGAACAGAGTGGTGTTCATTGGGCCCCCTGAGCCCAAAGTAAAAGGAGAGGGGAAAAAACCTGTTGGTGAGAGTGCTGGTGCAGTCCGGTTTAGAGTGGTGATTGCAGTCCGGTTGAGAGTGGTGGTCTCAGTCTGGTTGAGAGTGGTGGTCTGCAGTCTTCCTCTGGATCCCACGAGTGGTTAAAAAAGTCCCAAGACTGTAAGATTATATATCCTCCAGTTCAGGCAGGAATGCCCAGTACCTCCCTCAGGGCGGGGAGTTCCACACTGGGTGTGAGGACAGGAGCACCCTCCTATCTCACAGTTCCACACTGGGTGTGAGGACAGGAGCACCCTCCTATCTCACAGGCCTCTGAACACCCAGTTTACAGCCTGAGGAGTTGGGCTGCTCTGGGCAGAGGGTGTAAATGGTCTATTGATAACAGTTTCTGGGAAATGGCATGGAAGGCTATAGAATACGCAGTTTTGGGTTACACCCATACAGTGATGAACTGGTCCCAGCTGTTCTAAATAGGACAATGTATTATCAGAAACCAGTGGGAACACTGCAATATTTCTCCTGCGCTGGCGCGTTCCTCGGATGGGTAAAGGTTCCTTGGAAAGATTGCTACTGCTTCCTACCCCTGGCCTTTTCCAGTTCAAAATAGCAGTGAAATTCCAGTCTTTACTTTTCCTGATGCAGAACCAGTATCAGTTCAATGCTGGCCTAATTCTGAAGTTTATAGATCCAGAGCACTGGTCTACGAGAAATCAAAACTAAGCACATTAAAGGTTTGTGGTAAGGAGGAGAAGGGTCTCAACAGCAATTTTGCTCCTAAAAATGCAGTCTGTTCTGAGAACCAGCTCCTCTCATTTCTTTAATTTATTCCACTTTATCTAATGTACTCACATTAATGATTTGCATAAAAATCTATTCTTCTGAGGATTTTTAACCCCTCATAAATGATGGAGCTCACACACAGGATATTGGAAGTCAGCTCTAAAAAAGTAAAATCTATGCTGTCTCTTTGAGTCCCTCATTAATGAGTGGACACAGTCATTTACTCCTTGCATTGATGGATGGAATCCTGAGAATGTTGGTATGTGCAGCAGATTTGTCCTTGTTCCTGTTGCTGTACAGAGAAAATTTTGCCATTGTTGGTGCCAAATGAAGAACTTGGATTAAAATGAAGAGTAGAGCAACAAACTTGTAAACATGTTTGATAAGCTTTGAGAAGTTCCCCAATCCTATATCTGCAGTCATGTGGAATTATCCATAAAGATGTTAAGAAATGCTGATTATATACTGTGGCAAAATTTCCCTGTGTTAGTCAACAGCTGAGCTCTGGCAGTAATAAACTGCTTTTTTTGAGCTTGATGACTGTTGCAATTTCCCTGTGCTTTTGGAGAAAAGTTGCAGGTTTGAGTAGTGAATTGTCAGATACATAGACACAGATATATTATGCATTTTGCTAATCACAGGTTAATTGTTTTGGGGGGGTTTTTTGTGTGTGTTCCCCCTTCCAGATTGAGCAGGAGCGGATTGACAAAATCTGGCCAAAGCTCCGGGTTCTTGCTCGCTCGTCCCCCACGGACAAACACACTTTGGTGAAAGGTGGGTGGAAACTGCCTTGGTGTGTGGAAATTAATGCCACAGTCACTGCAGCACATCATCTGCCTTGTAAAGATTTTACTGTCACAAATATATCTGAGTTGTTACCTTTAACTGCACATCTCTCCTTAACGCGAGGAAGTTTTCTCGGTAACCAGGTCACTGCTGTTTGTGCTCGACCTCAGCCTTGAGATGGAAAATAATAGGGAACTCTTTGGCAGGAGTAGGAGAAATACCAATAAGATGTTTGGCAAGTAGATAAAGGCAATCTCGTATTCGCCTTGTGACTTTGAATTGGACTGGAATGAGGCTCTAGATGGGAAGGGAAAACGTGTGTTCTCTGGTCAGAAAGCAAATATTGTTGAGAAACAGGGTGTTACTCATATCAGCAAGAGGGGACATAGATTTTATAGTCTTTGCCTATACCTTTAAGATGAGAACGAGAACAATCTTAGAGTGAATCAAGTCTCTCAAGTGCATCTCCTCTCCAACAATTATTTTTAAAGAATATTTCAAGATAAAGAAACTTCTCCTGTTACAATAGCAGATTTTGAGATGGTGTAACTGGGAGCTGCCCCTGTTAGCATTACATGAATGGAGATTGGGATTTTGAGCCAATTCCCTATTCCTATAGACTCGCTGACTGTATGATTTGCATTGGCTTCCTTTAGATTTCTGAGTCTGTCCTGCAAAAACTGCACTGTACAAATTACGTTCTCTCACCGTGCTGTCTGCAGATGGAATGCTTCTGTAAAAGAGGGATTGGTTTCCAGTTTTCTTTATAAAGCCTTTTTCATAACTGTAACTCGCAATTTTTGATGACTTGACATCTTATTCTGTTGACTTTGAAGCTCACACTTGAAAGCTGATGAAACCAGTTTCTGATAGCAAAAACGTCATTTTTAGCCATGCTGGGATAGGGGATTGGCACAGGTGGAAGAACCATTGGCAGATGGCTGTTTCCTGGCTTCCTGATGAAGAAAGAGCTGGATTATTTTGCTAAGGCCGCAGAAGGTCTGGAGAGCCCCTTCTTAGCAAATCTTGGAGGAGCTAAAGTTCAGGATAAGACCCAGCTGATCAGTGACACATTTTCAGTTGGTTGACTACTTAAATAATAATTCACGTTCAGATAGGGAATCGTCTGGGTGTACAAGATTTCCTTGCTGTGACTCCATACATGACTGATTACAAAGGCTTTTGAGCATTATGGAGTTTTTAAAAATGTCTGAATGTCTTTAGAGCAAAAGTTCCACTGTGAATTTCAATATTTGATCAGTTGGGTCCTTTGGGATTGAAACTGGTGAGTGTGAAGAGCTCTGGAAACATTGAAGTTCTCCTGAACAATCCATATCTTGTAAACCCTGGCACTGATGCTGGATAGGGCAGGTGGAGGCACACTGTTTAATGTCTATCTCCTCCTTTTCCATGTATGTTTTATAATATCCACAATTTATTAGTGCCGTAGTAAAAATGTATAATTTATAAATGATATACATATTTGGTGGAGATGTGCTGGAAAACATTTTACTGAAAGGTGCTGAGGATTGAAAATGTTTGGAGAGCATTAGTAGCTTCATATATCTGGATGAAAACAGCACAAAGTCAGCTGAAGTCTCCTCCCTTCACTTGTGCATATAAAATCCTGTCTTAGACCTCTTAAAGAACAGAACTTGTACAGCCTAATAGTTTATTTGTTTCAGAAACGCAACAATTTGGGTTTCATTAAGTGGAATAAATAAGTCCCTTGGGAGTAGTCATCTGAATGATTCAGGATTTTCCCTTAAGAGGAAAATAAAACCTTTGCCAGGGAAATTGAAATCAATAGAGAGCTGAAGGAAATAAAAAAAGCAAGAAATTGTTGATGTTTTATAGCATATGCACTTTGACAATGCCAAAGATATTTACTACTGAATGCCATGTGCAACTGATACAATTAATGTTTTAAAGATGTGGCAAGGTCAAGTGATAGAGCAATTAAGTATCTAACGAAGTTCAAGAACAAGTCTGTGGAAATCATGATAGAATTTTTTTGGCTGGTAATACCCCAGGGGCCATTAAAAGTTACAAGAAACTATTTAAATGTTCACTAGTTTTGGGCCTCTTGTTAAAATGTTGTGTTTTTCTCAGACACTTGAGGGATCAAGAGGATTTTCTCTCCTTTGATGTATTCTATCTGCTCTGGGCTAAAAACACACATCAGAAAATAAACTTTTTTCATATTTAATTTTTAATGACATGCAGCTGCTGGAGGGAATATTTTTTTTCTTGTTAACATAGCACAATCCTACCCAGCAAAAGGATCATTTTTATTTTTCATTTTTGTTTTTACTACTGCTAAGGGACTAGAGAAAGGTATGGTTCAGCATTTCAGGCTGGGCACACAGTTGCTTTCAAATATTTATGGCTTTGAAGTAGAGGTAGATTGGAAAAAAAACACTCAAAGTGGTTTATTGTCACAAGTTGTTTATGTGAATTAAAAATCTTAGATATCTCAGTCCTACTGAAATACAGTATGGATTTTAAGGCACCTGTTGGTGTTATTTCATATTTTTTACCCAATTTCAAAATATAACAAGTAAAACCACGTCATTTATACTGATGTGTCCTTATAATGTTATTGCTGAAATAGTTCCAAATTGTCATTTTTAAAATAAAATACTATGGGAAAATACTCTTTAGTGTTGATGGGAAATATCATCAGAAAGTGTAGAAGAAGATATAGAAGATAAAGAAGATAAAAGAAATATTCACTTTACCAATTATATATATGTTCCAATATATTCAAATTAGACTGGAATTAATTTTGTGATATTAAAACATTATTTAAAAACCTCATATTTAAAAAATATTAAAATCAGATATTCTCATGTAAGGCTGATTTGTTAACAAGCAGAAAGGGAACTTTAAAGAAGAAAAGATTAGTAATAATTACCCTTAATTACTAAAATATTTCAAATATTATTGCATGGGATGGTATTATATTTACAACCCCATTAATGTCAACATGCCATGAGACTGGGTAGAATAACAAAAATACAGAAAAGTGCATTAATTGAAATTCTAAAATTAAATATCAGCAAGTTGCAAATTGCAAGTGGGGTTGATTTCCATGGGAGAGAAAATTTCAAAGCTTATTTTTCTTCCAATTCCTAGGAAGAAATATTCAGAAAGTTCACCTGCTCCACAGTGTAAAAACTTCAAGCAAAGAACATAAAAATGGTTTAAAGGAAGTTGGAGCTCTCTTGCATTTGAGTCTGGAGGTCTGTGCTCTGTAAATCCAGCCAGGGCTCTGTAGGTTGTGTGATGTACAGGGCTGGGAGGCACCGATGCCTTCAAGGTTCCCCTTTAGGGTTTCGGCGATAAAACATAAAGCACGATTGCTTCGTGTGTAGTACAGAAACCCTGGTGTTTTAGCTGTGTCCTGCTCTGCATTCTGATATCCTGAGCTTTGGGGGGGACTATTCAGTTAACAATTGCCAATGCTGCCTGTGATGTCAAATATAACAGTTCCACATTACCCTTTAAAGCTCTATCCACGCACGCACTTAAGCCCGTAACTAAAATGAATTTGAGTTTTCTCTTTCAGACAGTCTTTCTAAATTCCTCTTAAATTAACAAGGAGGTTTGGCAGTATTAAAAACTAATCTGAAGAGAACACGAACATGAAAATATATTACTGTGTCTGTCTGTGTTCAGCTTGTCAAAGAAATATAAATCTGTGTGAGCACACGGGAGGATCAGCTTTGCTAACACCTGAACTGATGTGCACCTTGGAAATGCTCAGCTGCAGCTGAGTTTTTCCTGCCTGCCTGTTTGGAGTTAATCAGTTGAGACAGAAACAAACATCTAAACCAGGATTTATTTTTTTTTTCTCCCAGAGCCAAGGTTTTCTTACTGATGCACTCTAAGGGTGACAATGCAAGTGAGGATTGTTTAAATAGAGTAGCATTTGTTCTACAATAAAGAGAGAACCTGAGGCTACATTTGATGGTTGTGGTCTGAGCCATGGGTATTAATAGCTCCTTGTTAAAGGAATGGAAGAGGCATTGTTGGTTAATATTCTTTAAATTATTATCCTGAGTGCATTTGATTTAATGCTTTCTTAATGTTAGATGGAGGGAGGTGGGAGATCCGGGATAAATTCCATTTGTGTATGCAGTGCTGGTACTTTTTATAGCAAGCTTATGCATATTGTGCCCTTCTTGACAGCTCTATATAGTTGTTTTAAATATGATCTTTTCCCTCATCCAAAACAAGCCACTTGCTCTGAAAAACTTCTGCCTTATGTAATTTCTGTGCCTCCTTCCCAAATTCCTGCCACGTCAGCAAAACCCATGTGGAACACACTGTAATGTCATGCTCTAGGTGTGTTCCTGTGGCTGTAGAATAAAATTCTTTTTGACAGAAGAAAGTCATGGTCAAACAGCTTAAGATGAGGGAATTAAACAGCCAAGGCTGTTTTGGTAGGAAGCTTTGCTGAGAGTTTAAGAATTCTCCCGATGGATGTTGCAAACTGGTTTTTCTTAAAACACTGTATGTAAACATCCAGCTGGAGTAAAGCAGTTTATTTTGAAGAAATTTCCTTAATGTTAGACATGACTAATTAATACCAAAGCTTCTTTTTAACCACTTAGAATGAGTGGAAAGGCCAGGGAATGCTAAAGCAATGGTCATTCTCTTTCCTGGCCATCTGTCAGGTCATGTCCTCAGTTCCATTTTTCACTGAGCAGTTGATCTCCACAGCTCAGAACTACAGAGGGAGGGGCCTTACTGGGCATCCCTCTTCTCTTTGGTCTCCTTACACTGTTTGTAAATATTATATAGTTGTAAATGTTATATTTTATTTGATACTGAAGAAAATCCTTCAGGTGAAACCTTATCGCAGCCATGAACAGAGTGATGTTAAAAAATATAAAAAGTAAATGTGTTTGGAAGGAGGTGAGTGCTGGAAAGAAGACAAACATTCAGCAGTGTGAGGAAGGGGGAGGAGGAACAGATTAAAAAGAGCAGGCAGAAGTCAGAGAGAGTAAGTAGAGCTGTGATAAATCCTCTGAATCCCAAATTATCGCTACTGCTCCATTTTAGAAATTTGTCTGACGTACAAATGACAGTTTTGCAAAGACCTTCTCTCTTCCCATGGATAGCACTGGGATCCATCCCCATAATATTGTGCCATGAGTTGCCATATTTCTGATGGCACTGCACTGCAGTTCTGGGGCTCAGATGCTGATGATAACTGAGACCATTTTATCTCTATTTTTCTATGGCTGCTGGTTATGAAGTTCTGTGATCTGGGTTTACCCCACATGCATAGTTTGCATTTAGGGATAAAAATTACTACTAAACCTTGAGAATGACTACCAAACCCTGTAAATTACTTAGGAGCATCCAGCAGTTGGCTGATGCAGGGCAGTGGTAGTATAGTCATCAACATAGTCACTATTTATAGCCATTTATATCTATTAGGAGATTATTAGAACCTCTTCAACTTGATTTGGGTTGTGCTCCCATTTGGAACTCAGTTAGCAGAAGATGCCATCTACCTCTTTCAGAGCAGTTACTACCTTAATGTGTCAGAGACTTAATAATTTCTTGTTCAGAAGCTTAAACTATTAATTTAACATCAAAGGATGTGTAAATAATAAGAGGGGAAGACCGAGATAAATGTTTTTAATAGTAATGAGAGATGATCCCTGTTTACTTAATAATACCAAAGGCAAATCACCCCAACAAACTGCAAGCTGTAATTGTGTAAGATCTTATCAGAATAATGTGCCATTTATCTGAGATAGGGTTTTTTTCTGATTTTCATAAGTCTGAAAAATACAGGGCTCTAACTGCTTCCACACTGCACTGCAATCTTCTGGTGCCTGATAAGCCTGAACCTTGCCAAGAGGCAGCTATTGCTCTGTAATCTGCAATTTCCTATTTCTGGTTAGTTATCTGATATGTGAGTGATTTTATTTTTTTTTCACAGTAGAGTGAAAGCTTTTCACACTGGGTAGGTTTTTGATAATTGTTTTTAGAGGTTATGACTTTGTGCAAAATGTTTTAGCATAAGGAATTTTGTCATTTCTCCCCCTAAGTCATTAATATGGAGAGGTGTTCTTGTATCCTATACAATAATCCTGTGTTCTGGACCCATATTCAAATGGACTCTAATATGGAAATAAAAACATGAGTGGTGAATGATCCACATCCTATTAAAAAACTGGGCTGTTTCTGTAGCCATAGAAAAATTCTTCATTCTTTTCCTTACTTTCCCAATCTGCATAAGTGGAAAATACTTCCCTGCAGGCTAGTTGTGTGAAAATTGATTCACCAAGTGAGAAGCGCTTTCTTTTCTCCAATGATCTCAAAATGAAAGTAGAAAATATTTTATTATGTCTATTTATTAAAATGTTTGGCTCCAGATTTTAAAGAATTATTTTCTACCTTCTTAATCATTGCTTGGCGGAATTGAACATGGCTGTTAAAATGCTCTTCTGGCTGCAGCTAAATAAAATTCAGCAATGAGGTTTCTTATCTTTAGGTTAAACTGACTGCCAGAAGGCCTCCTAGTAAAGCTGATATTACAGTTTGGGCACAGTTTGGGAGAGCCTTAAGCAATCGTATGTCTTAAAAACTTAAGTCTTTGGCAAATCCTTTCCATATATCAGAGTGATGGGTTTACTGTGACATATAATTTTAAATAGTAAAAACCTTCCAAAAGGACGTAATGAGCTGATTTCATTCCCTTTGAAGTCTGTGCAAGTTTTGTTGATGTGTTGATGATGCAGGATCAGAACTTTCCGTGTAATTTCTAATAGTGATGTCTAGTAGTGTAAGATGGTGATGACACTGCTTTCATCATTATTTTCCTTGAAGATCAACTCTGTTGATCTCTGTAAGACTTGTGTGGTATTATGAGCTCTATATTATTCAGGCCCTGCTTTTTTGGAGGGATGTTTTATCTTGCTAATTGTTTTCCATCTGTCTGTACACCCACTCCTGTCCATGTTTTGCAGGTATCATTGACAGCACACAGGTGGAGCAGAGGCAGGTTGTAGCTGTGACTGGGGATGGAACCAACGATGGACCAGCACTTAAAAAAGCTGATGTTGGCTTTGCAATGGTAAAATCTCCAGCATATTTATTGATATTTGTGTCATTATAAATGTGTTGCGAGAGGTTTTTCATTCATTAAATGTTAAGTTGCTTAGTTGTTACTTGTCAGTGAAGACATATATTTGAGGGAGCGAGTCATGTTGCATCAGAATCCTTTAATTTACTGTCAGAGTCACTGTTGCTGCATATTTTGATACTTTTTCAATACTTTACCTAAGGTAATTCTTGGCTATATGCAGAATCCTGTGTCCATACAGAAAAATGAAGTGTTTTCTTCCCAACAGTAGAATACTATTCAGCTTTGGTGAAATCCATCACTAAAGATGAAGATGTCTTCCAAGTGTACTCTGACTATATATATTAAGATACATCATTTTAATTTTTGTTACCAATTCTGATGATATATATTTATAAAATCATCCATGATGAAAATAACTCAGAAGATCAGTAGTTATTAAGCTGATAAATTAAAACACTCAGAACTATCATCACATGAATTCCACTGCTCTGTCGGTTCCCTTTTCTGCATCCTTATTCACTTCAAAAATAGACCAAATTAGCTACATTCCAGCAAATATAAAATGCAGAATGTACTCAGCAGCCACTATTACTATGCTGGGAAACCTTTGTACAACTGTGGACTTGGAATGAGCACGAAGATTTGAGTTCTACCCGCCCCTATGTTTTCTAGTAGGTCATTTCATTCCTGATTGATTTTTCCAGGGTATTGCAGGGACAGATGTTGCAAAGGAAGCCTCTGACATCATCCTGACAGATGACAACTTCAGCAGCATCGTGAAGGCCGTGATGTGGGGCCGCAACGTCTACGACAGCATCTCCAAGTTCCTGCAGTTCCAGCTCACCGTGAACATCGTGGCCGTGATCGTGGCCTTCACTGGGGCCTGCATCACTCAGGTGAGGCAATCCGGGGCCAAATCCCACCACACTGCATTTTCTGAGGGATGGTGCCTCACATTTGATCCTTTGTAAGCAGCAAAGAACTTTTTGAAGTTCTTCTAAGCATTTTAAGTGTATTCAGGATTGAACCGCTCAATGTTAAATAGCTGTTGATGTGTGGAAGTGCACTAATCCATCTTCTCCCCAGAATAACCTGCTGTTTCTTCAGGAAAACTTGCTGTTTCTTTAGCTTTGTTTAGGAGCTGTTAATTTTTGTGTTGCCTCCATATACCTCCCTGCTTTTAATTACATATTATTGTCTCCCTGAGCCTGATGATAGGACAGACAGTGTCAGGCATTAGGAGAAGGAAGAGGTTATGTGAATTTGCCTTTTCCTCTCAGAATGTTTCACTGTTAAATATGTGCTTTTGATGGATTATGGAATGGGATTATTATTTTCAAGAGAGTGGTACTGCCATACAGAAGTAATCCCAGCAGGGGATCTTTTTGACTGATAAAATTATTTTGTTTCTTTCAGGCAATTCTTTTTAATTTCAGGTGCAAATGACAAACCAATTAAATGGCACGTAGAGTTGGACTTTGACATCTCTTTCTTCCTCTCCATCAATCCCTCAGTGCAATCCTGGTTCACATGCCACACCTTTAAGTCTTTTGTAAAAAGCATACCTGAAGGCAAAACACATTTTCTTACCTTCACATGATTGCTTTTTGATTAATAAAATGCAATTTTCTTTTCCCTAAAGAGAAAAAAGAGTGATTTAAGTAGAGTATAAGAGTTTTGTCTTTGAATAGAAAATAGCAAAATGTGGGTTTTAGTGCTGTCACTGCCTAAAATAACATATATTTCAGATGCTGCAGGCAGGTGTTGTTACAAAATGCCTCCTTGGATTGAGACACACTATGGGAAAGCTGATGCTTCCCCCCGTGGTGCATCACACAGATGCCATACCTGTTCCACAGCTAGATTTCACCTCACGAACACCTGAGCAAACCAATGAATAAATCATCAGCTCTGCTTGGGGTAAACTTACACTGTGATCATGGAATTGATACTTGCAACCAGAGACCCAGGTACCTTTGCCATGAGGTAAAACTTCTCCTACACCCTGACTGATGTTTCGAGGCCGTGGTGGTGCCTTGTCACAACTGAGCCTGTGCTGAGGGACAAAACTAGTGATGATGCAGCAAAGTTGGATGAGGTTCCCTTTTCCTGTGGGAAATATTTTCAGGCATATTGAGAAAATGTTTAGCTGTGAAGTGATTGTTGCTGATAACAGAAGGAAAAAGACTAAAACTCCAGGAGATTTTTATGAGCGGTACAAAACCATACAGGAAAAAAGGGCTTAGGTGGTAAGAGCAGCATCACTGGAACTGAGGCAAAGGCTTCTTTTAAGACCCTTTTTTGTAGGCAGCTTTTATTCAGTTGCTGACTAAAAACATTTATTTAGGGTGAAATTTTTTGTTTTATGTGCAGCATCTTCAGTTGCTTTGTGAAAGGACAAAGGGTCTTCACTAGCTATTCACTAGCTAAGGAATTTCTATTTTATTCCTGAAGAGATTAAACATTACTGAATCAGTGCAAGGAGTATTTTAAATCAAGTCTAAGTGGATGTGAAGTGTATAACCAGTGCAAGTATATTCCCCTTTTTAATTTCATCCTTTGAATCATTCCATTGGCTTCTAGAAGGGTTTGGATCAGCCCCAGTGCATTTATATGGCCCCAGTGGTCTGTGAGACCATCGCTGAGCCTGCCAAGTCTGTTGTCCCTGTTTACAGGTTCTAATGGACACTCCCAGAATTCCTGTATTTCCCTGCAAGCAGATTCTTATGCAATTCCTTAACTTGGCAGCAAAGATGCAGATGCAGAGGAGCTGAAAGGAGCTGAAAATGAAATGGTGGCAAAAGGGCAGCAGTTGTTTCCTCCATCGCCGTTTCCACTCCATGGCCTGACCGCGGATAATCTCGAGCAGCTCTCGGTTCTGTCTCATTCAAGAAGGATTTTGCCTCACCAATGAACATTATTATGTTAGGCTTTGACTCTAGCCAGTGAAAGGACATTCTGTTTGGCTCATAAGCTTTACTAAAAATTGCACTTGAGAACATACTGTACCCTCTGGTTGCTGTGAAAAAATAGCTCCAGCACAAAAAATCTTGCATACAACAGTCGAGGTGCACACACACAGATCTAAAGCTGCAAAACTGTGCACAGGTCTTCAATTGCTATTTTGACTGAAACATTTTAGTCCTTAACAGAAAAACGGAGCTAAAATCTGCAGTTTCCAAAAGGCAACACAGCTTCCTGGGACCTTCACAATGAATATAAAGAAAGTCCACTTTGGACTGAATTTTACTTTGCTTTTAGGTAGTCAGTTTGCCTTTCTTTGACAGACAGAGCATGATTTTAGTCCACCATTAATATTCAGGTTAATGAATATTACACAGGCTATCTTTTTGGTGATATTTCATAAAGCCTAGAATGAGAAAAATTCTAAATAAGCAGTAACATTTGTTCTGTGCTTCCTGATAGCATCTCTCAAAAAATCTGTTCTGCTGTTCAGAACCAGCTCACTGGGATGCTTTTGGGATGAAACTTCCTTTACACTTACTCTTTATGATTTCTACTGTTTGTGCTTAAAGGAACTACAAAGATAATAAAAACTTTGCTTGGACTAATTTATTTTTTTTTAACATACGGCTTGTGCTTTGCAACTTAATAGACTTAATTTTATTCAGTCTTGATCCTGCACTGGTATACACTTAAATATGAGTATGTGGTCATCTCCCTGCAGGACTCCCAGTGAAACCACAGCAACCCTGTGTTAATGAAGGGTCTGACTGTGTGAATTATTGGTACGAGTGAAACCAGACCTCCAAGGGGCACCCAGAGAAAGCATTGCCCACGTAGGAGATGATTTGTTTGGCCCAGAGTACCTTAGGAGGGCAATGGAGAGGCTTAAGAAAATCATTAGGCAGAACCTGTGACCATTAGTAGTTAAGAGTCTGCTGGATTTTTTTCTCAAACAGATTAATAAAGTGAGGCTCCTTGCCACTTCTACTTCGGGGAACCGCTGTTTAGTTTAATTCTGTTAATTTTAGACAAATATTATTTTATTATTTATCTACTTCATGCCTGCTTCTACAAGATGCTGCTGTTAGAGAATATCTACAATATCTGCTCTCTCTGTTTTGTCCTGGTCTGCTGTTTCAAGAGATGTTTAACCATGTGTACAGAGCATGTGTGACCCTATGTACTGCTCCAGAGTTATGTAAAGATTATAAAGGAGTAGCAGAGGGCCATCAAATAAGTTATGCAGACTACATCAAATATTATGCAGACTACAAGGGACCAATGCAAATGGTCATTTTCTATTCTGTGTCATGGGTCCCAGCACGAAGTCATGTTAGGGTGACAGAAATCATATTCTAAACAGCATAAGAATTACAGATACAGTGTCACCTGCTGACAAACTTAGCAGAGCTGCTGCCAAAATTACCCCTCACAGGATCTAACTTACACTGGGCCCTGTTTCAGTTTACAGCAGCTCAATCTATAAGCCACAAGTTCTGAATTTTTGACTGATAACGAACTTTTGTGTTGTGGGTCTGCGATTACGTAAAGCATTTTGAGATCTGTGTCATGCAAGAAAACAGAGCTTAAAGCCTCTGCTGAAAAGCTGAATCAGGAACACTCAGCCTGTGGCTGCACTGGTGCTCCTAATTTTGTGTCCAGTGCGTGCATAACACCAGTGAGGAGATCACAGCTCTGGTCCTGTGTCAGTGCAGTTTGTGTGGCACAGTGCAGCTGAGCCATATTCGTTCACCTTATCTTTTAATTAATCTAATTCATTTACCTTTCTCTCTGTGTTGCCACGTGCATACTTTTAAAGTGATCAGGGCTGTCTTGACCGGTTTGTGTATGATTGTCCTTTCTGTACAGCAATTGCTGCCTCAGGTTAAACTGATCGTTTATTTTTCCAGTGGATTTATGAGAGACCAAATCTTGCATTCTGACTTCACTCTCTGAATAAGGGTTTTGCAGAGCCCTTGATTGGTTCAGTGAATGTGGTTCTTTGGATCTCTGCCCACGATTATTGTGAGTTTTGCACTTCCAGTGAGTCATTGCTCCACATCTCTGGGTGTCATATAGAGTTCTATATGTGCTTTACAAAGCCACAAGGCTCATCCTGGTTCCTGTCCCCCACATACCCACAGCACCAAGAAAACATTAGGTCATTGTGTTTGGAGCTGTTAAAAGCAATCTGGATATGAACAAAATAGAGATTTTAAAATGCAGTTCAGTCAAATGGAAACAGTTTTTTACTGGAACTATAGAGCAAATGTGTTTATTTCCATGCCAGATTCTGTCTGTGTCTCCAACTGCTGAGGCAATGTAACTATTCCAAAAGGTTGCACTGAATAAAGGGAAGACAAAGACTGTGTTTTAGCATTTTACATTCAAATTATTGTTCTTGTACTTTGAGAAGGACTTAATGTTTTAGCAGAAATTAGGAGCTGAAAACAGTGACTCTATAGGACATTATGTTTGGAAAATTAAATGTTAATTAAAAAGCACTGTAACATTGAACTACTCCATGAATCACTGATTGTTTTTACAGATCTTGTTCAAAAAAAAGGGGATGATCTATACTTACGTGTATAAGGCAGTAATTTACATGGTTATAATGTTTTACTGCAGAACTGTATTTGGCAAATCCTAAAATAATAGCACAGGCAAATTTGAAAAAGCTGTAATATAAAATCAAAGTCTGTACTGTTTAGATTTGTTTTGGCAAGGCTTAGAGGCGTGGAAATAGAATTAAGGATGCCACTTCCGTACAATTAGTAGACACTGTGATCCAGCAGCAGAAGTGAGGGCTGATATTTTTTTGCATTAATATATAGAAAGTTAATCTACCAGAAATGGTCATTTTTATGAATCTACGCATGTGTTCCGTGACAAGTGGGAGTAAAAAGGTAAGGGTGAAAATACCTTTTTATTCCCTCACAACTTGTCATCTAAATCAAAAGTAACAAGCTCTAAAATTTGTGAGGCTCTGCATGTCACAAAAGATTTGTAGTGTATTTCCAGCCTTTGGCAATTTTTACTTTTAAGTGTTTCCAAGATGAAGTGTAACATCACTTGATTTAAGGGACATTTTCCTTTTACCTCTAGGCCAAAGCTAACCTATTCCAAGGTCAAGTGGAAAGGAATTTGATGAATAAGTGGTTATTTTGGGTGGTTTGTAGTTTGAACAGCTTTCATCCCCAAAGTTTGCAGAAAGGGAATTAAGAACTGTTAGCCAGTCAGTCAGTGGCTAAAACACAGTGCAAAGAACATTGATTTGCATCCCACTTGCATAAGTGACTAAAATCTGTAATGGAAGTCTAAACTCCTTAGCTGATACGTATTTTCCTCAGTTTCCACCAACTAATCAGAAATCAGATAGAGCTGCAGTGGAAATTTCATTCCACTGCCTGCCCAGACTAATGTGTGTTTAATGTTTGGGCTTCAGCCTAGAATGAGCTCTCACACTTGACTGAACAGTGTAGCACTGCCAATAATAGATAATTATTAGGGGCACCATAGCCACCCAAGGTGATTGGCAGTGTGAAATGGTGAGAACATGTTGTTGCCAAAACTGATGAATGCCAATTACAGTTGTGTGATTTAGAGACTGAAATAATCTGCTTTTGCGTTGTGCTGGGAGCATGGCAGGCTCTGATAGACACCTGAATATCTGACTCTATTTATTAAGCATAGCAGACAAAGTCAGTTTTATTGACATGGAAGTCAGCACACGAAGCGGAAATTGAGCTGTTGTAACATCCCAACTCGGAGAATGTTTGTTTCTCAAGAAAACTTATCAACTAGACAGGCAAAAAATATGACAAGGAAAATTGCTCAGCAGAAAAGATGTTTTCCTTTTTCCCTATATACTGTGTTCTGTGCAGGGCCTCTGAGCTCTATCAGCAAACTGCTTTTACTGCAAGTGCTCTCTTTTTTGGAGCCATATGTATTAATAAAAATAAATGAGGTCTCGGTTTGAAATGAAGTTTGTCCTGATCACTTTTAGTTTTTTAGCACCTCTAAAGACAAAAGCATTTCCTGTTTCTGCAGCTGCATATCCAAGGAATGAGCTGAACCCTCCAAATAAGCCCAGTTAATGCAACCCATAACCAACAGCTCAAGAATCTATTAATGCTAATCTTCCTCCTTTCCATGATGTAGCCAACCTGTAAGACTTAGAAACAGTAGGTTGCCTTTCTCCATCCCTTTGAACAAGCCAAAAGGGATCTTTTTTCTTTAGATAAGTGAAATACATCAAAATTTGTGCAAATGTTCTGTTAAAAATGTGTTTTAAGAAGAAATAATATTTCATCTCAAGAGGGAGTTGAATATAAACCAGATCCACCAGAGACTAAACAACTTGCCCTTGTTGTCCGTATCTACTTGGGATAATGAATGTGTATTGACCCATATTATTTGATAGCATTTCATTAAAAGTGAATGTTTAACCCTTTGAAGGAAATGGCAGAGTTCTTAAAGTTTCTGCTGGCTTTGCTTTGCTTTGTGTACTGTTCCCAAAATTTCTGTGCTTCGCTGCTGCAGCACCATGGTAATGTAGTGCACAAAAATAGTGCTCTCTCTTCCAGCTTTCACACTGTAGATTAACTCCATTTCATTATGAAATTTGTCATACCTTATTACTTTTGAGATTCTGTTTTCCTGATGAAAATGGTCTATTTGAAAAAGGAAGCAGACCTTACTAGTGCTGCCAATTTTCTGTGAGGTCTGAAGGCACAGGAGGTTGTTGGATACAGCAAAGAACGTCTTTTGTTTTTCCTCTCCGGGGTCCTTGAAGCAACTGCATCAATCTCCTCTCAGAGTTGCCCCAATGAACTACACATCCAAACTTTACAATAGTTGTCCAGCCTTTGCTGAGAGCTGTGTTTGCTTTATTTAGTTACTTCTGGGGTTTTTTAAACACAACCTAAAGTTCTCTGTACTATGACCATAGATTTTGTGTGAGGAAAGAGCTCCTTCTAGTGACTGGCAAGCTGCTTCAGGAGCTACATCCTGCATCCTCACAAATAGCAATATTTGGCTTTTTTCATTCCATATCCATAGTTCCAAATATGGAATCCTGTTTCCAGTAAAATAATAGTGGCTGTAATAAAAGATTGTCTTGCTCTTGCACATTTGATATAGTTTATTAAGTTTCGGAGTATTTTTAACATCAAAATATCAGGCTTTTTTTTTGATGTCACTATTGTTTTTTAAAGGTCTTATTTAAATACATTATATAAAGATGCCTCTGTAATTGTTTCATAAATTTTAAAAATTTCAAGCTTTTTCTGAGAAAAACATTAAAGATAAGTAGGTTATAGTAAAAAAGGGAAACATTACTTTTTAAACTGTTTTAATATAATTTTTCTCTCGGGAAAGAAACTCCCACTTGCATTATCTAGTTACCTAAATTCAGCTGAAATTTTAAGCATGAGGTAACGGAGAGTATTGTGATAAGTATTATGAAGTGTCACTCTTATGCTCTATAAGATGTGATTGCAAACGTTCCTGATTTAAATGACTGCAGAGAAATCATTTCTCTTTGAAGATCATTGATCACATTGTCACAGATCATTGTGCTTCCTGTGATTCTGGTCTTGCAGAGGAAATATAAGAAAGGTCACAGCAGCTCAGATTTCTGTGGGTATTTCTGTGTCCTCTCTCAGCCCTGCTGGAAGAAACGACATCCCGTTAAACGACCCGAAAGCCATTATTTTCCTGGGAAACATGTAACTTCCTAAATTGTCTCCACAGGACTCTCCTCTAAAAGCCGTGCAGATGTTGTGGGTCAACCTAATCATGGACACCTTTGCCTCCCTTGCTCTGGCCACGGAACCCCCCACAGAGGCCCTGCTGCTGCGGAAGCCGTACGGCAGGAACAAGCCCCTCATCTCCCGCACCATGATGAAGAACATCCTGGGCCACGCTGTCTATCAGCTCACCCTCATCTTCACTCTGCTTTTCGTTGGTAAGAAACAATCAGACTTAGGTGATCGTTACACTTAGACTTAATTGTTGCTTGGTTTAGAAGCCCTTGTGCAACTTAACTCGTCAAAATGCTTTAATGCAGATTTATTAAGGCTGTCTTAGTTTTACAGTTTGTTCCTGGGGCTGGAAACACAACAGATGGAATGGGTTTAGTCACCTTCCACGTGTAGTTACCTCAGTGAGCTTTTTTGCCTCCTCACAAAACATAGATTTGGCAAAACTTTATAACAAAACACAGCAGGGAAAATTACATTTTAATAGGAGTATCTAGGCCTGCTTCTATACTGAATTTTCATTTTGAGACCTATTATCTGGAGTAGGCATGCAACAACAAATTAAAAAACCCTAAAATTATAAAAGAAACCACAATGAAAATCAAGATCCATTTTACCAAGAGCTGGAGAAGCTCTAATCGGGAGCAAAATGTCTGCCACAGACAAGAATAATGTTGATCTTAAGTAGTATAGAAAGAAAGTAATCAGTATTAAGTGATACAAATAACACTCTGCTTTGACATTTAATTTCTAGAATGGATATTAAAAGGGGACAAAAAAATCTAATTTATTAGATTACTGGATTCTTCTTCAGGCCTTGCTAGCAACGGATGCTTTTTATAGGTTGCATTTTGGAGAGGGGAGGGAAGGAGGAAGAATGTTTCTTGCTGCAGGGAATAGTAGGAACTAATAATAGATTCTGTTGCTCCACAATAATAAGTGAACTTGCTCAAAGGACTGATGATTTTTTCAGTTGGGTATTGTCTCCTTGTCACTGTGTCATCGTTGTTAAATTGCATGTGTTGTTGCTCAGGTTACTTTTTTCCTACATACACAGACTTACAGATAAGCTGCAAACGGAAATTTATGATTTTTTAGGAGGTTTTTGAGCTCCATTTTGGAAAGTCTTGCTCCACCTTATCGCCATCTGGCAGCTTATTTGGGATGCTCAGAGGAGATGGTGGTCTGTTTGCAGTGGAGTTACTCGAACCAAAATAATTGCCAGGTTTTTGAAGAGAGGTGGTCTGTAATATTGTTACACTCACAGTGTATTTTGAGAATGTCTAGCAAGTCTTAGGTAATTATAATATCAGATTCTCTGAGCAGGTGTAGAAAGTCTTGGTAATTCATGTGATATGAATCTTGGAATGAGAACGTCTGTGAACTTTATGGGAAGTTATAATGGCTTTTTGATGAGTTTTATGGTTTAAAATACTTTATACTAAGCCAGATGCAAAGAAAACCCGGCTTTTTCATCCTATTTTAATTTCCTGAGTGCCTCTGGAAAACTCATGCACACTTTGAAGGACACAGCCCAACCAATTTTCTGATAAGCCTAGGAAATAATCTTTTACTTTCTAAACTCTAGCAGGTTCAGCTTTGCAGTGACACGATGTTCTGAGCTCAGTGCTTTGATAATTAAACCCCAAATTAATGAGAATTATTTCTGTTTTGATCAAATAATGCTTCATTTTTTGTAGTAGGTTTCTGTAGAGACTAGTACATCAAGTTTTTCTCTTTTTTCTTATCATGTGGCAGAAATACCTTGTGTTTGAACATACAGTAAGGTCTTGGAAGCATCAGGCACATCAGAAATCCAGAAGTCACTGCCTAGTCCTGTCAGGCTGTAGTAAACAAAATCTTAACCTCAGCAACAAGGCATAATAAACTAAAAGCTTTGCTGTAACACCTTTTGGAACAGGTTTGGAAATAAAAACTAATTATGGATTTAACCCCTGCCATTCCACAATAGCAGCGTGGTCTTCTGTGCCAATTGAGCGATGCAGTGCAACAACAGAGACTTAAGGACAGGTGCCTTCACTGAGGGGAAATATTCACATATTTGTGTTTGTGTGCGTGTGGAATGAAAGCCAACAGATGTAATTTGTGCGTGTATATGTGTGTGTATCTATGAAAGATAAAACTGTGATAGCTGTTTGCTTTCATTAATTTTTTCCTTTATTGTTTATATGTAGTAGGCGGAATGTTTCCAGTGCTTAGTTACCTCTCTGGAGATGTATAGTCTGCTTAAAACCCTCTGCTCTCTCACAGTCTGTGTTGTGGTCTCATGCTGTGTTACTGACGTACTCGTGATATCACAGTCTGCTTTCTGTCAAAAGGCGATAAGGCAAATTCTTTCTTTTGGAAATGTGCTCATTATTCCCTGTGACTTGAACGTGAACTGCTCGAATATCCCAAGGCAGAAAAACACTCCCTGTTAACTTAGCTGTTGGAATTAACAGCCTCGGGAGAAACCCTGAGGAAACCTTTCTTCTTTCTGCAGAAATTCTGAATACAATGCCAGTGGGAGAGCAGAAAAACGTTCAAGCTTTAATTTGCTTTTATTAACAAAACACTGGTTGTTAAAACTAGTGGTATCGCGATAATCTTCTGCACTCTTATTTCACTCATTATTTACATTTCCATGTGAATGCCCCATCCTTACATTAGACTCTTTCAATGGCTGGATGTCATCTGTGAACTTTGTGTATTAGAAAGGGGATGGAAAATGGGACATGAGACAGAATGTTCACTTGTAGCCCAGAAAACCAGTATTATCCTGGGCTGCATCAAAAGGAGAGTGGCCAGTAGGTCGAGGGAGGTGATTCTCTCCCTCTCCTCCCCCCTTGTGAGACCCCACCCCGATCACCGTGTCCAGCTCTAGTTTTAATCTGAAAGAGGAAAGGTTTGAATGGACACAAGGAAACAAATTTTTTTACAATGGCAGTGGTGACACACAGGAAGTGAATGCCCAGAGACACCGTGGATGTTCCATCATTGCAAGTGTTGAAGACCAGGTTGGATGGGGCTTTGAGCAACAAGATCTACTGAAAGATGTCCTTGCCCATTGCAGGGGGACTGGACTAGATGATCCTTAAAGGCCCCTTCCAACCCAAATCATTCTGTGATTCTATAAGAAAAGAGGTCCCTTGGGTGCAGGTATCTTTTCTAAACTTACCTCATTTTTTCAGTCGCTCATCATGGGTTGTCATCTTGCTTTTTATTCATCAGATCTTGAAGTGATAGTGAAATTATCAAAATAAAGAGCAATGCCTGATGTTGCTCAAACCCAAATCTATTTAAAACTACGAATGTCTGTGCTATTTATCACTGATATCCTTGAATGGTTGTTATAAAAAGTTATGCCACACTGGATTAGTAAATGGGTAAAACCTGCTGAAGAATAGCTGCTTCGAATTACTGTAGAAAATGGCAAAAATACTGTCAATGGTTTTAAGTGCATCAGAAGGAACTGACTGCTTAGAACAATTACTGTTGGTTAGAGGAAGAGTACTACTGACAACTTTTCATAGGTATACTGAGTTATTAGCTGAGTCATCATTTTGAGAAGCTTCTTGCTCAGAAATTTTCGCTGTGTTTTGCTCACTGGTGCAGGAAGGAAGCTGGTAAAGCAGAGCGTGGAAGGCGACCAAAGTAAACGAGGGAAATACAAATCTGTTTAATTTATTCTGGTGGAAACTTTTGTTTTTGTCTTATACCCAGGCGAGAAAATGTTTAAGATTGACAGTGGGAGGAATGCACCACTTCACTCTCCTCCTTCAGAGCATTACACCATCATCTTCAACACCTTTGTCATGATGCAGCTTTTCAATGAAATCAACGCACGGAAAATCCACGGCGAAAGGAATGTCTTTGATGGCATCTTCAGAAATCCTATTTTTTGCACTATTGTACTGGGTACATTTGCTATCCAGGTAATGATTTGTAGCTTTTTCGGTGTGTGATTTTATTTTTTTTTCAATTTTAAATCTAAGTGCTGTAGGAGGGACATTTAATAGTAAACCACCTGCTTTCACAGATTTTGTCAATCAATACAAGTGTTAATAATAGTAAATATTATGTTGCCCTATTAATCCAACAGAAATTTTGATCATTATAACCAGGTTAATTCTTAAATTAATATTAGCATGTCCAATAATAAGAGCCATCTATATTTGTTGATATTATAACTTGTTTTTAAAGAAGAAATTATTCTATAGTATACTAGCAAAGCGTTTTAGAGTTATTTACTACTACATGAATAGGCAAATTTGCCTTCAAGTACCTAAAGCTGAACTGTTCTTCTGTTAAATGCCACTGCCAGATGCTCCTCAATATTCTCAGGAATCCTTCTTCTTAACAGCAGTTCTTCATGTTCATCCCCTGAGTTTGCTGTCCCAGTCGAATGTGAACATAATTACAGTAATACATTTTCCCCAAAAGGTTGTAATTTTTCTTATGTTAGAAGTCCAATTCCTCCTCCTGCTCCTGTATCCATCCATCTGCTGGCATCTTTCCTGTGCTTGATGTATTTGATATTACCTTTTAGAAATCTTAGAGTTGAGCTATTTCTCTCCTGACATGGTTGCTCAGTTCTGCAATGGCATCCTGGAGACTCAGTATTGGGACCTTTCTCCTGGAAGGAGTAACGAGGAGGATGGAGCTATTTGAACCTGAGCTACAGTGGTTTGAAACAGGAAAGGGAAGCTACTCGGTAAAATAAGTATTGGAGAAAGGACACAAGTGATAAACAGTAGAACTTGGTAGTGATGATCCTTAGTTCAAAACCATGGGTTTAATACCATGAACTAAAATTCTGGCAGTTTAAATATCTGGTTTGTGATGTCAAGTTTTGCGGTGGCACTACTAACAAGAAATATCAATAATATCTGATTTTCAGTTAGTAAAACCTTTTCAGTCTAATGAGGATTACAAACCTATTCAGATTCTCTATGTGTTGGTTATCCTGCTCCAAGGTGTGTGGTTTTGCCACCCTCTGTCTATCTATTATAGCACATCTCTAAGTGTGCAATAAAATGTTAATCAGAGGGAAAAATCTGTTCCAAAATGACATCAGAGTCAACACATCCCCAGCTGAGAACACTCAGGAACTGGGAGAGTACAGGGAGACAGTCCTGTTTTGGTTTTCCTGGCCATTGTTAGATAGATATGAGGCTAAGAAAGCTTAGTCTGAACTGGTATGGCTTTTTCTGACCTTTAATTCAGAGTGCATAAGTTCATGTGGTTTGATTTTTTCTTTTATAGTGACTGAGATTCTGCAGCTTCTTTTTTATTTGTTTGGGTTTGTTTTTTTCCCGTGTTTGGTTGGTTCCCCCCTCTCCCCCCCAAAAAAAATTTACCTCCTTTCTTGTGATTTTCTTTGTAGATAGTAATTGTCCAGTTTGGAGGAAAACCATTTAGCTGTTCTCCCCTGCAGCTTGACCAGTGGATGTGGTGTGTATTTATTGGATTAGGAGAACTGGTATGGGGTCAGGTAAGTGAGCATTCAGGAATGTGCAGATTCATAGCTCTGATATTGTTCATACTCCTCCTCTGCTGTGGTTTCCTTGATGTCTCAGTGTCGTGGGTAGCACAGATTGAAATACAGCTCTCTGAGAACTTCAAGGGTAGATCTGGTAGTAAATGCAGTTAAATTAATGTGTCATTTGAAATTTCTGCTACATCCCGTGTCATCATTAGCTAATACATAATTATACATAGATATAAAAGCAAATGCCAATGAGATCATTAAATCAGTTGGGATTATCTGTCTGGGAGTAATAATACAAACACAATCACTATTGTTAAAATAGTACATTATTCTTTTAAGTACAAACACACGTTGCAACATTAATAATAATATTTTTTTCATCTTTGAATGCATTATTAATGTATTTAAGTTGGTGCCACCTGATACAGTAAAGAAAAATGTTAAGTTACACCTTTTTCTCTCAGATGTAAAGATACTTGTAGATCAACAGTTTGTCACTATGAAGGAAGAGGGAAGGAATTGCCAACTGTAGCTGAACACTGATATGGTTCTGATGGACTTGTAACAAAGAGATGATAGATTTCAAAACTGATTTTTTGCTCTCTCATGGAAAAAGAAATAACTTTTTGGGCAGTTCATCTCACGTGTTTAAAGAAATCATCTCAGAATCAGAACAGCTTTTAATTCAAATGTTGCTGAAGACCATCACAATTAGAGGGTTCTACTGCAATTATTAACCTGAAGATGGGATTTAAGTTATGATCTAGCAGGAGGAAGATCTAAAATTATAATCTTGGAAAGGAAAAATTGCTTTTTTCTTTCAATTGATTTGAAAATACAAACTTCCAACTTTTGGAGAGGGGAGTTAAAGCAGGGAGAGAGAGAAAAATCCTTGATGTTTTTTTAGACCATTCAGCTGTGAAGAATTTCCCACAGCCTTTGATCAATGTACTTTTTGGCTTCTAAATTTTGTTATACATGGTTATTACATAACCACTGAAAACTAATAATAATATCAGCATTTGTTTTCAATTTAGTTCCCAAGCCTTATTGCAAGATATTAGCCATTAAATTAACACAAATATTGGAATATCTCCACAATTTTACCACTGAAAATAAAGCAAATACACAGAAAAAAAAAGTCTTTCTTTTGTGGTCAGTATTTAGTGACCAGAAAAGAAAAACACAAGCTAAAAAAAATACAGTTTGTCCATATTTACATGAGTTACAGTCTTTGGCAAGTCCTGTCTTCATGGAGCTCTACTGTGAGAGGGACTTCTTTTCCTTTAGAAATGCTGCTTTTCTTCCTGCTCAACCTTTTCTCTCCTGCTATGTCTAATTCTAGTTCAGCACAAACCAAATTTGTTACCTTTTTTTTTTTTAACCCACCTCCTGAACCTGCTGTTCTTATGAACCACTAAACCAATTAAGATTTTTGAGTTTCGATGTCAAAGTTGGCACTTTTAAAAGCAATGTAAGGTGTATAGTTTTTAGGAAGTCAGTCTGAGATGCTTTGAGGGGCAGTCTTCTAACAGATAGCCCTCATCACTTCTGAAAATCGAGACTTTCTATGATATTTCATGCTACATTTCCAGAATTATTGATCACTTTTTAAAACTGCAATGATTTTTTTCTGGGAATAATATTTAGTTCCTTAATCTGCATCCAGTCTATTAAGTCTGCCATTACCCGAACTGGGTGGGTCTGGGAAAACAGATGAACAAACAGCCATGTAAGCACCCTAAGAAAAGAATTAGAGAAGAATTTTATCTTGTCTTATCTTGGCTGAGAGAGGTCATGAAGGAGAGGTTTTTTCTGGGGCACAGAATCTCTACCCAGTACAGTTGTTTCTGTGTGTATTGGCTTGAAAGTGCTTCATCACCATCAGCTTCATCAGATCCCAAAGAGCCTCAAGTAGCTTTTCTCTGTAGAGTGCTGCCATTGTAGTGTTTTCAAAGCTGGGGAGCTGAAGGCCTTTCAGTAAGTATTTAAATCACTAGCACTTACCTTCTCTTTTTTTTTCTCCTCTTCTGCCTTTGCTCGTGTCACATCCATTCATTAATTTTCCAAGTTTGCATCTTGTTTTTCAACCCCCAAAATTCATTTTAAGAAGGTCATATAGTAGTGCAGAAACTGGTTTTGGTTTGTTTTTTTTTTTTCTTTTTTTCTTTTTACATTTCTTTCGCCGTCTTTAAAATTAATATTTAAAAAGTGGACTCGTGGATGATGAAGTTCAAGGAGACCCTCAGCAAAGTCAAAGGTTTATTTTCACTCTGGAAATATTTGGTACCTTTTCATGTGTCTTCACTGTACCCATTCCAGTTTTCCAAAACTGTCCTCACCAACTTTGCTGCAACTGTCTTGATTATCTCTTCATCTTTCATATATCTGGGCTTCCAAGATGTGATTTATGAACCGCTGAAAGGAAGACAAACAGAAAAGAAAATTGCAGCACTTTTTTGCTAAGTGGGTCTAATAGTTAACTTTGTAGGAGATTTACTTTAAGTGTTCAGCATGTTCCAGGTAATGTCTTGTTTAAAGAGCCAACTGCTCCTATTGTTATTCAAGCCAACAAAAGAAATCAGCACAAAGAGAAAATTGACTGCCCAAGAGAGCAACACTGAAATGGATTTAAAATAATTGTGTTATTACAATGTGTAACTACAGTATTTGCAATTTTTTAAGATTGTTAGCTATCTCCTGTATTAATTACTTCCGAGGACCACTTGGGTGGGCAAACAGAATTAGAAGAGGAGTTGAGCTAATCAGAATTTATTAGTAATAAGGACACAGAGTAAGACACAGCCCTAGAAGAAGTCCAGCAGGGAGACAGTCAGTTCCACACCTTCCAGAAACCTCAGTTTTGATAAATACCAGGAAACCCATTTCAACTTGCTAAAAGAGAGGGAAGCTGAATCCATGAACCAATGTGCTGTGAGAAGATTCATAGGCATGAGATGCAATGAATTTTCATCTCCCTTTAACATAAATCACTAGAAATGTCCAAACTCTAATTACAGCAGTATCAATCTTGCAAACTTTTTTTCCATAACATTAAAATGCTTTTCTCTTCTTTTCGTTTTTTTAAGAAAAGGTGACAATTTTCCCAGCCTCAAACTTGCTCCACAGCTGGGTATTGCCAACGTGGTTTAATGTGGCTAATTGTTTACACAGTAAACTAAGTATTTCTGGACTAAAATGAAGTAGTATGAGTGTAAAGTACTATTAGGACTCAACGTTCCTGGAAGATTATCGATCTTATTAAAATATTATTGCTCTTTTTTTAATGAACATATTATTATACTGTTGTTATTGAATGAGGCTTATGTTTTCAGTACTTTTTTATAATTTTAGGTCATTGCAACCATCCCAACAAGTAGGCTAAAATTTCTAAAGGAGGCAGGGAGGCTCACTGAGAAGGAGGAGGTCCCTGAGGAAGAACTCAATGAGGATGTTGAGGAGATCGATCACGCGGAGAGAGAACTTCGACGTGGACAAATTCTCTGGTTCAGAGGCCTCAACAGAATCCAAACCCAGGTATGCTAAAAGGAAATGCTCACATGGTCAAAAAAAAAAAACAAACAAAAAACAAACCTAAAGAAATGCTTAATCTGAGATGAAGGCAAGATAATGTTGAAAGGAGAGTCCCCAGAGTGTTTGTGTGTGCAAAGGATGGTCCTTGTGAATTTGCTTGGCTGTTTTCAAAGGAGGAACAAGCAGAAAATAAAACAGGTGAACTGAACAGAGGAGTGTTTGTACAGCAGGAAAGATAAATTGAAAAGATTATAAAATGACAACATGCAAAAGTAGGAATATGTGTTTGGGGGATACCGTGAACGGACGTTCATATTCTACTTCAGTGATGAGAAGACATAAAATAGTGCTGGAAAACATCATCTGTGATAATGTTATGAAGGCTTTCTAAACCACAGTGTTTTATTTTGTCAAAAATATATTGTTGCTGCCATTTCTGCAATAACAGAATAATTTTAAATTGTTGAGTCTGAAGTATGAAGTACCATTTGATTAAAAAAAAATAGATCTATTCTGTTCTGGCACCACCACATATATATTATGATTAAAAGGAATTGCTTTTCTTTCTTATTAGGTAGTGAAAAATGTGGTTTTGGATTTGTTTTTAGTAGGAAGGGACTAAGAATCCATTAAATATTGAGGTGTATGTGTTGGCTGCTACAGATGATTTCTTAGAAATATCTATCCTCAACTTTTGCTAAATACAAAAATCCCCTTTGCACTGAATCATGGTGCTAAATATAGTACAGATTACCTTAGCTAGGAAAATTTGTCCTGGAGTGCTAAAAAATTATTTATTTTGCCTTTTCCATTGCAGTGAAATAGTGTTTTATTGCACTCAGTGTGCTCTGCTTGATATTTTTAAAATCAAGTATTTCTGCTGGCTTGCAGAAGAGAGCAGATATCAGCTGTGAGTGCTTTATGTGAGGCTTAGGAAGAAAAGAGGTGAAGGATTTAGATTTTTTTTTTGTCTTTGGAGAATCTTCTAAACAGCATTTTCATCTCAGAAGATTTGGGGGTTTGTTGTCATCCAAGATAAACAGGACATTCTGGTTTTTCCCCTCTACAAATTGACACCTTTTTTTTTTTTTTTGAGAAAAAGATGCAGCCATGTATTTCAGAAAAAAAATATGGAAAACATTAGGGCAGTTGGGTGTCTTTGGTGCATCCACTGAGCATAAAAGGGGGTGGAAACTGGTGGTAGAGACATTAAGGGTTTGGGAATTTCCCAAGGGTCTGTGGTAAGTAATTAAATACGGATCTTCAGCTTTGAGGTTGTGTGTCTCGACTCCTTTAGTCAGGAGCACTCGTCATCAGAGAAAATTCAAATTGTCACAGTGTAGAGGTGACAAACAGGTGTCCAGGTAATGGTGATCTTTATGAAAAGATGATCTCTAAATGTGCATTCTTTTCTTCCTGGTGGCTCTAGGAGCAGTGTTGTCTGTTGGCATTTCTGTCAGGATGTCTTTCTGGTTGTGGTGAGTGTAAACAAGCACAAAAAAACAAATTACATCCTTTCAGTTCTTTTTCTAGTCTGAGAGGTTGCTTTTAGTCCTGCAAATCTTTGTCCACTTAATTCACAGATAAATTTTTCTTTTATACTATTTAAAACATAATGAACAATAATTATATTCCTTTGCTAACATCCATCTTCTTAGTTTCCTTTCTGCTCTTAGTCGTAGAAGTACCTTCAGTAGGATTTATTGCTTCTCTGCCAAGAAGCCTCTGTGATTTTTTTTTTTTTCTGGTCTCATTTTGTTTACTCGATGACTGATTTTTACATCCATTTCACATTCGTGGAATGATAATGAAAAAAAAGGAAATGGGACAACAGATTCAAAAATAGTCCCAAGGTGTCCACTGGAGAGTGATGAACTTCCATGCAGGTGAAATTAGACTCACTGTTGGATGGACCTTGAGTTGAGCACATCCTCGTGTGCTGTGTGTTGTGGCCCATCCCAATGAATTCATACACTTGTACTACGTTTCTCAGGAAGCCAGCTAAAGAAGAGTTGATGGAAGAGGATGAGGATGTCTGTAGCATCCTTGGGGAGCTGGAGGATTTGCAAGAATCCTCTGATGCCTAATGCACTCCTGGAGATGCGGAAGAAGAAGGTAGAGCATCCCCTCACTTTATATCTGTATGAGGATGACAGTAAGACCAGGAATAAACTCTAGACTCACAACTAGCTTGATCATTCAAATCCTAGTAAGACCAGTTTCCACCGTCTTGTGCTGTAAATTAGATTATTTTTGCTTATTTTTCTATTCAATCATTGTTGGACAGAAAGCCACAGCACCCCACAAAAGCCTTCACTCCTAAAGCAGTTATAAAGAATCTACAGTGGTGCTGGAGTTTGTTTTCAGGTCTCCCTTGTAGTGCTCCAACGAAAACTCATCCAAATGGACAAAACTTTACAGCCTTAAAGACATTTCTCTTTTACATCTTCTCTCAAAACAGAGGGTCCAAACCTAGAGAAGGGGTTTCCACTGTGATTCTTCACACTGAAATGTCAGACCTATTTCTATGAAGACATGCACCAATTTACTTTAGAGAAATGTGTATGAAAAATGCACAGAATCAAGTCAGGGACTGGCTATTGACTTCTGGTTTTCTTTTTTGTCTGCTTTTGGTCCTTCAGATATTTTGTTGTGTTATAATTATACTAGAGGGATTCTCTGGATGGATGTGTGTTCTCCTCTGAATGGAAGAGTGTTTCCTTACTAGATAGTTCTCTCAGAAGACCACTGACATGTGAAGTTTCACAAATGGCTCATCTTAGTTATGCAAGTTTGAGGGAGTTATAGAGGTGGTCTGAAGTTCCATAAAAGACTGGACTTTTCAATCTTTGCTACTTTTCAGCAACTTGTCCCAAGTCTTTGTTACAGTTCTCACAAACTCTTCATTCTGAAGGGAGAGACAACACTGATCACACTCTCTTGGCAGGTCTAACAGCCTTTGGGAAGTTCACCAGGTTCACTTGAGGCAAAACTGCGTCATCTGAGTAACATCCAAAAACCATTGCATCTTTTTTTAGTTGTACACTGACAATTTTCTTTTGTCACCTCACATTTGAGAATGGAGACTTTCTGGAGTGTGGAGATTAGAAAACTTTTCAAGTTAAATGTCAGACACTGGTCTGATTCTTTCCTCCTCTGCTTCATTCATCCTGTAATTCAGTTTGTTTTATCTGCATCAAGTGGGAAATATGTGTCTAGAAATGTTTTGAGAATAAAAAAGAAAACTGAAAAATATGCAGGTGACATGTTAACAGCTCCTTAAACAAAGATCTTTCCTCTTCAGATGCTAAAAAATACATTGAAGTGCTGTACTACATTTTTTCCCCTTCCTTTCTGTATTAAAACTTTTCTCTTGAGCTAATGCAAACCCTCTGGCAACGAAAGTCACTCCTGGCAAGTGGTTCTGAAGTTAGATAAAAAGCTAGCACCTCATTTTATAGCTTTCAATATAGAAAACATCGCAGTAGCCACATGGAAGTGAAATGGAAGCTGTTTTATTTCATGCTGAAAGGTTTTTGGTTTGATTTTCTAAAAACTAATATCCTGGTTGGAGATGAAACAAATGAGACCTGGGTCCTATTAACATTAGTGACAACCGAAATGCTTTGTCAAAATGAGTTCTGCATTAGAAAACAGAAAAAAAGGCTTGTTCTGCCAGGATTATTCTGTCCAGTGTGAGATTGTTCTATTTTTTTTAACTGCTAATCACTGCTATTTTTATTAGCCATGCACACCTAAAATATGTGGAGCTTCTAGAGTATAGAACATACAGACAAATGAGATGGGTGTGAAAAATTTCAACTGTACAAATAAGCTTCAAATAGGACAGTACTATTTTTCTCCACCTAAAGGTCTATAATCAAAACACTACTGCATCATACAGTGTGTTGGAAACATTTTAAACTTTTCATGATGTATGACTTATCATTTACTTTCTTCTTTTTAGCAACTTGAATTACTCTAAATAAGCGCGTTCCTTTGTAATTAAACAGTTGCATCTTAATTTAAAATGCACCATTTATTTCCATGAACTCTTTCTTCTTTGTTATTTTCTTGTTTGAGAAGAGAAACTTTTGGGCCAAGTTCTTCTCCTCTTTCTTGGCTTCATGCAGGATAAAGCCCTGAATGTTCAGCTTTTAAGATTCTGGAAAGGTTGTCATCCTCCCACTGTGAATTATATTCGTGAAGAAGTGTAGTTACTTTCTTCAGGAGAACAACTAAATTACATGCTTGTAATTCTTGTTCTCTGAAGAAACTATTAAATGCAGATCTTCCCTTATCTTTTCACTCTAATCTGAGACCTTTCAGTCTCTTAGAAAGGCATTTGTACATCTAGAATTGCCCTTTGGCTCAGGATTTATCATCTGTGTCTTCCACACACTTCATGCTCTCAGCGGGAGTCTTTAAAACCTTTTTTGAATGGTCTCTTTTGAAGAGTGCTCTGTCACCTGTGGTAGGTCATGAAAACCCAAGATCTGTATTTAATTCTACTTTTGTACACTGAGCATTTCAGGTGAGTATTTAACATGCCATATAATCAATGGTTTGAGCCATATGGGTTTATTTCTAGATGCCAGCGTGAACCTTAGTTAATGATTCCCTTGTACCCCTGTTCCATATGCTAACTCACCTCATGTTGTACTTTTTTTGTTTTTTTTAACTGTGATTTTTTTATTGGACATGTAACTCTGCTGCCAAAACCACTCCAGTGTTGTGGTGACTGCTTAGTGCTGTACAACTCAGAGTGTGCACATTGAAATGGGTGTGGCAAACAGGGCTCAAACAGAGGGGCAGGGAAAAAATCCTTCAGTAAAAGTTCAGTGTGACGATTTTACAGCAGTAACCTCTGATCCCTTTTACAGCTGCCTGTGGTATGATTATTCCCATAAAAACGTACAGGAAATTAAACAATGAGGTCCAAAGATAAGATTATGGGAAGAGAAACATCCTTACTAGTAGAAAAAGCAGCCATACCAACTGGTTTAATCCTAAGACTGACAGCAGAAAATAACAGCCAATTTATTATAGTGCTTTTCATTTGGAAACTTTAGGAGGGCTAAAATTTAGATTTGTGTTGTTTTAATAGATAAATATATACCACCACTTTACTTTTTCCCAACTACTTTCTAGGCTGTGTATCTCCAGAAATCTGGGATGCAGGATCTACTAACAGTGGGTTACTTGAAATAAGTAGTTGGTTGAATCACTCTGATGGATATTACTGCTGTTTGTCATGTCGTGGCTGTACTGATGGAACAGAGGGGACACTTCTGTGTGTAGGGATTTTTAGGATATATTTATTCCTTGGTAGAAACTCCTGCCAGTCCCTGGTTTTACATTTGCACACAAAGCCTGCTTTTTATTAGACTATACTGGTGACGAAGAATGCCTTGAAATACTCAGCTCTGGTTTTAACTCATCTTCTGTGGTGATGAATAAAAGCACTCAGGAAGGTGCTCAGGATGGATATATCAAACAGTGAATACAACAGACATGAAAATAACAAGTAGAAATTTGTAATGTTGTTTGCTTCAATAGTAGACCCAGTTCTACATAGTTTTCTGTCTGATTTTAAGTGCTCAGTAAAAAAATAAAATATTAATATTTTTAAACCTGTAGTTATAAAAAACCCAACATTTATTATCATTCTGCTAAACTTATACTAACTTTCACGACAGAAAAAGTCAGATAAAACCTTGGAACACTTACTTTACCAAAATAGTGTGCTGAACAACCTTGGTTTTGTAGACAAAATGGAGTCATATTTTGAATATTAAAGTTTTCCTGGTTTGGTTGGGTATCATTCCTATCTCCGCCCAAAAGATTCCAATTGAGTAACTGAATTTTCCTCCCTCCTGAAGAACACCAGGAGGGTAAGAACAGCATAATTTTATTCTCAGTAGGAAAAAAATTGGAGATTAGTTGTATCAAGTATTCCAGTAGGAAAAAAAGTGGAGATTAGTTATATCAAGTATTCCAGTTTATTTTATTTCCATATAAATAAAACGGTTTAAGTTTTCAGGATTGTCACTTCAAATCTTCTCGTTGTTTAAACTGATGCAGCTCCACTGCCTCCCATGGAGCTGCTTCATTTTATCCAGACGGAAAATTTGAATTGCCTCATTTCTAAAAAACAAAAACAAAAACAAAAAAAAAAAACACGAAAAAAAACACTAAAAGGGACGCTTAAAAGTATTTATTCCAACTGAAGTATAAAACTGTGTGATTTATTGTTTCTCATTATTATTCCTGTCAGTTATGCATCTGTATCCATACTTTAAGCAACTTGTCTCGTTCTTTCCTCCGTTACAGATCGAAGTAGTCAATACTTTCAAGAGTGGCACTTCCTTTCAGGGGGCTCTAAGGAGACAGTCCTCCGTCACAAGCCAGACCCAGGATGTAACCAATATTTCTAGCCCTAGTCACGTATCGTTATCCAATGCTCTTTCCTCTCCTACCAGCACCTCTGCTGCTGCGGCTGGGCGTGAGTGTGTATTCTTAATGCATCAGACCTACAGAGATGCCAACTTAACGTAGCAGTCACTTGAGACTCAGCTACTCTGCCCCTTCCCCCTTTGTCCTGTTAGTTTGAGCAGTTCACACCTCCCTAGAAAAACCCCTGACATGATTACTTTGTGTACAGCAGATACTCTCCCTGAGTCGTTGCAAGTGATGTTAGCTTGCTGTTAAAACAGGAATTTCCAGTAGTTTTTAATTTATTTTTAATTTTTTTAATTTATTTTTTAATTTTTTTTTAATTTATATCCTGGAGGGAGATGAGGTGAATGAGATCTTGAGTCCTATTAACATCAATGACAAGAGAAATTCCCGCTGAAAATCTCTTCTGGATTAACAGTCAGAAAAAATGTCTCCTCTGTCTCTTCTGTTCTGCAGTAAAAATCAGAAAAAATTGTCTCTACTACCAGGACATAAGGGCTGGTTTTTTTTGGTTTGGGTTTTTTTTAGCTGCTAATCGTTGATATTTTTATTAGCTGTGTGCACCTCAGAAATGGTGTGCACAGCTTTTAACCTCTAGAGTACAGGACATATGAGACAGTGCATGAAGATTCAGATTTTATTTGAGGCTTCTGTGGCATTTTTTCTCAGTTTCACTGGATATATTTTCTACTGGTTATGGAGTATGTACTTTAGATGACTCTGCACATATATTAAGCAATACAAGTTGTCAGATAAAAGATTATTCCATCTGGAAGACTGAGTGTAACATAGGTCACTCATGTCCAGGAAGGATGTACAGGAAAGAACAAGGAAATAAGGAATCTAGTTTGATTCCAGGCTGAGGGATTAAACTTTACATGAATGGTGAAAGAGTAGATTTGTTGTCTCTAAATTCACTGGCAGTTAAGCATTAAGGCAGAGGGAGCTAGACAAGTTAAAGGACAGTGTTGAAAAAACCAAAATAAACGTAGTAACAAATTTGTTAGAAGAAGCAGGTGTCTAAACACGGAATTCCTGACACGACTTCCTTTTAGATGCAAAACATCTAATGAAGAGGTACTGAAGTGAATGAAGAAAGCTTTGAAGCAGAAAATAAGAAAGGGCTCCTTCACTAACAGAAGTATTCCAGTTGCTCAGTAAAACCCTTAAAGATGTAACTCTGTTTTTAGATTTTTATTTGGTCAGGACTGTAAGTAGCTGTTTTTTATTGTGGTGTAACCAACATTAAAAGAATACTTAAATTTATAGGACTTAGTTTACAAGCTTGTCACACACTTCAGAAAATTATGTGGTGTATTCCTCAGGCAAGTTTTAGTGAAAAGTTGGCCCAACAGACAAGAAGACAGTCTCATCTGTCTGCCCAACACAGAGAGGGAAGGCAGACAAGAGAAGGACACAAAATTCCAGAACTGCAAGAAAAGAAGGAAGCCTGACCTTTCCATTCTGTTTGAGCACAAACCCCCTCAGTATTTGCACATCAGGCATTCAGACCTGCAGCAGAAATTTTGTTGGACTTAAAGGGGAATTTTTCATTTTGCTAGGAATCCAAAAAGCCAGTGAGGTTCACACTCTGGAAATTGCTTCTTGGAGATTTTTGGTATATTTTCCTGGTTTTTTCCCTTGGGAAGTTTGGCCTGATAACTTTTCCTCCAACAACCCCAAGTGTTTGAGGGCAGCAGCAGGATCAGGAGAAGCCAAGGCAGGGCCCTGCTGTGCCACAGGCATTGGAACTGCTTCTGACAACTCCAGGTTCCCTCATTTCCACGCTGAGCAGGGCACAAAACACAAAAATATCAAGTCTTTCATCCAGGAAATGATTGCCTGTAATAGCATTTCAACACTGGAGCAGGAAACAGAGAGCAGCTCATTCTGCTGTGCTGTGTTCCAATAACATGCTGTATGCAGCAGTCGGAAAGGATGGGTGTAATAAAACGAAAGTAGACGATTTATCTTCCCTCTCTACACCCCATTGCAGCAAAGCAACTAAGAATTGAATAGTTTTCCATCTTGAGAAAGGCCTGACTTAGGTTAAGGGCTGAAGTTAATTAACAGGAGAAAGCATAATCTGCTACAGTCTTTGTCACTTTTCATTTGGGGAAATAAAATAGTGTCTGCAGAGTTCAGTTGTGGTCATAGCCACGTTTACTCACTAAAATAAAAACCAGATGATTGATTTGTTAGGCTTCCCAGAGATAAGTATCACCATTCATGAGGGAAATTGCAGATTGGGCCTTTAAAGTGGTTATTCTGGACTGTTAGTATTTTATTACCACAGTAGAATGCCTGTTCAGTATTAATCCAGTGTGTGCTTCGAATTATAACAGGGAAAGTCCTGATTTATCCATACAAAGACATAAACCTATGACTGACAGTGGAAAAAACCCAAAAACTAAACAAATACAAAGCCCCTATGGTTTTTATTTCTAAATTGGGTATTTACAGTGTATTGCTTATTGTCAAGAACCTGGAACACCTTTCCTAATCCAAATTTCATAGAAATGGGGTATGTTTTTGTGAATTGGCATTTTCTGAGGAAATTTCAGTAGCAAAATGCACACTTAGATCTGCTTTTCAGCCCCTAGATCTGCTTAAAATGTGTGTGGTCGGGCAGGACTGGCTTCTTTCCTTTGAGCTGCTCAGAATGACTTCAACCCTAAATCATTGCCTTCTTCATATGGGGTAGAAGGCAATAATGGGATAATTTGGATAACTATCCTTCTGATTTTGAAGCCTTTCCCTCTCTCAGGAATCTTAAAAATACATGTAGGTAGACTATGGGGAGTATCAAGGGAAAACCTTGAGTACAGCAAAGAAAAAAGGGTCTAATATTTGAAAGGGCGCCATATGAGGTACTGTCAGGAAGGTTTATTTTCAGAGAACTGGTGCTCAGCATGTTGCAGTAATTGTGATATTTCAGCTGTCATTTTGGGAGCCCAAAATGGAGAGGTTCTGATATCAATAAATAAAAAAAAATAAGACTCACATGATGCTCTATTGATAAGAATATGTAAGTCTAATTGAACAGAGCATTTATGCAGTTCTTCGTATTAAAAAACAATAAAGTTAATATAGTTCATTGTGACACCTCACCACTCTGTGAGATTTCTTCTGCAGGATTATAACAACATTTTGGAATGTTTTAAAAAACATTTTTTTTTCTAGTATTTTTTTGCAAATTAATGTTTGATTCAAAGGTTAGTGCAGGCTTAAAAAGAAATCTGCCTGTCAAATGGTAGTTTGTGAAACAGATTAGCAATTATTACCTGAAATATTTCATAAATATGGCCCATTCAAATCTTTCCTCGAATTGTGGAATACCTTAATTAAAAGCAATTTATACAAAGGAATATTTAGCACAATATTATAGTTTCCCTAGTAATGTTGATATTTTTTAGCAGTGATGGTGTTTTTGCCAATAACAAATTACAAATTTCTGCATGTCAACATTAATTGACAGTAACATGAGTCTCTTACCTCTTTTGAAAGACCTTGCAGCTTTAAATAAATTAGGTAAAAAATTCTGCAAATTGAAACCTGGCATTTTGTATACTCTGATAAAGTGAGAAAATTTTATTTAAATGCAAATTAATATGCACACCTATTTAATATGCACACATTTAAGCTACAGAAAATGAAAACATAGGAAACTTAAGGTTCTATAAGCAATATGGTCTTGGCCAGGTTCTGAGGTCTTGTTGTGTCATGTGCATGAACACACAGACGAGATACCCACAATCTTCCACCACCTGAAAGATGTTACACTACAGAGTTAAGGGTGGGTTTAGTTAAAGCAATGATGAATATGTATTTTATATGCATTTCTTTCCATGTTTTATTTTGGGAAAACAAAATCAGATCCTTGGGGCAATGGGGATACTTTTTTTGCTTTGGAAGCACAGAAATAGTAACATAAAATGTTAGTTTCTTCCTTAAAATTGAGTATATACTTAAAGCCTTCACTACTATGTTGCTTAATTAGGTAGAGGATGAGTATATCTAACTGTACACAAAGTAAACAAGTCATTCTTTATCCTAATCTGTTTATACCTCAGATGTTGTTTATGTCATCAATAGGTAACCCCTGCAAAAGAACACGGTTTCAGATTTTCCAAGAAAGACACACATTTAATATTCCTTTCTTACTTGCCCTTCCTTTCATTCTCACACATAGTTTATATTCTTCCTAAGTGGAAACAGCCAGAAACTGCAGGAGGTCCCTTACAAAAAGAACTCCTTTCTTTCATAAAAGGTTATAATTTAAAAATATTAAGTGTAGGAAACATTGGAGAAACAACCAACAAACCCCACCAAAAGGCAACCTCCCAGATCATGAATCTGCTCGTATTTGCAAGTTCCTTTTTCTTTGTTCTGTTGAGGTCTGTCACTTTTATCTGAGATTTTTAGAAGTGAGTATCTAATGGAATCACACACAACTTTTATTCCATTAACTGCAGCAATGGTCGCCTCAATCAAGGCACTTGTATGGGTAAGACAGGAAAAAATACTGAGTGATGGCTCCAAATGTTACAGCAGCAATTAAAATCTTACCAAACAATCACAAAACATTATTAGTAGTATTTGTCTATCACACAGATCTCTGAAGGTTTTTTTGGTCTTTTTTTTTTTTTTTTTATTTGTTAGTTGGTTTTTGGAAGTGTTTTCCCATAAGAGCACAGCACCCTTAAGGTCGTATTTTTTGCTCTGCTTCACTTGTTGGAGGGAGTTACAGCCCTCAGATTTGGGGCTAATTTGCATGGAAAGACAACCTTTTTCATTCTCCCTTTAATTAAAGAATATTTGACGTCTATGGGACTTGCCAAGGAACTGTCATGTGCAGGTAGAAGTGTCACGAAAGCAGCATTTGCTCGGAGTGGCACAAGGGCCTGAACTGTCATTTATAGGTAGAAGTGTTACACATGTGTTTGCTTTGCATTGGCACAAGGCCATGAGCATCTGCAAATCGTGTCACGCTGATGCAAGACATTCAGCAAGCTTCATTTTAGTGCCTCTCACAGCCCATTTACTAATTGGTAACTTTAAAGTCAGCATAGTTTAACTGTTTGTAACCTTTGTGTACGAAAAGCTTGTGCTTTCTTACATGTTTAATTTTCTATCAACGTAGTTCAGCTGCACAGAGTTCACAGCTGAAACCTGAGAGAAAATCTGAAGTTTGGATGGAATTTTCTTTTTTAAAAAAAAATCTATTTTAATTGATGTTAAGGCAAAGATAATTGCCAATATCAATCTATATTCAGATCACAGACCAAGTCTAGTGGGCATTTTCTGCGCAACATCATATAACTATCACAGGAGGAAATGGGACAAGCAGAACTCAAACCAAGTCCACATCTAAAATTATATTTATAAAAGTTACATCATTTGGGACATCATTGAACTAGAGACAGAGATTCCTTCAGAGCTTAGAAGTTCCCACTGGTTGTAACCAAGGTTTGACAATCCTGGTGGGATATGCCAGATCAAAATCAACTTCAGCATATCTTCCCTGAAGGATAAATAATTAGGTTTAGAGTCTAAATATAAAACAAAGCTCTCAGCTGGAGATGTGACATGGCAGGAACACAGAAACACGTTCTTTCAAAGGGTTGAGTGATATATTTAAACTTTGTCAAGTCTGATACAAAAATGACAAGCTCCATAATTTTGGAGCAATCCTACAATAAAGAGATGTGTTATGGAAAGTGGAAAGTCTGCATATGTTCTGCTTTTATACTCTAAATTACTCTAGTGCTCAAAAATACAGTGGAATTTAGCCATGTGGACCTTTTGTGAAATGAGAATCAGGCCTCTGTAGGTATTTTGGTTTCCTCTTACTGCAGGTGGTTTCACTTTTCAGCAGCACTTGCTGGATTTACTGCACATTTTGGTGGAAAGAAAGTAGCATAGACAATTTTATGCATCTCTTTCACTCATTAAAACAGAAACCTAGAAATTATAATTTTTCTAAAATTTATCATTTGGGTTTTTTTACTTTATATTTGAATTTGCTCGACTTTTGCATCACACTATCCAGGACAGACTGGCCACAACACTTACAGGTGACTCCAATACATGCAGTAACTCCTCCTGTGGATACCTAATCTGATTTTACTCACCTAAAACTGGGAGGACTCAAAAATAAACAAGTACAAACACACTGAAGATGTTTTCCATTTCAAAGCTTTACACATGCAATAGTACTTGACCAAACTCCTTTACATTTTTATAGGGTATACCTTTATATAGCCTTGATATAGAATAGTATCAGTTACACATAAGAGTTGGCATCTCTTTACAAAATTGACCTCTTGTTTACAATTTTATACTAATCACCTTACTGACCTTTCAGTATTGAATTTATTTGCTGTTGCAGTGCCCTACTCTCTACTGTCTGAATATTAAATGTGTTTGTTTTCCCAGAGGGCTAGAGAACATTGGACAAAAGGGTTCAGCAGGAGAGAGTGAAATAAAAAGAGGTTGTGAGTCTTTAACCTTGAGCCTGAAATGAATGTGAACCAAACTCAAGATACTTGGCTTATATAAAGCCAGGTAAACATTCGAGTATAAGCCCACACACTACCAACCATAATATATCTGTTGATGCTTAACAGGCTTGGTATATTTTGCCTAGTTGGTTGTACTTAGGAATGAGATTCTGAATATCATCTTTTTCTTCTAAAGGGAAAAATTTGTAGTATCTAAAATTCTATTTCTTTTTTTTTTTCTTTTTTTTCTTGCCTGATGCAGTATAATAAATCTGACTTTCAAGGTGGGATGAAACTGAAGAGTTTTTTCTATTACAGCTCCAGAGAAGAAAGAAGTGGAAACTTATAGCACTGTCAAAAATGTCCTGAAGTGTTGTCCCCACAGTCTTTTGTTTAAAAGCAGTTCATTTTTTTTTCTGTTGTCTCCATTACTGTGAGAAAAGGGAGTTGTATCACACTGTTTGTCTTCCCTTGGCATTGTCAGTACCATGAAGAGATACCATTACATGAACTCTACACAGTTCATACTAAACCGACCCTCCCTGGGTTCTATTCATCATGGGTATGTCCCTGCTTTTACATGCTGTACAGCCATAAAAAACATTGGATCAAGCTCATCTGCTTTATTTTATCTTATCTTCAAAAACATTTAAAAAATAATGTGGGCTTTGTTTCAGCAGAGACCCTAAACATTTTACACGTTATTTCAAATCTTGACCTCAAGCATGTATGAAAAGAATTTGTTGCTGTTGGGCCATGGAACTCTGGGTAAATAATATTTTTTCAGTTCTTAAATATGGGACTAGCATTACATATAAGAGGAAAATTATATACGGTAGTATTAGATATTAAATGATGATACAGAAGTTAAAATGCCACCTTTATATGCCAACAAAACCTCTAGTTTCATTTCTCCAAACAAAAGAAGTAAGTTTTGTCCCTGTAAGCAGTAATTTGATAAACTGGGCGACAGGCTATGAATGAGGTTTTGAATTACACTGTGATGCAGAAATTCTGTCACTCAACGAGGTGTGACACTGAAAAAAATAAATTTTTTTTCTTCTAGATGCCAAGCTAAATATGCAGCATTTAAAATTGAGGAGGGAGTTTCTCCTTACAGGAAAAATTAATGGAAAACAAATACACATCTCTGAAACTGCAGAGAAATTTTAAGAGAAGAAGCCGGGATACTACACCTCCCTAGTGAGGAAAAATATTTAGAAATCTAAGGCCAAAGTTTGGCCCTTACATTACCACTGTGTTCAGACTAATAATCATCTTAGGTGTCAGTAGATCTGAACCAGTTCTAAGCTAATATTTCCGGTGAAAATCAATGTGGACAAATAGAACTTATTCTAGGAACACCTAAATGTTCCTGCAAGACTCAAACAGTCCAGGCCAAAATTTTGCCACGGGTCTTCACACAGAGTGAGGGACTGATGGCTGGTGGCACATTCTGCAGTTCGATCTTCAGACAACATCTGAGCAAAACACACGAGTTTGGTGTTTTCCTACAATGGCCCATTAGTTCCAAATTCAGGGCAGGGCAGGCACGTTTTCATAACTGCCTTTAAATACAGCCAAAATCTATTGTTTTCCCTCAACTACGTAAGATGTTAGTCAGCTACCTAGACTGACTAAAGACTTGGTGTTAAATATAAATTAGATGCCAAATTTTGGTATTCAAAGCAATGTAGCTGCTTTCTCTACCACAGAATGTGAAGCCTCACAAATTAAATTTGGTTCCTCCCTTGTTAAACATAGAGACTTAAAGACACTGTGCAACTTGAGGAAAAGCTGTACTTTCATTGGGTTCTGCTGGACCTGTTCAAGCATAATATCAAACCTTTCTATGCAGGTAAAAATTTACCTTCACTAAAAAGAACCCAGCTGGCAAATAGAACCTATACCTATGCAATAAGAAGTGGCTGTATTCAAGACAATGAAATGATTTTGTGAATTGAAAAGCTCTAGCATTCAGCTGCACCTGAAAGAGCTGGACTGGTTTTTGTGTTTAGACAGCAGAAACCCTAATACATAGCTTTGCAGAGAATGTCACCTTATCAGTCCATGCTATAACCATGTTACAAAGTTTCCCGATTTAAAATAGGACAATACAGTGACATGTTTTTAAAGCTGCCTCAACAATAATTCTGTTTTTTCTCATCATTTAGGCTGATTACTTTGCACTTTAAAATACAAGATAGAAAGGCATAGATAATGAAGGAATTAGTGTGTCACCTTTTCTCCCTGAGTTCAAATACTGCCTTTAGTAATGCAAATGAATCTCTTATCGCAGTCTGTTTGCTCACTATACAGAGCCCTCAGATGGCACAGAACAACTGAGCTTCAGCTCTGATTCAAACCCTGATTTATAATTCCAGGTGCTCTCTCAGGTACACTGGATGATTGGAGTGGGTAAAATTGATTCAGAGTTTATTTATTTATTATCGTGCGAGACAATCTTCCCACTTGCACCTCTGCCAACCTAAAATCTTGTGGTACCCCAAGATCTGGATAAGCTGTTCTGTACCACTCCAATCCTCTTATCTTGAGCATAAGCAGTCACATGAACTACTTTCTGTACTGTACCCTGCTGTTACCAAATGGATGTATAAAGAAAAGGGAGAGTATTTGGACTGACCAAGGACCACATATCTAAAGCTGGCATGACTTCTGATTTTAGGAATTTTAAATGATGAATATCTAAATTTGGAGACCATAAACAAGGACCGAGTTCAAAGAGAGAAAAATGTGCTGAAATTCTGTGCAACTTGGCCAAATCCAACCACAGGATCAGCTGGACCCCCCAGCTGCAACACTGTGACCCCATGCCATTACTAAAATGCAGTCTGCCAACTAAAAGAGGAATTAAAGCTTTCCTAATTAGTGGGTGTATTAGGCCAACCAATAACGAGCAGCATATTTACATGTAAAAAGTTACACATGCCAACCACCAAACCATTTCAAATGTGTGTGGAGAAGCTTTCACAATACCTGCTTTGCACCTTTTCTGCCTCTGCCTGTGTTTTAGTGTCCTCTCTAGGAAATGCTAAAAATCCGCTCATGGACTACATGGAAGTAGAAGGATAGAACTCATACTTAGCCATAAAACATTTGCCAACAAATCACGTTTTGCCATCCTGTTTTTTCCTCTCTGCCCCTCCACCCCCTTCCAGAAAGTTATGTTTTTTTCAGCAGTAAACCAGCACAAACCTTCACTTCTTTTCAGTGGTAGGTCACTGGGACACAGACAGCATCCCTCCCTTTGCCCACTCACAGAAGATTTAGTGTCCCCCCCTCCTCACTCTGTTCCTCTCGTTTCCTGCTGGGAAAGCACCATCCCTGACAGCCTCATGGGCTGAGTCTGGATTTATTTTCACCCGTGTTCTTACTGTCAGGTGCTTAATGGCATTAGATTGCCCTGGCATCAGTCAGCTGACCTAGTTTAAAGACTGCATATCTGGCATCAATTGTGTCGCTTCCAACATTTAACTTCAGACTTTTACAACCGAGACACAGAAATGAAAAACAAACCTTGCTGTTAACAATTCAATTCAACCCAACAACCAAGACATCAGTTTATTACATGTTTTTATATTTATTCGAAAGCTAAATGGCTAGAACAGTGGGTCTATACTCGAGTGTTTACCTCACATATGCATGAAGGAAAAATAAAAGTTGGTTCAACGATACTTATGTTCACATTATCCAGGCTTCCAAGTGTAGTTGTTGTGTGCAAGTTATCTCTGTTCATGTGGTAATTGTGATTTTTTTTTTCCCTGTGGTAGCATGATTATGCTTAGTACTTTGTCTGCTTGGCTTTTTGTGCTCTTGGCTGCATCCATTTAGATTTTGCTTTAAAACATTGATATTACTTATAGTTTTTACACTTGGCTCCTGTGTGTGTCTCATCCGTACCCATCCGACCGTGTCCGTGTTCTGTGCTTTTCTGTTTGTGAAGTGTGATATGTTATGTGTAATGTTTTTTTTTTTTTTAACAATACCAAAAGAGACTTTTTTAATTAAAAAAAAGCCTTCCTACTTACTCACTGCAAAAACTATCAACATGCATGGTTTTACATTTGCATTACAATTAACATGGCTTGTCTTTTACTAGGGATGTACCACACGAGTGGACACGTTGGCTTTCTTTAACCAGTACTTCCCATCAGTTCTTTGATGGCTTTAAACCTGATTTATTTTAATATTGCAGTCGGTACAGATATTCAAAATGCACATAACTTGAGCCACTCGTTTATGCATATAACATCCAGAGACTTTGGACTTCAGCTGCCTGCACTGCCCTAACCATATGCTACATTTTTCACAAAGTATTTATTCTCTAACACGGTGCTGCCCCCGGGCAGGTTCCCCCTCTGACACCCCTTTCCTTTTCTCCCCCCAGATCCGCGTCGTGAAGGCATTCCGTAGCTCTCTCTATGAAGGTTTAGAAAAACCAGAATCTAGAACCTCTATTCACAACTTTATGACTCATCCTGAATTTAGGATAGAAGATTCCCAGCCCCACATCCCACTCATTGATGACACAGACCTAGAAGAAGACCCTGCTCTCAAGAAAAACTCGAGTCCACCGTCTTCGCTGAACAAGAACAACAGTGCTATCGACAGTGGAATAAATCTTACAACTGATACAAGTAAATCAGCTACCTCTTCTAGTCCAGGAAGCCCAATACATAGCCTGGAGACATCACTTTAGCTGAAAAGGTCACTGCAAAAAAAAAAATAAAAAAAATTAAAATTAAATAAAATAAACCCTCCCCCCCACAGCAACCGAAATATATAAATATATATATTAAAAACATTGCTGGCTGAAAAGCTGTTTGAACTCTTATTCACTCTGAGACAAGTGAATGAATTGTTGATCACAATGGTTTTGGGGAAAGAATGAATGGCTGATTTACATACCCCCCTGTTCCCTTTCAGAAAAACAAAAACAAACAAAAAAAATCCTCCTGCATGAATGTACTGTACACTGCTGGCCCTTCTTTCTCTCTTTTTGTTTGTTTTTATTTCTTTTTTGGTTTTTTTTTTTTTCCTCCTTAAGCAGGAACTGCAGAGGACTTCTTTCTGAGGCTATTTATCCAATTCACTGGTCTGTGAGTTTTTTGAAATGCTTGTGTGGCATGGACTCAGTTGTATAGATTAATTTAAATAACTTTTTTGAAGTTGCGAAGCTTAACTTGCACAGTAGATTTGCACCAGTTGGACAGAGGAACTTAAACATTTATGAGACTATATATAGAGATATATACATATAAGTATATAGATAATTAATTATATATATGTATATATCTATCTATATATATATAGTTATATATATATAAAGTTTCTTTGTTGGCATGTTGCCTTGTTTCTGCTCAAATTGCTCTGACTATTTTAACTTATTTATGTCCTAAAAAAGAATGTAATTTGTTTACAAACCTGTAGATAAATATCCTTAACTATTTGTAGGGTTAAGAAAGCACTTCCTGCCGAAGTAGTATAAAAATGGCTCAGCTCAGCTCATTGAAAATGTCTGTAATAGCGCACCCTGGATATTTTATTACAACTGTGTTCTGATTTCTGCCTGATTTTATTTATTTTTTTTTGTTAAATAATGTAGATACTGCTAGTAAATAACAAAAGAAGCCAAAATATAACACATTGGATGTAGCATTGTGATCCTATATACAGGGAGGTAAACCAGGCTTCCTTTGTTTCAAATAAAAATCAAAATGATCAGGTTCTCTCTTTTTTTTTCCCTCTTTTTTTTTTATTGGTCCCTCTGATAATCTGCTTGAATTTGTTTTGGTGCAACATACAATAATGGAGGCTATTTCATTCTTTAAACATGCAGCAATGGCTTCCAAAAATATCTTTAGAGAGATATTAAATGAATTTATAATTTAAAATAAGTTATATTTGGTTTGTCTATATGGAGATAAAACAAATGTTAAAATACTGTGATATACGGCATTTAATCCTTTTCAATTAGCAATTTAGGCATTTATTTCCTTATTACTTGCAAAGTATGGGCTGTTGGCATTTTGGATGAGAATCACTGTAGGTTGTTGCTTTGATTTTTTTTTAAAGAAAAATATAATTTCTGCACTATTAGGACTGAATGAATCTTTATTAATTGTGTATTGAGATGTGCTTTGTGTGATTTTTTTTTTAACCAAGGTTGTCTTCCTGTAGTCACAAGGTATACTGTAACACAGTAATACATTATTTTACCTTGAGCTTTCTACAAAGAAAGCTGTTTTGCAAACCTGCAGTATGGGAGGCGGAAAATATTTTTCAAGATGGTAACAGCCCTAAAAAGCTTAAAATTTATGAGCTTCTACAATTGCTATGTCAACCACTTGAATGCTAAGCACTTTGTGGATCACAGAATTTTCATAAATAATTTTTGTATTTAATATAAAGTTTGCTTGGAGACTTTTCAGCATATGATCTTTTCCATAACTGTACAGTGCAAAAGACATTTTGAATTACACAATTGATTCTGCCAGGTGTGTTGGAGAACACTCTCAAACTAGCTTGATAAATCGATTTGTCGAGGTACTATTACTGGTTTTGTCTTAAAGTTGGCTCGTAAAAGGGGTTCATCTCTGCAGTCACGAGAACTAAACCAAGCCAGAACTCTCCAAACCAAGATTAGACTCATGGCCAAACTGCAGACTGAACTGAGCAGATGTTTTCAGGGTGCATCAAGACTTATCAGCCAGGTAAAGTTCTAATCAGCTTGACTTGCCAGCTTCGGACTTTTGAGTAGAAGCTCTTGAATGTTTTTGGCTCAAACGTAGTTCGCTCTCTGATCCAAACTTCTCACTGACCAACAGAACAGGCCTTTGAAGGCACTTACAGCTCTCTGTTCAACAGATAGTGTGACCCTTTTCTTACCAGTATCAAGCTAGCATGAAACCATAATTATTTTAGCTGACTCCTAGCAACAAAGTGATTAAAACTCAGTCAGGATTGTTCGCTTTGTAAATACGGTGATTAACCTTTGTACAACATGTATTGGGTTTCTATGGCCTACTTGGGATATCATATTCAGAAGAAAAAAAGTGTTATCTATTTACAGGGAAGCCTCTAGCTTTGGACTTGATCATCTACAGAAGCTATTAATACTGGAACAATTTATTTTCAACATCTTAACACTGACTGTTTGCCTTTTTATTTTCAAACACTCTTCATATTTTTTCTTGTGTTTCTTTTTTTTAAATTTTCCTGTAGGAGTACCCCTCCCTAAGGTACCATTTGCAGACTTGAAAACTGTTAAGAAAATGAACACTGCATTCTGTATATATATAGTACAACATATATAAACTGAGATGCATAGAAAACTTGGGCTTTTGTGAGCAGAGACTGTGCTTTATGTATATGATAAATGATAGACTTTTTTTTTTTTTTAAAGCAGAATAGCTATGACCTTTCAACTACAAATCGTGCATCACAATTCCTTTCTTTTATTGCTTGACCTCTCTGTGATGGGAACAATGGATCAAAAACCAAAATGATCAGTTTGTTAAAATTCCCTGCAATATATAAATGCTCGCTCTCTACGTACTGTACTTAGCAGCATGAGATTTGTGGACAACAATACAGTGGTACATTGGCAATCCATCCCACTAGGGGTTATTAATATATGTTCATTCATCTGTTTTTATGAATTTTTTTATCTAGACAATAATTGTAAATAAAGAACTTACTCTGTCTGTTCATTTAATACTATGCAAAAGGTTATGCTTTCTATTGTTATTCTTATTCCTACAGTGTGATGCTGGAATGTTTGTGGTTTCAAAAAAAAAACAAACAAAAAGACAAAAGTAAGTAAAATATGTGATGTAAATTATTTTATAGTTTGAAACAAAATGATAAAGTTTTACTCTTGCTGCTTTCTGTCTAATAGATCTCTCTTGGCAGGAGCACAAGTGGAAAATTTAAAGAAATAAATTCACAAAGCAGCATGAACAATAATGGTCTGAATGTAACAGCTTTCTTTATTTGCACCTGAGGTCATTAGATCTGGCTCTGGATTCCCACTGGGATATTTTAATGTAAAGGTATCTGTAAATCTTCGGGATCAGGCACTGAGTCAGCCTGGAATGCTTTTAATTCCTGCCTGGCTGAGTCAGTGCAATGCCCAGAAACGTACCCTGCTCTGTGCAGTGGTGGGAATGGTTGATGGGAGCACTGCAGGGAATTCTTCTGGAATGACTATGTACAGAATAAGTGAAATGGATGGAGTGAATTTGCTTATGAAACAATCAGTTTAATGTTGGCCCTCAGACCAACAGATCTGTAAGGCTGTTCTCCTGTCACTGGCCCAGATGAGGTACCTCCGCATTTAGATTTTTCCAGCTCTTTCTCCCTCTGTCACAATCAGAAAAAAGGTCTTTGAAACTTTCTAGAACTGGGGATTTCAGGCCAGGACTCATCCTGCCACTTAAGACTTTCCAAACTGTGCATATGCACAGGGCAAAAGGAGGGAATCCCCACTCCACTGCTCAGACCCTCAGCCCAGCAGAGTTCCTCCTCTTTTTTTTTCAGCTCAGGTTAAAGCAGTTGTTCCCTAAACTCCAATGCAGCCTGTGATCATACAGCATTCTTGCACTTTGGTTAGGAGTTATCCAAACAGACGAGGTGTGAGGTGACTGTCACATAATCTCGTTTTTAAAGGTAAAATGCTTCACATTATGGATTTCCCCTTCTTCTCACCCAAATTTCCAGCTTTGATTCACAAATTCTGTGTGACAAGTAATATTTGAAAATGAAATAGTACTACACTGCGAGAAAAGTTACATAAGAATGTATCCAACATAGTAAATTCAACAAAAAAACCCAACAGGAAACAGTTGTTATTTAGGTAGCAGATTTCTTGGATTAATGGAGCTTTAGAGCTACTTTGGAGTTAAATTGTTTTCTGCTTTGATTTTGTGAGCTCGCTACAGACAACAATCAGAATATATTTTTCTTTTGATTCTCTGTCGCTCATTTACCTCCTTCCTACACACATAACTTTATTAGTCCATGTACTTTTGGCAGGACTCTTCATCTCTGCCAAAAATTATCAGTGATGAGGCACTAGTAAGAAAGAGGACTGGTGTTGTTCAGTGTGTTTTAAATACTGTGTTTGAGCTTCTGTGAGTTTGAGAGGTCTATTTTCTGAGCTTCACCCTTTCAAGAGTGTTTGTGAAATCCTTTCACAGCGCTGCAGAGATGTGAGTTATACATGTGAACTTGGAAGAATAACAGGAACAAAATTCCTTTGCATCACCTTGAAGCTTCAGAAAGGCATGTAGTGTTTGAGGTTACTGGTCCATAATGGTGAATTTATATCCTAATTCAAAATAAGAATACCAGGTTTTATGCTAGGATGGCAATGAGGGTGATCATGTCTGTCTCCAGAGAAAAACCAGGTGCTGCTTTGCCATGAGATGCTGTACTGATATAGGATGGGGAAAATGGTGCATAAATAGTGGGGGAAGGAGAGGCAAAAAGAGGAAATTATGAGAAGGAGGAAGAAAATGCAGGTGCATATAGTTTGCTATCTAATGAAATGAAACACCATCCTAACTGTTTGTTATTGGCTTGATTTTGACATTTAATTCTAATACAAGAGATACTCAAAGAGTATTCTCTGTCTAAAGGCCTTTTCCAGCTCTTCCCATATCCGTGAATAGGCTGAGGTTCCCAAAGTAGCTGGAAAACACTGACTTACAAAAGTCCTGCTCAGCTGCTACCCCAAACCTGACATTTCTGCAACCACAAGGTTGACCAGAAGTAGATCATCTCCAGCATCCCTGTCCAACTGAGTATTTGGTGTTATCCTGTGCAATGAAAGTGAGTGGCTGGGTTTGTGGTGTTGGTTTACTCCAGTGTAGTGGTGCACTGTGTGCACAGGCTGGCAGAGGACCAGGGTGCAACACTTCAACTTTCCTCTTGATCTTACAGTAATAGTAGACTTGCTTTGGGGATCCACAAAAAGGTAAGCAAGAGATATTTCCTATTTGTGTTTGTATTCCTGCAGCAGTGTGAGACATTGACATAAAGAACATCATCATCATCATCATCATAACAACAACAACAACATAATACAATTTATTCATGGCTCAGATCCAGACTGCAGTTTATAGCCCATTGCCCTGGGCTATAAACTGCAAATCCATATTTCTCTTTTTCTCAGCACGTGAAACCCATTTAGGTAATGCTCAGGTTTGATCAACACAATGATGTAAGAGGTATTGAGAGAGACGGAGGAGTGTCTGATTCTGTCTTTTTACAAGCAGGAATTAACAGGCTTATGATGATCTAACCTTATGGAAATAGAAGTATGATTAAATAAATTATTTATTAAAAACAAGGCAGACTGCTGAAAAACACAAATCAAAGGAAATATTTGCAGCAACGTTTTCTCCCCTCTGTCCAGACAAACTCTGTTTATCCATGTGTCTGAGAGACTGTGTTTACCTGGTACCAACTAAGTGTTAAATTCCAAGCGAGGGAATGTGCTCCACTTCTCTCTGTGATGGATTTGTTTGCTTTTCAAGCAAATTATAAAGCACTCCCCTCTACTGCTTGTGTGTGTGTGTGCATTTAAGAATCATTGAAGTTGAGTTGGTGCAAGCAAACAGTGTTTACAAGATTATGAAAATTAGAAAAGCAAGCTATATAGCTTTCTTGGAAAAGCTTTATGGAGCATTTATGGCATCTGTTAAAGGTGACCCTACATCACAGAATAGTGAGGGTTGGAAGGGACCTGGAGATCAGTCCAACCTCCCTCCTAGGAAGGGTCACCCACAGCAGGTGACACAAGAACCTTTCCAGGTGGGTTTTGAATATCTCCAGAGAGGGAGACATATGTGTTTATAAAGCCTCCTAGCGCTTTCATCAGTGGGTTATTTCAAATTATTTCAGACTTAAGTTTCTCAAAGAGGTATTTAAAATGATTTTATAAAATTATTAAGGGAAAATAAACATTATTGGATGATAAGTCATATGAATAAGTTACCAATACTTTCTCATCACAGTACGTATAATAGTTAATTTTTTACATGTTTGGAATTATTTTATGGAAAACAAAGATTATAACAGGAGTATGTATACATAAACACCTAAAGAGTGCTCTTTGGGAAGGAAGTGAATCAAATAGAATCCTTTCTGTCCCAAATAAACGTGCTAAATGCCCACACCACTGTACAGCCATATGATAACCTTTCTGTTCCACCAAAAAACATCTTGTGCTCTCTTATGTGCCAGCACTAGTCTTCATGTAGTTACATGGTCTGGAACAGATTGTTTTTCTCCTTTTATGTTGTTTGTATTGTTGTTGGGTCATTTCAGTTGCTTTCTCTCCAGCTCCATGACCAGTCTCACTGTATGATTTGGTGGGGAGCAGTGCCTGGGCAGAGAAGCAGCAGCAGCAAGAGCTGATCACAGAATCAAGCCACAATTCTCAACTCACTCACTCATGGCCGGGCTTTGCAAACGAAGATTTGGGAAGGGCTCTACCCACACTTGCTGCAAGCGCGTTGGTGGCTAAAAAGGCCAATATGAGATAGACACGTCTGATTGCAAAAGGCACAGCAGAAAGACTCCCCAGGTGGTAAATTCTGCAAGGCTCGATTCTTTCTGCATTGTCTTTTCTCCTCAAGGGTGATCCTGTGTGCGTTCTCAAAAGCATCAGCAGCGTTATAGATGGTGTGTCTCCAGGCCTCCTGATTGGAGGCCAGAGTAGACCAGTTGTGTTGATCAATGTGGCCAAGGCTGAGATGTTGTTTCAGGGAGTCCTTGTATCTCCTCTTCGGGGCTCCTCTCTTGCGGCAGCCGGTGGCAAGTTCACCATAAAACAGGATCTTGGGGAGGCGGTGGTTGGTCCTTCATCCTGGAGACGTGCCCTGCCCAGCGCAGCTGTGTTCTCAGCAGCATGGCCTCAATACTTGTGACTGCTGCCTGTTCAAGAACAGATGTATTGGTCACATAATCTGACCAGTGGATGTTTAGGATTGTACGGAGGCAGCGTTGATGGAAGCGTTCCAGGAGTCGCAGGTGGTGGAGGTAGATGACCCATGATTCAGATCCATATAAGAGAGTAGACAGCACTATGGCTCTGTAAACACTGATCTTTGTGCTTTTCTTCAGGTGTTTATTTCACCAAACAAGCCACAATTATTTGCAGATTAAAAAGACTGTTCAATCAAACCTTAAAAAAAAAAAAAAAGAGGTATGTGTGGGAGGAGAATTGAACAGATGCCTCAAGAGCTCTCCATCCCTCAGTGACAGAGCATTCAGTGTTTTTGGCTGTCTTTCTGTCTTGCCACCTATCATAGAGAATTATGGTTTCAGAAGCAAAACTGCAGAGTCACGAGCATCTGCTCAGTGGCTGCTGTAAAGCAAGATGGTTTTGTGCCAGGCAGATGCTGCCATCTGACAAAATCCCATCACATTTCACATTAACGGACGTTCTTGCTGGAATCATGAGCGAGGCTGGGCAGACTGGGGTCTTTAGAGAGGACGTGCAGCGTTTGCTGCACCTTGGGAAGCCAGTTCTGATTCCATGTGCACCTTTTTGGAGGAGTTTAATTGACCATCAAGAACTGAAGTCACATCTAGTTGGTTTTATTATCCTATTTTCTCTGCTTGTGAGGGATTGGGATATTTTCAGTATTTTTCTATTACATTTTCTCTGCTATTACCTGCAAGCCTGAGGTGATAAAAATGATCTTAGTGAAATACGCCTATTTCCTTGTATTAAAGTCAATAGCCTCCTCTAGCCCATAACTCCTGGATATAAATTGTATTTTCACTGTGTGAGAAAACACAGAGAAAAACCACTGTGTTTGAATATGCTGTAGGGAAGATTCAATTGCCTTTCTTTTTATTTTCATGTATAAGGACAGAAGCACTACCCAATAATGCCAAAGCATTTTCTCTCCTCGGTGTTCCTGCCTATTTGATGCTGCCAGTACATTTTGTTCCTGAAAATTTGGAGGCTGATCTATGATATGCCACTGGCAGAGCATCCTTGTGCTAATAGTGATCTAGTAGAGCACAATGGAAATCTGCCATCCCTCCAAACAGCACACACTAAAAGTAGTGGCTGGTACAACTCTTCTGACACAACTCTGAATTACATCAGAGGAATATTTTCCTGCCTAGTTATAGTCAATAATTAAGATTTTATTTCTTTATCAATGGAGAACCCCAGCAGTCTCACCACTCTATTTAAGTGTTCAGTTGTATTATTGAATCCTGAAATGTTACAATTTGAGTTTCATTTCTTCAGTAGTTCCCATGATGCACATGGTACATTTCCCAAACTATAGATTTATTTAAAAAAAAGAAAAATTAAAAGAAACATTCCTTAGGTTCCCCAACAATCTAAGATTTGGTGGGGAAAACAGGCAGGTGGTTAAATCTCATACTGAACGATCTCTTCTTGTAAATGTGTTCCACAAAACATCATTCAAAATATTCAAAATAGAAAAAAATCTAGCAGGCTATAGAAAATAACTACTGGTCATTGGATCATCCTGGGCTCAGAAAACACCTACTTTTGATATTAAGACTTTGCAAACAATATTGCAAAGGAAAAAGAGAAGAAATCTTGCTTTTTCATGTGGTAGCTGCTTTAAAAAATACTGTCTTTGCTCCTGAGGCTGCAACTAAATGGTATCAGAATGGCAGAAAAGTCACTGTCCTGAGTCACTCTAATGAGCAGCAGAAGCACGGGGACTGAAGGGCAGCTGGAGGAGCTGGAGGAGATGCAGGTGTGTGAGCTCCTCAAGGAGCCCATGAGCAGAGAACACTCCTGGGGGAAGATGGGGAGGAAAGTTCTGCAGTGGGATGGTGGTGTGGGACAAACTGCAGCAGGAACAGCTCAGCCCTGGTTTGCTGACAGGGTGAAGTTGGTGAGCAGAGGAAAGGGGAGTGTACAGCTTTTTATTTCTTGGAAAGGCTCAGTGCACCGAGGCACCTCTGTTCAAAGACTCTGTTCTTCGAGGTTGTTTCGACCTGCAGCGTGTTGCTAATCAAGTTTTGGAGAGACTAATGTGGTGTTCCTGGTGAAAGTTAGGAACTGTTGTCTTCTGCATCCATAGACACTCCCCCCGTCCACCCCTGCTTTACAGTCTGGCACATCCCTGCTCTTTTTGTGTGTCTTTATTCTGCCTCTTGCCATTTGAGACTTTCAGAAACTTCCTGGTAAAATCTTGGGGGTTTTTTTGGGTCAAAACAGTGCAGCAAATCCCCACTGAGGAAATACTGCTTTTATTTTCTCATCCCAAAGTCATGATTCCCTTTGCTGGCAATGAGGGGTGTCCACAATAGAAGCCTGGAACCACAGAAATTATTTCAGTCCTTTGGAATATTATTTCCTTTGTTGGTACCGATTTTTGCTTTTAATCTGTGATGTTTTGAAATTGCACTTGGAGACCTGTAATTGAAGTAGTTTCTATAAATAATGAAAAATTAGTGTTTCACATTTAATACATTGTTCTGTAGCTTTTGGTATCTCAGCTATTCTTTACTTCGTGTGTCAACTGATAGAGCACAGGTATATTTTATTTCTTATTATCTCTTCCCTGCTGTGAATTCCCCCAAGCACAAGTTTTCCCATTTATACCATCAGTGTCCATGGGTGCTTTTTGTATGTTGTGTAGTGGACAGAAGGCTGGGTAAGGGTGCACGAGAACTATGGACTCCTACTTCAATTTTGTAGTTGTTTGCTTTTTAGGATATCTTCACTGATGTGGAAACACAGAGTATCTCATGAGAAGCCATGTTCAGTGATTAAAAACAATCCTTGAATATAATATAAGCAAGGCATAAATTAATGTTATGATGCATTGCTGCCTTAAGAGGGAGGCAGAATTAAGGCCTTAGAGTTACTTAGAGTGGAAATCAGTCAGATTCCAAAGGTCCTTCTGTTACAGCTTAAAAAGTCAGAAAAACTGATCTCCATCAGACTCTCTTACTGCTCATTCTTGTGCCTAATCTGTCTCTCAAGAAATGATGATGCAAACAGTATGCTTAGTATTGATGTTAAATATTTTAAAATATTCTAAGGACTTTAATGTTTTGTTTTAGCTTTCAAGGAGATTTTTGGGGGTTTGGATTTTTTTTTTAGAATCTCCTCATACATAGTAGATCTCTCATTGCAGTGGAAATTTTCATTTTCAATCTGGCATCATATTTCTTAGAGTAAATTCTGTGTTATGCTTTTCAACCCATTCTGCACATTACAATACTGAAATAAAAAAAATATGCAACTAATTTTTACATGCTTCTTGTGGCATTAAAGACTGAGATAATGTTACAGCAATGCAACAAATTGCTGCCACAAGATTTATATGTTTTGGAGGCAGACATAGGGAAATTTTTCTGACTGAAAAATAGCTGATTTCCAGTCACAGTACACAGATGTGCTCTTTGATATGGAAAGGCAAAAAAGTAAATAGCAATGCTACATTTCCAAAAACTATGGTGATCTGTTCTTGTCCCTACGATCTCTGACAAACCCTCAGAGGTTTTGGATGGAAAAAACTGATATTGTACATATCGAGTGTCACACAAAGGCTTGTAAACCTGTCAGATTTATACAATAGCCATTAACCTTCACAGCACATCTCTACAGAGAAAAAGCTGCAAAGGGGTGACAGAAGGGGCACTGGACAGAATATAATTTAGAACAGCATCTTTTAGACACTTGTTCCCTTGAGGTTTGGGTTGGATTAGTTCCTAATGTTATAGAAGGGCTGCGCTTTGGATTTGAGAGGCACAGGAGAAGAATGTTCTGCTGCAGTGGAAGAACAATGTCTGACCAATGTAATTTTAAACACCATAAGCTGCTTTTGTTTTAAGTATCAGACAGCACAACAGAGCCTGGATGCTCCAGGTTCTGGGGACTGTGGTGATGTGTGTGATAATAACTGTGATGATTCCCCATGCTCTGTTTTCATGATGCAGATGCAACCCTCTGATAGTGGCACTAGTGAGGGGAGAGGGCTTCCTTCACCCTGCCGTGAGAAATACTCTTTCAAACTGAGTTGACTGTACAGCAGGTCCATCCCAGGTTTGAAGAATGTGTTATGAAAAACAACAGAAGGCAAGAGTGGATAGTCAGCAGGGTTCAAGTCCTCCTCACCCCCACGTTGCACAGCACCAACGTGCAAACATTTCTGTTTGTCCCCCTGAGGGGTTGATGAACACCCTGCACACCACCCTGCTCCTTCCACCACATCAGCACTTCTGTGGGGAGAGGGAGTACTGTGCAAATTATCTAAACCTCATCTTCAAACAGGACTTTTATCTCTATAGAATAGAAATGGTGTTCACTCACCCATTTTGGGTGCCCTCAGCAGAGATTAAAACACAGCTATAAAAGAGCCAGCACATTAGAGCTGCATCTCATTAACGTCATTTTGTGCAGTCCACCACCAGGAAAATGGCAGATTATCACTTGAAACACTCTCTCTTCAAGCTTCAATAATTCCCAGAAAACTGCTGAGCTTTGAAGCACTCCCTTATATACTCACTTATTCTGATCAAAAGGAAGGACTGTTTCTAAGACTTGCTTTTGCTTTCTGATCAGTTTTTCTTCTCCTCTTTTTCTTTTGCCCCTTTTTGTTGGTGTGTTTTTGGGTTTTGTTTCATTTTTTTATTTTTCTTTTTCTTTAATTCTGTGGGAGGAATTTTGATTTTGGCAACCTGTTTATCAAAGTATAACAATCAAAAATTATATCAATAGATTAGGCACCTATTCAGGACTTGGGAGGAGAGAAGGAGAAATGTTTGTTTTTTTAAAAAAAAAAAAAAAATCATGCTCAATAGCAATGCAGATGATGATAGAGATTTCTTAGACTTCATTTCTTTTTCAAGGTTCCTCTTTTCCATTTGGCTTAAATATGGCTACAGAAAAGGTTGATGATAACATAATGACTGAGTCAAATATTTTTAAATCTTTAGAAATTATACCTAAATCTTTTCTACACAAAAATTAATTAAATTATCCCTGTTGGGGGTAGGAAAGATGAACAAACAAGTTCATCAAACAATTCTTCTTCTTCCACTGAGCTGAAAGACGAAGCTTTTTCAAACCCAGCAATTCCTGTCTGTGTTTTAACAATGTTCTGCAGAAGCACTGGATCTGCTGGTAGCACAGATAAGCATCACACACATCACAAACACCACTCCAGAGGAGACAATTCTGTTACTTACCCAGAGAATTAAAAGGACACCACAACATTCAGATGGATGGACCAAGAAGTCTGGGGAGCTGCAAGTCGTTGAGGCAAAGGATCTTTGTCAAAGTGGAGAATTCTTTATTGGCTTGCAGAGAATAAAGAATGCTTTTTTGAATTCAGGACTTCAGACTGTAAATTGGGTTTCCACAGCCAGAACTTTCTGCCCAGGTACAAGAATGCAATGCTTCACATACCAGATAAATGTAGTGCTAAGCTCAGAATGGGAATAGCACACCTTCCAGCAGGTTTGAATTAATTTTTAACCATGTAAACAGACTAGATCTCTTCTGACCTTTTAATTGTATTTTCTTATAGTATTTTTAAATGCAGACCTTCAAAGCTACCCACTACTTATGCAGATCATCATAGCTTGGTTTAACAGCTGCACTTCTGATTTCACACCTTTAAAGAAGCAAACAGGTTGCTCTGCTTGCTGAAAACACTGTGAGAAGGAAACACTGGGACCATACAGCTTCCTGCTGGTGGAAAACACAATAGCATACTTATATGTCTCAAAAATTATACAGTCCATGAAGAAATTTAGGAAATTTAACTGGGGGGTTAGTGTTAAAATTCAAGTGAGAGTTGCAGAACACCAAAATGGCGAGGTTGGTTTTCTCTATGAAAGGAAAGGTGTCTGGCAAAATAATTGTAGAAATTTCCTTTGGACCAACAAATTGTTTGGAAAGGAACTGTTCTGCTGTAAAAGTATTATCTAGGGGTGGAAATTCAGCTGCAGCAGTGACAGATAAGGAAGGGTCTGAAACCTGGTTTGAGTTTCAATGTCTCAGGGGGTCCTTAACGAGCTCTGAAGGAGGGATGGACTTAGGGCTGATGAAAATAATGGGAGAGGGAACCATGACCACAGACTGCATCAGTGGATGTGGCAAATGTTGGAATATGAAAAAGCTATGAGGGGAAAACAGAAGAGGAGCAGGAGTATTATTAGATTTGTTCCTGATGTGGGTTTCCATAAGAGATGAATAAAAGCCTCATTCAGAGTTTAAGTCAAGAGAAGGGGATGCAGCAAGGAAAAGTAGGATCTAACTATGTCGGGATTATATAGAACTGCTTCAACTAATTATGAAGTTGTTGCACCTGAAGGACAACAAAAGAGAGTTGCTTTTAAAGCACAATAAGGCAATTTAGGGTGATGGTTACCTTGGGGGGGTGCTGCACAGTATGTCCCACCCAGACTGTTTTTCCCAGCTGATATGGAGGTACGTGCTGAAACCTTTAAACAGAACTGGGATATTTAGAATATTAAAAGCTTCTGTCTGTGTTTACCATTGATTTATGCAAAGAGATTTTTTCTTGGATGTGATATAAGTTCACAAACTGATGGCTTTGGATTGTTAAGGGGTAGAACTGGTGAAACCACGTTGAAATCTGTGGAATTATGAGCTACATTTCAATCAAGGTGTATGAGCTGAAAGCGATTGTCAGCCAAATATGTCTGAGGCCAGCCACGAACTGGAAGGATAAAGGATTTTGGGAAGTATCCATGTAAATAGAGAAGTCTGGTATTTTTGCACAATTAGCTAGTGACTGTACACATCTGTGTGAATGGATGGGACAGGAGATGTTCCTGTGAGGGGGCAAGAAGGATGTGTGTATGAGAGAGGGCAGGGACAAAGAGAACTAAAGGAACTTCAAGCTAACAGGAGAGAGATCAAGGTGTTGGATTAGGAGTGTTGCTTATTGTTTGCTTCCTACTACCCTTAGGAAAACAACGCTGATGTCAGACAAAACAAAGAAATTCTATAAATAATTTTTCTCCTTCTAAAAGGGTTAGACCCCAGGCTAACTCGTCTGTCCTTTTTAAAGCAGAGTAAATACACTTTCAGGGTGATCATGTCTTTGCTTGTTGCAGATGTTTATGCCAAGTGATTCTCTGTGAAGGTTATAGTTAAGAACAAAAAGTTCAGACACTCACCACTTCACAGAACATATTCACAAAACCTGAGAAGCTCTAACCTTGTCTCTTATACATTGGAATTCAGAGGTTAGCTCAGTTTCTTCCCCAGTTATTCCAAGAGATAACTTGCAATTGATATTTCAGTGCTCGGATTAGCCACATAGTGTCACCCTAGACCATCCAAAAGTCTATTAAAAGGCATTCTGCAGAATCACTAGTTGGGAAAAGTTGCACTGGGAATAGCCTGGGAAAATGTTTCTGCTTCCAAATAAGTTAACAGGCTCTTCGGTGAGTCTCCTTCATCCTGTATGACACATCTGTAGCCAGAATCAAGCTGTCTTCAAGTGTTCCTGATATTTTGGATGAGAGCCACCTGCAATGCTTTGTGCTAATTGTCATCAGCAAAGTGCATTTTGCAAGTTCCTTTATTCCTGAGCTCTTGGCCTCTATATTCTTTATATTTAAAGAGAAAGCGCTAACTATAGTGGTTCTGATTTCTAGTGATTTCGTGGCATAAGTATAGTTTTCCAAACTTTTAAAATATGATTTAGATTCTGAAGGCACACATACTGTTCAAAATGCACAAGTCTTCAGGTTTATTCCACTAAGTTACTCCATGGATGCTCCAAAAGAGATCCCAAAACAAAACTTCCTCTTTGACTTCTTATTCTTGGATTCTGAGAATATTTGGAACAGAAATTGATTTATATTCCTGGCTTACATATAAAACTAGGTTGGTAATTTTCGGATTTAGACCTACATAATGCAAAAGACTTAAAAGAGCAATTGCTTTTAAAATATAACTTACTTTTTTAAAACATAAAGCAAAGTTACAAAGCATGGCTGAGGTCACAGGTCATAGAATCACTTTGGTTGCAAGGAAACTTAAAGATCATGTAGTTCCAACCCCCAAGAAAATACCTAAATCCATAAATACCAGCAGCAGGCAGAAGGTTATGGACATTTGGATGTGGAAGGAATTGAGATTCAAAGCTGCTCTCCACAGCAGATGAATTACTAAAAATACTCACAAAAGGTACCACTTGTAAGTAACAGACACTCCTAGTTCAGATCACTGGTATATAATAGATAATACCTAAGGTCCTCTTGATAAATAAATCTGACTCAGGGCTTCCAAACTATGGGTAATGATGATTGTGCACCTTCCTTTCTCTGGATTTTGTTAAATTTTCCTTGATTATTTGCTATATGCTCAAGGAAATCAGTGAAATTGGTTCAGTCAATTTGAGTGAAGTTAGAGAGAGCTCTGTTCACCTGCTTATTCATGTTTACAAATGCTAATGAAATGATGCCATGGAGAGATGAAGTCCCCTTTATTTTGATCATTTTGGCTGCTTTCCCTTTGAAAAAAATTGATAGTGATGATAGCCAGAATTTAAATAGAACTTTTTTTCTCCTTTCAGCAATAAAAACACTCCCCTCATTAATAAACAGTCACGTTACCATGTTTACATCACCACTTCTGTTCTAATTGCTCCTCACACGATGCAAGAGGATGACACACCCAAAAGGCAGGAAAACAGTCAGCTCCTGCACTGCTGAACTGTGCTCTAGGTAAAAAAATCAAATGAGCATTTTTAGGGCATCCCAGAGGTTCCAAAATCAATTAATCAAAACCCCTGCTGCAAAATTCAGATTTACTTTGTCCTTATCTTTTTCCTTGGGGTCTAGCCAGTGGAAGTGGATGAAAAAGGGTTACTTGAATGTAAGGATTTTGTAATCTAGGGGGTTTTAGGTGTATTTAGTTTTGTTTAGTGAGTTTGGAATTTTTCTTTGTTTTTGAGGTATTGGATTATCAGTTCCCTCAGATGGGATGTTTTTAGTGGGGCTGAGTAATGTGTATTTTGAGTTTTTGCAAGGGCAAGAGACCCCTTGAATAATGTTTAACTTCACTACTGATTTGTGCACCACGAGATACTCTTGGAGCCTGTGGACATGGAATTCAACTCTTAAAAACACCTTTGGAAAACTAGAAAAAGCTCCAAACGGTGATGAAAAGCTTCTTATCTTCCTCTCCTGGCTGTCTCTCCCATTATCTCTGAAGTGCCTGCTCCCTTTCCACTCTCCCCTCTCCTTTTCCAACAGCACCCACAGCCCCTCCTTCCCTCCACTCATCTCTCTTCAGCTCTTGATATCTTGGTTGCTCCCTGAACTTCACACCAGACCCTTTTTCCCTGGGAATGGGCTGGGCTGCCGTTGAAAATGACTCTTTAAAGTCCTTGGATAAGCCCTAACCCCACTGAGATCACTGGGAACAATGGAAGCAAGGTCTGAAAAGCAGCTGGAGGGGAGTGGGGGTCTCTGCAGGGACTGGCTTGGCCCCAGGAAGAAGTTTTAAATTTCTCATCCGTGCATTAAAATCTTCTCAAGGAAACAATGTTTTTTTAATATTACACTGCACACAGATTGGAAAAGCAATGTTTAAATTTTCCCCACAATATCAGTTTTGAGCAGAAACACTTTATCCTAAAAACCCCAAGGTTTCCTGTGGAGGTATCAACCTCCCAGTGTCCCTTTTGGAATTTGTGAGCAGAACACAAGCTGCAAAAGAGTTTCAAACTTCGAAGAGTTTTCTGATTTCCATGGCACTGCATTACAAAATTCTTCTCTTTCAATTAAATCTTTAAATGTGTAACCAGCAACGTTGATCCCTTTTTATTCTGTTTTAAATTGCAGGAATTGCATAGGAAAGAATTTGTAGCAAAAGCCCTCTCTAAGAGATTAAATAATGAAGGGTAATCAACTCCCCACAAACGGATGGATCCTGGCCTTGGATTTGGCCTTCAAATATCCTTAATTCCTGGGGAAGAAACACACAAACAAAAAAACCAACAAAACCTCCAGAAATTTCACCTGTTTGCTTTCTTATATGTAGTCTGATGAAACTGTCTATCTGTTGGCAGTTTAAACTTGAAAAAATGCAGTTAAAGTTTTGTTTTCCATTCCTGTGAATTTTTTTCAAGCATCTTGCCACTAAATTGAATTTTGGGGTGTCTCTACTCCTAAGGCTCACTACTTCAAGGCTCACTTTCAACCTCCAGTAAAACCAGCTGAATAAGGTCAGGCTAATGTTTTTGTCTGTAAACCTGCACAGAGATATTATCTGCATGTGTCTCTGCTTTTGACCAGAACACAAGAAAGCAGGAGCTTTTCTGGAAAAAAAATTTATAATTTTCATGACACGGGCTTTAAAACAGACAGTGGATTTGCTGAGGGATTCTTTTCTCAAAATACAAAGATATTTTCCCAGGTGGCCTACTTGGTTCTTGAATCTCTTTACTCAGAATGACAAATCAAGTGTGTTTAAATAAAATTATGTGCTGAAGTCCTGTGACTTTTATGTCCCTTCCTAGAGCATGGATGCAATTTCTTCTTCCCTTATTAATAGGGGCCAGTTAATATCGACCACAGGATCAGCTTTCACATTGGAGATAAGCCAGGAAGCATTTGCAGTCAAATGTGATATACACTAATAATGCCACTTGTAAAAATGGAAATTCACTCTGAGGTTTGACAGATATAAAATTATGCCTTCAGGCTGTGCAGTGTCTCGTTTGGTTTTTAATGTGGCAGGAGAGATGATGTTCCTTTTCCTTAAGAGTTCAAACAGAACCAGCTTAGCCTATTAAAATCCCTGCTGCTGTAAAACACGTTACCAGGAAGCATTTCCCTAAAGGAAAAAGAAAAGGGTGAAAACAAAAGCAAATTCTGAGTCAGTAAAATAATCCTTCTGGTTTTTCATTTTTTTTTCCCCTGATAGGAAAAAAGCTCTTGGGAATCTAAACAGGTTTTTTTTTTTTGCATAGAGGCCAAGCACAGAGCTAAACTATCTTCAAGTAGATACTGTACTGCCTTCACAGCAGTCAATGGATGTCATCAGCCTGGTTCAATCAGTTCTTGTGAGTATATTGTGGTGGGTCAATAGAAATGTTCTAGTCATGGTAGATTTATGCTTGTGAGACTCCTTTAAGGGGCAACTGAAAGAGAAGTGAGTTTTCTTAACACTGCATTACAAAGGCTGAGCCCACCTTTTCCCTGGGAACACCTGCTGTATCCTGTGCAAGTACTGGAGGATTTGGCGAAACCCAGAAATTCCAGGGCAGGAATGGAACTCCTTCCTTTTCTCTGCCCCTGCACAAGAAGATGCCAGGCAGTTTTTGCAAATCAGGTGATTGCTCAATTTGCTGTTCATTCTGGTGCCAGTTTGAGATGAGTCAAAGACCTGAAGACTTCCAGTCTGTACCAATAATTCCTCCTTGCATCAGAATTTTCTGTAATTGTCGTTGATAACCATCCCATCGGCTGTGGCTCTCTGCTCACTCACTAACACTTCTCTTAGGGCCAAACTGGGAAAAACATTGCACACTTTTCCTTCAGGATTAACTTTACAGGACAGTCAAGGCTAATCTAGATCTTAATATGTTCATTTAACTCTGTGTCTCTTGTAAGTTATGGCAGCTGTTACACCAGCAGTGGTGACCACATCTCCTGGGAACATCCCAGTACTGCTTCCTTTCTTTAGTGCCCTGACCAGAGGATGCTGATTTTTTAGGAGTTTCTGTCCTTGGCACAGAAAAATTGATGACTGTTTGGCCACTTTCTGTCTTGGTCCCTGGGTGATCTCCTGAATATTTGTTTCCAGGTGTAAACACACCCTCTGTTAAAAAGAGTAAGTGCCTGGATCCCTCAAAGCCCTCTAACAATAATAGAAATTCTGATTTCTAACAATACAAATTAGAAATTGTCTAAATTTGTATAATTTCAGATTTATAGACTTAATAAGGTTTATTTGCACTATTTATTTCAGTTTCAGTGGATTTCTTTACCTTAATTACAGTTTAATTTGATGCTTTATTGAGAATTTAATACTGTCAGTTATTGTATTAGTGTTGCTCACCCAAGGAAAAAAACAAACGAACACTGGAACTAAAAAACTGAAAACCCACAGTCCACAACTTAGAAAACTCAATAGGGGACATACCCAAGTTAATTAATTGCAACTCTGCACTCATAGCTAAACAGGTTTTGATGCCAATAAAGACTATTCTGGGAGTTCAAGTCCAAGCCTGAAGACTTTCCAGCTGCTTAGTAACAAGTAGGGGGAGAGCACCCTTCAAGAATAACCTTATTGTATTGAAATATTTTCTGTAAATCCTTTCTTCTTTGTTTTACCAATTCACATTAACTGATAGCACCATTTCCTTCAGGTGTGCCACACTTTTAAGTTTGTTTCCATCTTTTCAACGTTACCACGTTCCTCCCCACGGTGCAGTGTCCAGGTGTTCTGGAAGCTGCTGAAAGCAGAATAAATTGAACACTTGTTCTCTGATTTATTTTTTTTTAATGATAAATCACCATAATGCAAATTATCCCTTCAAAGAATGCAAAAAATCTAAGTTAAAGCACCATCTAGGGACAGCAATTGTATAACATCTTTGTTCCCTCGTAAACTGCGGCAATTCCACCCCCAATATAATTAAATTAATTCGACTGGGCCATATATTTACTGTAGTTAATTTCAGCATAGATTTATATAATCTCTTCCACTCATGTTAGGAATTATATATTTGTAAATCTAAACCAATGCCAATCAAGGGCAGCCAATTCTTGCTGATTGACGCCTTAAAAAAAAAATAATTCTCAGAGGACAAAAAAAAAAAATAAAACCACCCTGCAGTTCATGATAGGAGAGTATGTGCTCAGCATCATAGTTGTTTCCTTAGAAACAGGGAATCACATGATGCCCAGTGCTGGTGGAGCATGCTCAGTGCATAAATAAATCAGGCTAATTTCTCTCCTTTTGTTCTGAAATCTACCCCAGATTTCCTGCTGTCAAGGGAAGCACCGAATTTGCCTCACATGGAAAAGCAGAGCCCAGGTGATTGGCAGTGCCGGGGATCGGTGGGGCTGAAGCCTCGATTAACGTGGAACAAAATAAAGGGGCTCTTTTCCCTGTGGGAAAGTTCAGCCTCCCCACGCGTGGAGTTTCAAAAGAAATCTCAGCAAAATTAATTTCACCCAGTTAGAAGGGAAAAATTCCCCAAATGACAGATCACAGCAGCGAGCTCGTGTCTGTCAAGGCAGATAAACCCGAGTTCTCCTTCATCGTTTCAATCCTGTTTGGGAGCTGCTTCTTTTCCCTGTTTACAGCCTCACTGTTCTGACAGCACTTTAGTTGAAATAAGAAAAAACCTCAACCATTAGATGAGGAAAAAAATTCACCAAATAAAGTACTCTGCCATAGCAGGATTTTTTTAGTCTGTTTTTAGAAAGGAAGTCGTTGCTTTAAGATGGAAAAGGAATCTGATCTCTGTACTGCAGCTCTGTTGGTTGGCATTTGCACCTAACAGTGTGTCTTGAATACATGATGAGCCATTCACAGACACCCACAAGCTGATGGAGTTTAAATCTGAATTTATTCAAGTCCATACTCAATCTCATTTCCCTAAAGAATAAGACCTCTGTTGGAGCTCACTTGAATCACGCTTGTTTTTCACTGCTAAACAGAGGTAGGTGTTTTGGATGTTTTTTCATGGCCCAAACTGGGACCCCATATATATGTGGTTTTATATAAAGACATGTATAAATTATACATGTATTAAAAAAAAAAAAACAACACTGGACCAGGGTTAGAATTTCTTTGCCCCTGGTTCATAAATAGTGGTGTTTGCAGATACAGTTTTCATAACTCAATATTTCCATACCTTATGATTGGATCGTAATAAGGGAACTAAGGAGGAACTCCTGAAAAGGTTTTGTTTTGCTTGACAAATAATTATCCTTTTTCTTGATTTATTGTTTTTTCCTTGTTTAGCTCCTCCTTGGAGCTTAAAAGGATGTGCTCTCCAAGGGCATGCAAAGTGCACTGTTTTGTAGATAAAATAGACATCAGAAGTAATTGGGGAAAACTGAGGGTCTTCCTTCCTGTCCCCAGCAACCAAACCATGAGGGCTTTCACATTCAAAGGCTATTGAACAGCTGAGAAAGAGAAAAACTGGGATGTTTAGTATTGTATGAAGGCCACAAAGGAGGGAGTTGCAGGAAGGTTGCAAGGCTCAGGGTATGGACAATCCACCCGACGGTGATGGAATTGCTCTACGGGGGGGGGGGGGTAGTTTTCTTGTACAAATTAGAGCCACTGCTGTTCTTTGCAGCACAGTCAGCTGTCCCTGTGAGCTGGGCAGCACCACCAGCTGCCAACACGGGGAGGAGTTCCTTTCCTTGGCTGACATCGCATTCCCAAATTCCCGTACTGCTCCAACGGCCCTGCTTGTTGCTGGGCCGAGGCAACATCCAGGTGGAATCAATGGGAGAAAATGGTTTTAGGTTTGTCACACCCACCAACCACAAAAAGTCCTTTACAAACACGATCTTTTAATAGCCTGTGCCATCCTTTCTGGTCTGTGTCCTGTAGTTCTTTAGTTCTGCTCTAGAAGCTGTGGAGCTGTGTCTCCATAGGCCACATCTCCATCAAAATCCCTGCTGCTGGTTTTCTGATTGAAAGGATGGGAACCTAAAGACATGATTCTGTTATTCTGCAGAGCCTGGCAGCAGCTAAATGTGTGCTAGAAACACTTTTGTGTTCTCGAGAACCAGCATAACTCTTTGCACATCCTTTACTGACCACCAAAACTCAAAAAACCTCTCAAAAGAATAAAATGGAGCTAGAAGAAGCATTTTAGGGGCAATGGTAATGTTTGTAAGAAAATAAGAATTGTTCTAATACTCTTTTTCCAGAATTTTATAATTTTAGAAATATTGAGTAAGAGAGGAATAGTTTATTCATCATAAATGTGGCTGGAATGGTGGAAATTCCACCACCACAGCCTCCTGCTGCAGGTGCTGTGATTTATAATTTTTCTGATCAGAGATGTTGAGAGAAGAAATCTCTGGAATTCTCTCTGCTGGAGTGGTCTCATGTTGTATAAAACACTTCACACTAGTTTGGACACAAGCAAATGTAGAAAAACTTTCCAGATTTTCTGGCTGGATTTTCTCCTGGGAGATGTTTGTCTGATTTTTGACCCTAAATGTAGTGCATGTTTGTTTGTACAAAGTACAGTTATATGAATGAATGACTTGTAGCATCCTTTTTATCTCCCCAGACAGAGGGACTTGCAACTGTCCTCGGCAAATTCTGTAAACACTGTGAAGGGAGCCCATAATTCCCTTAATGTCCTTATTTCCTATTCTTCAAAAATATTTTATTGACCTGGACCATGTAGGTTCAACACCAGCTATTTTTAAATTTTTCTTCTTCCAGTGAGGAGCTGGATGTTTTTATTTGGTTTGTTTTCTGTCTGTTCTTTTCCACAAGTAATAACAAAAATAGAATAAAAAAAAAAAATTACTGCTCTAGTTGAACAATCCCATAACTTTGGAAGCAACTACAACTCCTGTTTGAAAAAATGGCCATTTGTGAGTCTGCAGAGCTCAAAAGGCTCATCTGCTTCTGCAGCTGATTTGCAGTTCCATTTCCTATCTAGTTTTTATGATTTGCTCCGTAGTTAATTACATTGTTCTATTCTCTCTGTACTGACACCCATAATCTTACAAAACCATTTTGAATTTAATCTTGTCATCAGCAATGGAAACTTAAATTGCACATGTTGGAGGGCTGTGATCTTCAATACATCAAAGTGAAAGAAAAGGAAAATGAAACACAATGCTCAAAATAAGCAATACAACAGTTTGGTTAATGGAATGGCTACAGGCTTCTGTCAATGAGTTTTAGCAATATCTGCAGTTAATTTAAGTTTTGTCTCAGCATAAAATAATTCATCCAATTGAATAATCAAATGTTTTCAGTTTTCAAATAACAGTTTGGTCTTTTGGGCTTTTTTACTGAAGTGTTCAAGAAGAATATTCATCTCTTAGTGCTAAGTAATTTTTTTTTATTTTAACTTAGTCTTTTCCAAAGTAGCTGGTTTTGCACCATATAACAGTGGAATTAATACTTGAATTACTTTTTAAAATAAAGTATGCTTAGTGCAATTCAATTTCATTTTTGCAATGTATTTATTTCTCTAAGTTGTCCCAACTTACTGATGCTCCGAAGACAGCCTTTCCATATTTCTGATGTGGTTTTAAATCTGAACACAAGCCATATTTAGCTAAGCTTTATTCCCTTTTCAAAGTAAATAGGAGCAGTACCTTTCCTTGTAAATCATCTTGAAATATAGTGAGAAGAAGCCTCTGTAGTGGCAACAAAGTTGTGTTACTAAATGGTGGCAAATTGAATTGCTGCTCCTTGGCTACAGGTGTCACTGACCTCAGTTCTGACAGAGCCAGACTTGCTCAGTGTGGGACTGGATTCAGCATTATCTAAGTCAAAATAACTTTCCAGGACTAGAACTCCTCTCAGGTTCAGACTCACCACTGTAGGAACAATTCTGGCAAATATCTGACGCGTTTATTTCTGTTACTTGTTACTGACAAATCATTCCAAACCCAAAAGGGTGGGAATCATAAGTAGCTTACGTGTGGCTTGACTAATTTCATGAAGTATGGAAATGAGTCAAAAACTTCTAAATATGAATGATTCCAAATGGAATTTTATGGGAGGACTATTTCTGTTTAAATCCCACCTGGAAGTGTTCCCGAGTCACCTGCTGTAGTGATGCTGCCTTGGCAGTGGGGTTGGAATAGATGATCTCCAGAGGTCCCTTCCAACTCTGTGATTCTGTGGAAAAGCAGACACAAGAGGCAGAATCAAGATTAAATTTGTGGCTTGCAAGTCCAGGAATATAGCCCACAAATATTTATATCATCAAGCTCAAAACCTATTGTGCAAAAAGAAATAGTACACGTTTTTTTAATGATGAAGTTGTATTTTCTTGAAGTATTATGCCCAAAGAAAAAGCACAAGTTCTTTTGTAGTATAATAACTCTTGGTGCCCTCTCTTTAACACCTCTGCATCTCCACTCCATATAAAACAGTTTGGACAATTGTCTTTTCATTTATTGTGCTGCTCAGTCACCTCTAAATCCTGCAGAGCACCACTGTATGAAATGCAGGGACCAAAGCTGTGACCATCTGTGGAAATGGTACAAATCTCCCTCAGTTTATGAATAAATTCTCTGCTCCACTTGAGCTATACTTCGCTTTTGCTCATCTTCTCTTCAAACTTCTGCTTCTTACTTTCCATTGCTCAGGTATTTTTTGTATTTCTCTGTTTTACTGAATAATGATTTTAATGAATGTTCAGACTAAAGGGAAGAATTTGGTATCAGGACTAGCAAAAAATAACCTTGACAGGTCAGGTCATCAAATAATGTGAAAAAAAAAGAGGAAAAAACAGGAGGAGATTTGTGTATGTACGTGAAAAAAGATTTTCCTGCCCAAAATATATTTTAAATCTACTTCACATAGAGGCTTAATCTTTCTCTCCTCTTTGGTCTTTGTCGGTTGGTCAGATTTTCTTTCCCTTCAAAAATATTATACAGAAGCTTACTACTACATAAAAGGAATATATTAATGAAAAGCTAAATTTGAGTTTGCAATAAACCACACTCAAATGAAAGCACAAGTTGCCAGTGACATATTACCCAATCTGTGAGAAATTCATGAACTTCTACCTCTCTTACACTTGCATGTCTTAACTGGACTATAATTTTTTTCCTAAAGCTGGTCTAGAACTCAACCACCAGTTATTCACTTCCATGCAGTAATTATCAGGCAAAATATATCCACTTGGAATGTCAGAATAGATTATCATACTCTGGCCAAAAAAAAAAATCTATTATTTTAACATTTCACAGTATAAATAAAATATTCAAATAACAAACTTGAGGGAGGAACGTTTTCCTTCTTGGGAAATTTGCAGATCTATTTTTGGAAGGAATTATAATTTTATCTTGGTGCTTGCCTAGGCTTGCTCCTGATATGATTGACTGAGGTACTGTGCAGATGGTAAAGGCTGCTATCAGAGTAGTGTATTTTGTTGCCATGACCTTATTGTGCTTCAAGTTAATATGCAGTTACATTTTTAAGTATTATATAAAGTAATTTCTAAATCTGAGTTGTTACCAGCACCCTGCAAATCGATAACAATTGCATTTCCAGTGGCATTCTCATCACTAGTTACTGTTCTTATTCCAATACAAATTGTAATAATTAAGATTCAGGCACATGACATAAATTGTCACTGGTATTTGGCAGGTTTGTGCTACTGAGCAGGTGCTGCTGCATAATCACAGCTCTGAAATGCCAGGCTCTCGTAACCCTGTTTTCACAAACACACCAGTGGAAGCTGCTGCCTTATCTAGACCCGCAAAGTATTGAACATTTTTTAAATGAATGCTCATTTATAAATATTACAGAATATTTTATCCGATCATCACAGTGCAAGTGGGAACTGTGTTCTTATCTTCTTCAATTTAATATGAATTTTAACAGAATGAGAACTCTGAAGAGCTTTCCAAACAGAACAACCCCTTCTCCCACCACTGTCTTATAACAATTCTGACAATGCCAATCCCCCATTTACTGACCCCTGCACCAAATACAGCTGGGTTTAGAGCCAAAAGAATGAAAAATATTAATAATTTGCTTTGCTTTGTTTGAATTAGCTTCCAGTTCAGGGGAATTAGAGACTGAGTGATGGCATAGTTGATAATTTAGGGATGGCAAGTGCAAAAACACTGAGCACAACTCCCAGCTCTGGGTAACCTTCATTGCCAGCTCTCAGAAGTGTTGCTGGGTGGCACCAATGGCCCTGTTCTGATCCAACACTGTTTCTGTTCTTCCTGTGGCCTCTTCTTCCACCTGCTGCTGTTCCCACTTGAGTGCTGTGCAGAGCAAGTGCACCCTGGAGCAGGAAAACTCAGCCTCCTTGACATTCCCATAACTGCCAACACTCAGTGCCTGGGTTTCACAGTGCAGGTGCTGATCACCTCACCTCTCCCTCTGCCTTTACTATCAGGTATTTTTTCATACCAATGGGACTTATTAATAATAAAATATAAATTTTCAGCTGCAGGGTCTCCTTTGTGCCTCTAAATACTGAAGCATAGAAAGAGTAAAATCGCAAGTCCTGAGAGTTCTCCAAGCGAGTTGCAGCCCTTTAGGCACGATGTCCTTTGGATTTTGATTTGGCAGGCTACCTGCCTTCTGGGTGGTCTTAGGATCTCCAAGTCCTCTGGCAACTGAATGGACTTTTTTTCCAAAGCAACTGGCCATATCCTCTTCTTTTAAAAGTTATTCAGCCACTTAGTCCTTTCACTTTCACTCAGGAACTCTATTCTAGAGAGACTTTTGGTGGCTCTTAATTCAGATGGACAGAAAGTTTCTAGTAACACTGCATTATGCAAAATCTTCAACAAATACAGAGAGGAGGAACAAGTTAAATATGTTGGTAGAGGAAGAAGGATGTTTTTAAAAGTCTCTGGACTGAGCCCAACGGAAGTTTCAATTCTTACACACTCTGCCTCTTAACTGCACCTCTGAAATATTTATTTTATGCTTTGCTTGCATAGTTCCATCTCTCAAACATGGGAGATGTAAAAGCACTAATGTTTTTATTCTGGCACTGTTGTGTGCTTACAGGGAGATAAGAAACATCACATAAGGATGACATTTTAGCAAGGGGTATTTAGCAGGGAGACGTGTCCTGTGGTGAACCTGCTGGGGGAATACAGGAGAAGGATTAGGAGCAGAGGGGAACCAAGTCTTGGCAGGTGGTTGTGGGTACAAGGAAACCAAAAAAAAAAAATAATGCTTGAACAGACTTCCCAATGTGCAGATTTCATTTCTCTTCAAAGTGGACAGGATCTGCAACACAGATGGAGCAGCAACTGAGGTGACAGCTTGGAAGTATTTGCATCCTACGGCCCTCCTGTCCAGAAAAAAATGGTGGAGAAAACTCCTATTTGGTCATATAAGAAAAAACCCCAAGGTTTTTATCCTTTAAGAAGAAGTTACTGGCCAGTGTTACTGGCCTTTTAAAGACCCTCTTTGCAAAGTCCTAATTCCAGCTTCTAAATAGGGTAAAAATGGAACTAATTCCTGCTGGAAACATGAAACACTGAGGCCAGGTTAGTATTAGTATTTTCCCTGTTTCTACAGATGTTATGTATTTAGTAATTTAGCTGTGTTCTGAGAAATGGGAAGATATCTTAGTAAGAATACCATAGTTGAGCCTTTCAGAGAATTTTTTAAAATTGTGATATAAATTCTAAAATTACAGCAAGCATTCCCCCTTTCCACTGTCACTCTAGACTGTGCAGCACATTACTGGGACTAGAGAAAATATTTTATTAACATTTCTTTAAAAAATCCTACCAATAATCACTGAAACCTTTAAAAATATCACCAAACACTTTCTTTGCATCACATTCTAATCACAGCAGAAAAGCACTTGACAGTGTACTGATCACAGCACTGTACTTTTAAATGGTTTAATTATAATTTCTGCAGTGAGTCTTAATATACCATCTTTAGGTAATAGGAAGCAATGACCTTCTAACAAATTCTTTAGGTATAAATTAGTTTAATTCTTCATTTTCTATTAAACCTAAATGTGTATTAAGACAGCGGTTAAATGTGGAAATCAAGAATACCACAGCAAATAATCAATGGGAATGATTAGACCTCTGAAAGTATGTGTTCAGCCTGACTCTAATCTACCTCATTTGTGGTTCAATGCACCCACTAATTACCCTGCTTGGAGGAGATTTATAGTGTAATTAAAAACTGAAGATGTTTCAACAGAAAAAAAGAAACCAAAAACTAACCAACAAACAGGTTCCCAAGTAATGTTCCCTATTATATTTATAATTTTCTCATTTGCACTGAAATCCATTGTCTGGCTGCAAACTGTTAGATCATCCCCAAACTTATTTATTAATTTTGTGTCCAGAACAACTCAGCTACGTTGGATTTCACTGTAATCATCGTGTATCATAAAATTGTAGCATCTGAAGTTCAATTCTGGAGAATGGGTTCATAATATGAATGCATTTTTTTATCCCAAGATGTGTATGATTTTGAAATTTTTTTTCTACCAAACCCAAATAACTACTAAAAGTTTACCTGTGGCCATGCCTACAATATTTTCAAGTTTTCTCTTGCCCCCAGAAGAGGAATAATAAGCTAAAATAATTCAATTTGCCTCGCTGTCTTTCAGCCTTTTTGACTGATAGGCACTAGTCATTTGGATCTTATGATTCTAAGACAGAACTAGATATTCTGAAGAACTACTCCAGTTACCTAACAAATAATTTGAAATGCATAGAGGCTTAATCAAGTACTATGATGACCTGAATTATTATTATTACCCCCCCAAAATATTATTATTATTACCCCCCAAAAAATATCTGTCATATTAAAAGTCTACTGCCCTGCGAGGAATATGTGTTTTATTTAATACATATTTAATATTGCTGCTAAATGAAATGAGGATCACTACAGAAAAAATGTTAAACAGTCAAAGTATTTCAGGAACCAACATCTTGCCCAGTTTACAATACATACCCTCATTAAAATAAATAAAAAAAAATTTTAGATTTTAGAATAGAAAATTTAATGAAATTTTGTTTTATACATAATGGTTCCTAAATAGCCTGATTGTTGAGTTCCTGACAAGGGTGACCCTGGCATAGGGTCTGGAGAGTCAGTACCATGAGGAGCACCTGAGGGAGCTGGGGGGGCTCAGCCTGGAGAAAAGGAGGCTCAGGAGGGACCTTCCCATTCCCTCCAACTCTCTGACAGGAGCGGGAAGCCAGGGAGGGGTCAGGCTCTGCTCCCAGGGAACAGGGGACAGAACGAGAGGAAACAGCCTCAAGCTGTTCCAGGGGGAACTTAGATTGGATATCAGGAGGAATTTCTTCATGGAAAGGATTACTAAATATTGGCAGGGGCTGCCCAGGGAGGTGGTGGAGTCCCCATCCCTGGAGGTGTCCAAGGCACAACAGGCTGTGGCACTCAGTGCTCTGGGCTGGGGGACAAGGTGGGGATCGGGCACAGGTTGGACTCAACGGGCTGGGAGGACTTTTCCAACCTAAATGATCCTGTGATTCTTTGAGTCTGGAATTCTGTGACTTGCCTCTAGGTCTGGGCTTCTGGCAGCCCCTGACTACATCTCTGGGGCTGTTCCTGCCTTACTGGGATGCTGTGGGACAGGGCCCTGGCTGCTGATGCTCTTTCCATGTGGGGCATATTTTTGCTTCCCATCCCTTAGTGATTAGAAAGCCCATGTTGTGTCCTGGCACTGGTTTTCTGGAGTATTTTTAGATTACCTGTTAGACTTCAATACTTCTTCCTTCATGCAACCCACTTTGCTCAGTAAATCTTGAGCTTTGTAGTATTATAGCCTCTGCATTTATTTCAGCATGTACTGCAGAAAGATAACTGTTACTTCTTACTTTTTTGCCTTATTTTTTTTTAACAGATTCACATTTCCCAATTTGGCATGTTTGTAATTATCCAAATGTTTTTCCATTCCAATTTGCTGTTTTCTGTCTTTGTGCAGCTGCATTCGGCTTCTTACCAATTTGCCATCTCAGATTATCAATAGCCCAGTTCCTTTTGTGCATGTAATTATTACACTTTTTTTTGTTTCAATTTAAAAATAAAAACCAAAAAACACCCCCAAAGACCCTCAAAAAACCCCAAAAAATCCCAAACCAAAACAACAAAAACCCCCCAAATGCCAAACCTGCAAGCTTGTTCTTGTGACTCACATATGGGGAAACACAAGAGGAAGAAAAAATGTATGATTGAAAAAGAGTCAAAGAGAGGAAGAAAAGTATACAGTTGAAAAAAGAGTCAAAGAGAGGAAGAAAAATATACAGTTGAAAAAAGAGTCAAAGAGAGGAAGAAAAATATACAGTTGAAAAAGAGTCAAAGAGCTAAATAAGAAAACAGTTACATCAGGGAAGGCTCCTGGTATACATTTTTCTTGTATGAAATATTACATATGACTCAGCTGGGGAGAAGGAAATAATCAAACCAGAGCAGTAGAGTGATCTCCAATTCCTTCTGTAAGTAAGGAATTCCTGATCTGTTCTCTGTGACTTCTGTGGCATCAGAAGGGATGCAGAACAAATTCTTACTGGCATCAGATGCCAGAATGGAAGAGCCACGGGAATTGATTATCAAACTGGCAGCTTTCTTCTTCCCTTGCAGATTTTAAATCTCTCCCCAGCTATTTGGGGATAATGAATTCTGACAGTTTTTGACAATGTGAAGAAACAGAGGTGAATTTGCCTGTGTGGCAGCTGCACTGCAGACAGCTGGCCTGCACTCCTCTCTTTAACCACCACGTCCTCCCAGCTGGGACTGAGCAAGGAGCTCTTCCTGATGCATTTTCCTGAAGAATACTGGCTTGCTCAAGCTTAACACTACTCTGCCTTGTGTTTCCTCTAGTTGGCCATTATCTTGGAGTAAATATTGTGTGGTCATCTCTCTGTACCTAAACACGGCAAAAGCCCGAGCTGCTCTGTGTTTCAGATCTCCCACGTACACAGTAAAGGCAAAGGCTTTGCTTTTTCCCCTTATCCAGGGAAAAAGGAAAGAAGAAAGGGCCAACAACTTGTCAGCCTACAAAGAGTGATGGCATGAGAAGTTTGTGGAGGCCAGATGGTGGTAGATCACTACACAGAGTAATGATGGCTTCATTCTTTGCATGGATCTGATCAAAACCAGTGGAACAGGGAGCCCTAAAATTGCTGTGCTTTAATAATTCTAAATTCATAATTCTAATTCACGGTTTTCTGAGAGTGCTTGCTCTATCCCAGAGTTAATGCAGAGAGTGACACTTCTCTGTTGAAGTGGATTTGAATATGTAAAATGATATTTCCATCAAATAAGCAGAAATTTTACTCTAGAGATGCAGAAAAATATGCAAGGGTTGATTTCTCGACAGTGTTTCAATCAAGATGATGTATATTTTAGTGAATGGAAAGCATCTACATCTTCAGCTTTATTTTTCCTGTTGATTTTTTGCTGCCAAAGCTATAAATGCAGAAAAGTTCAGTGGAACTAAACTGATGTAAAATGAGTGTAAACAGCACTGCCCACAAAGGAAGGTTTTCATTAAAGCCTCAGATTCTACCTGGTTTCAGTGACTCAGTTTTGTTCAGCTAGGCTCAGTGTTTTATGGAATATCTAGAGCTCCAAAGTTCCACATCCAAACATAGATAGAAAAATAAATACATTGATTTATAAACTTATAACTAATGATCAAGTCTTCTGCAAACAGCAGGAGAAGCTTACTATATAGTTTGTCATATCTTGAATTTAATTCAGTAGGGCAATGCTTTGCAATCCTGTATGCCTGTGAAATTGGGGTTCTATAATATTTTGCATTTCTTTGCCTCAAAAAGAAGAACCATGAAATTTTGGCAGTTGCTGAAACTGGATGTTTAACTCAAAAGGTTAGAGATTTTTAATCCTTTTGTTTTATTTCTAGTGCAGCTAATTTGCCTTTTTGCAAGTATCCTAGCAACTTTTTTTCCCCTCCCCTTTCTCCAGTACCTTAAAGGTTAGGTAAGGATTCTGGAAAGATTGGCCTGAAATATAAAACAAACTGACAGAAGAACATTTCTTAAAGGCACAATTTGCTTTAGTAAGATTGTGGTAATTCAGACACATTTTAAGGGAGAGGGGACAAGGAGCAGAGAAACAACCCTGAAATAACTTTCAACAGTTTATAACTCTTTGAAATATTAGGGTGAATAAGGGCTTAACCTTCACAAAGGGCTACCTCAGAACTTGGGAGATGTGGGGACGAGTCCTTTAAGATAATATTTGCTGGGATGAAATCTTGAAACAAAAAAAATTTGTTGGAACATATTCAAAACCAGAGCTTGTTCTGTGGCAGCAAAATATTTACAGGTAGAATTGGGAACTATCAAAGTTCTCCTGGGTTTTGCAGTTCTGCTAAGTTTAATATCAGCAACACAACATTTAGGTGGCATTAACAAATATTATTTCCTCATCAAGCCTCACTTCTGTGGGTGCAGGTCCCAGCAGCTGTCGGGCTCAGTTAGACCAGTGTTAAGCTCAGTTTAAAGTTAATATGCTGGAGGTACTCGGGTTACCTATTTCAACTCCACGCTTGCTCCTGACCTGCTGGAAGGTTCTGATACACAGCATTTCCTGACTGGCAGGCTTTATTTAGCCATTTATGAAATTTTAACTACTTCAGTCAAAATCGGGTAGATCTTGGGCATGACCACGTGGGATTAAGGCTGAATAGCCCAGCACAGTCGCTGGAGGGTCTGCAGTCACTTATACAATCAGAGGGACTTGGGGGATTTTTTGTTGTGTTTTGGGGATTGTTTTGGTGGGAGGTGCTTGTTCTTTTTTTAATTTAGAGACCAGACGTGCTCAAGATGGATGCATGTCCAATATCAGCTTTTCCAAGTATTTCTGCTTTTTGTTTGTTTGTTTTAAAAGTCTTTTAATCATCTATTCTAAACCTCATTTTATTCCTAAGCCTCCACAAGCAAATAGCTACTTTGAAGGAATTACAAGGATGGTATTTTTTCAAATAAAGCGGGGATACAATTAAAATTCGGCATTTTTAAAACATTATTAAATAAAATTACACAATTTCAGAGTTAATATACTTGTTTCAAAAGGCTTTCATTTCAAAAAATGAGCCACCAGAGGGAGCCTGTACCTGTGCTGGTACAGATGTGATCCTCTAGGAATAAAAAAACTCCACCCAACGTGTCACCAAAAAGAAAGACCAAAAAACCCACCCAAAACAAACAAAAAACCCCCACGCAAAATAGCTTTGCTGTCAGATTGATCGGTGTTGAATATGCTTTCTGTGCTACCTGCACACCTACGCTGCAAACTGGCAACTTCAGCAGCCGCTTTTTTTTTTTGTTTGTAAAAAGTTTATTCTCGTCTATTCCCAGCTCAGAGTTTTACCTTTCTCAGCCGGCAAACCGAATGTCACCGTCAGGAATCAGCCCCACTCCCCTGTTCCTCCCCAGATCAGCAGCCCTTCCACCCCCTGTATGCAGCATGCACTGGACTTGCTGCTTGTTGGCAACAGGGATGTTCCTGGTCTTTTCTTTGACCAACGGCTTGGAAGCAGCATGGAAAACTAGCTGGGAAGAGAAGCCACCGTCAGAAAGGGTTTGGGAAATCTTTTTCCCCCTCACATGCTTTTTAAGGCATCATTTGGATAAAGGGAGAGTGTGTCGCAGGAATGCCTTGTTAGGGACAGGGCACAGGTTATACAGGTGATGTTTAATAAACACTACAACTAATAAGGTTGCACTGAAAAGCCTTTTTAAAGGGCATATTCTATCCATGATCCACTGTTTGCTTATCATGCAGCAAGGTTGCTCAAAACTACCTTGCTGCAGACCTGATAAATCCCAAGAACATAGAGGAAAACCTCCACTATTAAAGACTACCTGAGTTTGTTCTTCGTGGCTTCACAAAAATAAACCCCAAACCCACCAACCCTTCATCTCTCCCCCCTCACTCTTTAGGTTAATTGGTGTAATTGCAATCAAAGACCTGCTAATGGAGCACCAGAGGGGACCAGCGGAATGGGAGTTCGGGGCCAGCTTCTTATTATCCTTAACACGTGTCCTTAAAAGCTGAAGTTATGAGGAGATAAAAGCTGCAGTTGGTGCCTGTAACCTTCCTTTCCCAGCCTCACCCGGGGGGAGCCGTACTGCCGAAAGCCCCTCACGAAGGTGGAAAGGACCGAAGGAGCCAACAAGAAACATTTATCACAAGGAAATACTTATACCTGCACATCAGGCACAAGGGAATGTTCTGTTTCCCACCCCTACTCCCAGGAAATGGTGCAGGGATTTGGCACTGGGGAAGCATTGCTGCCACAAGTGACATGAAGCGTCTCCCCTCCTGCCTAGAGATCCGAGGTGAGAGTTTTCCCTGCACACTCTCAGTATAATCCGAAGTTTCCCTCCCTCTGTTATTTACATTTGCCGTATATGGGGTTTCACTGTTGAGATTATGTTATTAATCTAAGAGATGAGTCAAATTAGGTCACCTTGGTTGAAGAGGGAGAGCTGGATCCCGTGCTGGTTACTTTGGGAATTTCAATTGATATTCTGTGCGCAGCTTTGCCAAATAAAGGGAAGAATGGGTGATAATTACCAGCACTTACTGCTACACAATAGCTTTTGCCTGTGTTTTCTCGTCTATGAACCATCCTCACATTCTGATTATAGTTATTATGTAGTTCATCAAAACCAAACAAGCATCCTGGTCTGACTAGCTAAACAGCGGGTCATCACTCTGGAGCCCCAAAACTGAAAATGCCGAATCTCCCAGGCTGGTACCCCCTGGCAAATGTCAAAGGAAGGGTGGAGGGGCAATTCTGGGCGTTTTATGCTGCTGAAGTTCAGGTAAATTCTAGGAAGCCCCACCGGGGTTTCACTGCAGGTATAAATGAGGCCAATAAATCCTCCTGTTTCATAGAGTAGTTTTAAATAGCACTGGAACTCCTTGCTAAATTCAGTGCTTTTCTAAGCATGGTTGCTGGGATTCTACTGCTGCCATAAATCACTGCCTGTCTTTTTGTAAGTGAGACACATCTATTGTTCTTCATAACATTTTCAGAATTTGAGAGAATCTGATCATTCAATAATGCACAGTACCTCTGACAAGCGGTTTGGTCTCGGTTTCTCAGTTATAAGATGGGAGATAATCCTGTCCAGCAAGGCTTGCATAGTCAATAAGTCATCAATTGAGATCTAAATATCACAGCCACTTAAAAAAACCATTAGTGTTTGGAAATGTAGTGGTGTGATTGTTCATTTTAAGGTGTTTTTTTTTTTTTTAACACACTGGAAACTGTGCTGTGTCTTATAGCCAGAGATGAGCAGAGGAAGAACTTAAGCACACAAAGTGGGCCACCCTAATTTGGAGGGCAGTCAGAAAATATTATTTTTTTTTAACATCTTGCCTGTTATTCTTTGGTACCTGTCTGAATGGGATAGCACTGTCCTTATCTATAGCTTAGCTTCATTTAATAGGTCTGCAATTTACCTTCCTGCTTTTATTACCTCGTTAATCCCTCTTTAGTTATTCTGCCTTGCTTCCAGCTGCAAATACTTCACCTGTTTCAAGGGGGTTCCAGAGGTAAAATCAGGGAAACAGCAGACAATCCTGCAGTCTGATAATCCTCACCAGCTCAGATCTTGCAGCCTGGAGGATGCTCCTTTCTAGTCCTGCAGCACTGCCTGTGTTCATATGATGCTAACACAGAACTGGTGTTTTTCCCCTCTATGTGCTTTCTTTCCTTTTACTCTGCTCCCTTTGGAGAGCTTGCAGTTACTCCCAGAATTAATCCCACTCAAGTTTCTACCTGTGTATTCTAAGAGCAAGCAAAGAGCACGTTACAGAGAGTTGCACTGAAGCAGAAGCAGAGCTTGGCAAAGGCTGCTGACAGGCTTTATGATCCTGGTGGCTTTTCAGTCTGGTTTTCAAAGCAGAGCAGTGTGTGCCTTCCTGGTTGATGGAGTCTGCCTGTCAGTCACTTTCTCACTGGTTTTAAACCGGTTTACGAAATTCAAACAAATTTGACAAACTTCAAAGTTAAAAAGCTAAAACGTTATGGTTTTGAAAAATTCTTGAAAGCAAATGGAAGAGCAAAGGCTGGAGTGTAAATTCACACCTGTAACTTTGAGTGGCTCAAAGATGGATGTGAGTCCCTGAGGTAAGTGAGGGCACAGGAGCTCCTGGCTGCTTGTACCTAAACAACAAAGCTGGTAGTGCATAAATTACATTAATTGCACTTAAAACAGTCTCGTTCAGAGACAGAAATTAATAGATTCTGTTAATCCATCACATGCTATAAGCTAGCAGCAAAGAAACTGGAAGACAGCATTTGGAAAGACTTGTAAATGTGGACAAAATCATGATAAGAAGCGAAATTAGAACACTGAGGATATTTGCATCACAGGAGGCCTGGCAGACTCAGTAGGAGAAAGTGATAATATTGGTGATTACAGGGGTCAGATCAACTCAAGAAAATCCAGTGTGTGTATATTAAATTAGAAATGCTGAAACAGAAGTGTAGCAGTAACAGGAGCACTGATGCAGGATTTAAGTGGATTTTATGAGGAAGCAGAAGCATGACTGGGGGCAGACATGGTGACCTGAAGGGTCTGCTTTAGTCAGGAATGATGTGGATATTGTTTCCCATTAAGGAAGTAGAGTAAGAGGACATAAAAATATGAGCATGGAGAGAGCAAGACTAAAAAGGAAGAAAGAGAGGTTCTTAAGTTTGACCCAGTATTAAGTCTGCAGAATTTGCATTACTTATACACTGCATTAAACACATTGCTACATGTGCCCAAACCTGTAATAGCACCAAAGATAACATTTGTTTTCCAGTCTCTATTTCTCATGAGCATGATTTTATTGCTTTTTTTATTCTTTAACCCTTTTACATTGGGTTCTGATAGGAGCTATTTGGTTATTTTGACAGGGAATGATGACTTTATACCTTTTCTACAGTTCTTTTCCATCTGTTCTTCAAAAATATATTAGCACAATTATTTTTTCCATTCATTCAGACCTATCTTACCATTTGGAGTTAACAAAAATCTGCATTAAAAGTTTGGCTTTTGTTAAGGTTTTTTAATACTCCTGGGTTAAAGATACTGTATCACTATCTATGTATCTATATCACTAATACTGCGATATATTGGCATATTGTTAGATTTATCAGTATCATTTAGATTCAGTTCACGTTAGAGTTGATAATTTTTTGAGTTTGGAATACCTCTGTTGTACAATTCGTCAATAGAAAATGCACTTTTTTGGTACTGGTTGATTGAGGATATAATGCCCACACTGAAGTTCATTATGTTCACAAAACTTCAATTCTTATTAATTGGTCAAAAAATTTATTTAGTGTAGTTTTATAGAGTGGAAGATACAGAACTACCCTCCGATCTTTTGTGCTTCATTCAGTAGAACATTGATTCTGAAGATACTTTAATTTCAAGGCTTGAAAAAAAGAATGGCTGGCTGTGATCTGGAATGGTACTGTCCCTCTACTTCTACTTTGATGTGAATTATTTCTCCATATATTCGTGCTACCAGTCATATCAGGATTATTTTCATAAAGAGACAATCCCAAATTATCTCTTCCAAAGCCATTAGTTTCATGGGTAGGACAGCTGAGCAATTTATCTTCACGTTAATTAGCGCTGAGATTAATTATTGTCAAATCTCAATATTTTGTATGAAATTAGGTACTTATGTTTATTATTTTCTTCTTGCGACAATGATGCAGCTTTAACACTTTTCCAGGTTGCCCTTCAGAAACAGAGGCACTGGATGTGTGTTCATAGAGCCACATCTTCTGCTCTCTAGGTTATGCTGAACTCCTGCTGGGAGATGATTCCTCCTAAAACCCCACCTTAGAGCTGGAGTGCTGGGGCTGTGAAAAAAACCCTTCAACCTGTGAGGTTCCAGTTGAAGGGAAAGGATTTGCCCATAACAGGACTGAGACCCCAACTGAAAATCTCAGGGCTGAGGGGAAAAAGGTAATTTTCCAGAGGAGAATCAGGGGTACAAGTCAGTATATTGGATGGGGTGTTGAGGTGCAAAAATTTAACCTGAGGTTCTAGTTGCTGTCTTGGTGGCAGCACTCAAATATGTTACTGTTCCACTTGAAGCCATTCTACTCCTCATGAACCAAGACTAAACTGGGCATCATTTTGGGCGCCTGACTTGTAATGTGAGTGCAAGGTCTACAGTTAATTTTCCTTTCTCTTAATGCCTTTTCAGTGATACCAGCTGCTCTAGATGACTGCTCCTCTTCCTGCTAAGAGGACAAAGTGTGTTTAAGCTTCGAATAAACCCCATTAAGCTTCTCCCCATTTATCCCGGTGATTAAACTACTAGTGGTGTATTCCCATTCTACCTTTCTTGATGAGAACACAGAGAAAGCCACTCCAATGTTTTCCTTTCTCAGTTGTGTTTCCTGGCTGCCTGCAGCAGTTTTACAGCTTGCAGCAGAGCCCTCCTGTGCGGTGTCGGTGCTGATGTGCCCCGTCACTGCTGGATCCCTGCCCACAGGCCTCAGGAACGCATCCAGTCCCGGGATGACACATGGTCCTGGCTCTGGGAATGCAGAACAGACTTTGATGATATATTCAGCTTCTAAAAATAACCCCATCAGGTAGCTAGCAGTTCTCTTCCAAGCCCTAACTCGAACACACAGCAGCGTGATGTACCGGCTCGCTCCAAAGCTGCTCCATTTCTTCTTTTAAGGAAGGAGAGTGATGTGGGGAAGAAAAATTTATAAAGCTGAATATAGCTCTAAGGTCTTGGCAAAGAGCTTTTTTAGCTCCAGGCCATTTCATTCAAGGTATTTAAGTTTGTAACAGGTATTTTTGAATTCTGGGTCTCAATTAGCTTTTAATTAAATGAGTGCAAGTAATACAGATTTCCTAATGTATCTTATCTCTATAAAACAAGCTGTTGATCGACCTGGGAACAAAAGTCTAGAAGTAATGAACAATGCTAATAAGTTTTTCTTGAGCATTGCATGGATGACTGTAATTGTGTCTAATAATTTTTTTTTTTATTTTTGGTATATATTTGTGTCTTCCAAACAGTGTCTTTGGATATACTGTGGTAATATAAGTTTTCACACACGTTCTCTAATTATGGAGAAGCAGCAAAGCTTAATACTGCTTTTAAAACATTGGAATTGAGTGTTTCTATGGTCTAGCTGTGTGTACCAATGCTAAGCAATAGTTCATTGCTCCTAGGGAATGTACCCTCTCATACTTTTGTCTTTTCCTGGTGATTCCCGATTCCTAAGACATTTACATTTTTTTTAAAGGCTGTGACTTTTGGTGACCATGTATTCCACATTCAAAGATCAGATTATTTCACAAAGAATGTTGCAAAATATTTCTTTTGTGCTGGATATGCATATCCTTCTCATAAGGCTGCCAAGTGTGTTTATTTCCATAACTTTAGCTGTGAATCTTCTCCTGTCCATGGGAATACTTAAAATAAATTATTTTTCAAATGACTGAATATTGCTTTGCTTTTCCAGAGAAGATTTCTGTGAAATATAGCATTTCTTTTCCTAATCTGTATTTAAACACAGTCTTGATTTCTAGTTCCACAGTGTCCTTTACTTATGTTTTTACTTTTGGAGAATCTCAGTGTGGCTTGGGGTACTGGTGCTCAAAGATACAACTGAACCACATGGAAAACATAAATACATCTGTTTAGTGGCATTCCTGGTTTTCCAATGTGTATGAAGGAGAAAATTGGAAAAGAAATATAAGAATTTCTATGTCTGAGAAAGTCTGTGTGCTGACTATTACCATAGAGTAGTTCCCACAACACAATTCTGCTGTTCCCTGGGCACAAGGGGAACTCTAATTAAGCAAAATGCTCACATTCAGCCTAAAATTCTGTTAGTGAAATTTGAAAAACCTTGTATGTTGTAATTGTAACAGTGGAGCACCAGCAGTTTCAGAAAAACAACGCAGAGAAGAGGCTCCATTTAGGTCAGGGAAGGTAATAAATATTTTTATTTTTTTTAGAGGCAATTAAAATAGAGAACAAGAAAGCTGCTCACTCAGGCTCAGATTGAGGTCAGGATTATTTGGGATTCACAGCAGAGGCTGCAGGTGAAGTCATAATGTGCTCAGGATTTTAGAGCAACATACAGATGTTCAGAAGAGGCAGAGTGGGATGAGGCTGCCAGTTCCTCTGCTGGACAAATGTTTGACCAGGCTGTGGTTTAGAATATCTTGGGATTTTTGTGGTGGCTGTTCTTTCCTATCACAGTTTATATTTCACCTCCACCCACAGATTTTCTTATGTTACTACAATGGGATATGATGGATTTCCAAAGCAATAAATGGTGGGATGTTTTCCCTTGTTAAATTCCAGATTCAGTGGATGTATTTTTTGACTGAAGTTGAACTTGATCTCACATTTCTCCTTCCTCCTCAAAATGTTTATCTGTGATAGGGTGTTACCTTACCAAGTTTTATTTTCCTAACTTGCTCTAACCATTGTCTAAATAATGTTATAAACAAATCCCTGCCTTCCCATTGCCTCCTACTTATTGCAGCCATTATTTATTGTCTGCAAGGAAAATTAAAACCTGCAAAGAATGTTATGAAGGTGGTTATAACATTTTTCTTTGTTGACAGCAACAGCATTTAGAGATATTTCTGTAGTGAGGGGAAATTACAGATGAATTATTAAAAATATCTCCTGCAGCTTAACACGTGATTCAGATCTAGACTGTATTTATTATAGACAACCAAGGGTCCCTCTCTTTCCTGATGTATTCATCAGGCAAACTATACAACTTAACTGGCTTTAATATACCTCAGGTAAAGTTTTCTAAGCAGTTTGTTTTGATGTAAGTTCTCCATGAGATACATGGAAAATCTGTGTCCTAGTAGGCACAATACCTAGTGAATCCTCACTGAACAATTGTTACATTCAATCATGTTTAGAAAAGACAAAAAACCCAGCAAATTCCATTTCTTCTTAAGCAGACTTTATCTACATATTGCTCTTTTTTTTTGTTTTTTAATATATATATATATAAAAGCATGATACATATTAAAAAATATCTGTATATATTCTTAGATTGTTGTATATTTCAAATTATTGTGCCATGTAAAAAAAAGTTCTTATAACTCAGAAGACTATTACCAAAATAAGTAAACAAATTGCAACAGAACTCAACATAGTCACGAATAATCTTAACTGTGATAGAAGTAAATAAATGAAGCCATGGAATGAAATTACAAACAGATCAAATGATTTTTATTGACCAAAAATAGTCCCTTATTGTCCTAAGGAGAATTGAGCTTGATACAGTTTGTGCCACAGAATAATTACTTGTAAACCTCATCAAGCTACTCAAATATACAATAAATAGGCTGCAAGTGTAACAGCAAATATGTGAATTTAGAAAGAAAACATCCCTCAAGTCCTGCTCAGCATTAGCAGGGTTAGCATTGAACATGTTCCAGAAGATTATAGGAAACAAAATACTTTTCTGAATATTTTGGCAGGAAGAAGCCGACATTTTCTGAAGGATCAAGATGAATGACTCTACCATATTCTGATTTTCAATATTTTTTGTTTAGCTAGTTACTGCTGGTCTTGCCCCCTTACTGTAAACCCAAACCCTCTATGGGCAGAGCAGGAGTGTCCCTTTCCAAACCCCAGTTCGGAGATCCCGAGGGGTCTCCCGAAGCCCTGGCTGCTTGTTCTCCTATGTGTGACTATCCCTGAGGTTTCTGTGAGGCCTGAGGGCAGAATTCCTGGCTGCTGATCCTCTTGCAGACGATTCCTGTTGGTTGGTAGAACAGGACACGAGGCTTCCACCTGCTGGTTGACCCCCTTGTTCTGCTGCAGTCCCTTAACGTTGCCCTCACTAGTTTTAGTATTTTAGGAAACCCTCCTACCTCTTGCTGACAGACTGGGTTTCTCCTTGTCTGGGCCATGAATCCTGCAGTGTAATTTGCTCCACTTTTTCATGATTTTTAGCCAGCTTTTCATTCCTAGGATTACATATCTTTTAGTCTGTTCTCTTGCCTGTAGCCACTTTTTTGCCATTTTGCTTCCCCCGTGTCTGTTTCATAATATGTTGTGTAACCCCAAAAAAGCACTTGCTTGACCTGCCAGTATTGCAAGAGTTAACATTTTTTGTATAACAACTTCGAGCTTTCTTTGTTTGCCAGAGTAGATGAAAAGATGCTTCAACTGAAAGTAAAATAGACAAAATTAGTAATGGATATAAATCCCCCTCCTTCTGTCAGATGATATTTATAAGCAATGCTTGATATACATATCATGATTTGAGTGTTGGTTTTGCTTGACATTTTTGATCTAGCAATTTTCTGATTGAGAAGCAAGTTTGTTCTGGCTGTTTCCCCTTCTGATTGAAAGAATATATTTTACCCTGCTAGAGGTAGAATACCTTGTTTACCCATAAACCAGAATATCAGGAAGTCAGTTCATAAGAATCTTTTCTGAGAGTAGTGGAGACATTTGAGAAGAAACTCATTATTTCTCTGGTGTGCAAATGAAGTTTATCAAGGTTATACAGCAATGTAATATTTGGTGTTTAGTAGCAGTTATTCATAGGTAAATATGACGTGGCTGAGGAAATGTTTCTTTAAAGAAGTATGATATATGAATTAATGAGTCCCTGAAAATATTTCAGTTGTCAATAGGGTGGTGAGTTTGTTGGGTACTTCCATTCCCTCTGGTAGCTCTTGTAGGAAAGTCTTACAGCTCTTGGCTTTGTAGACTGTCTAAGGACACAAAACATCCTTTTGTTCATTTCTTCTCATCAAAATGTTGGTTTTTGTAAGAAGCAACTGTGAAAATAAAATATTGCTTATTTTACTGGGGCGGATTGGGATGGACTTAATTTTCTCTCCAGCAGCTGTTGTGGTGCTGCATTTCTTGTTTGTGATCAAAGGTGTTGGTAACACAGGAGTGTTTCTGCCCCAGCAGCTATTCCTCTCTGGCTGGTAGTGCTGAGGGCTTTGTTTTTGCATCAGTTTGGGTTTTCTGGGTTCCCCCATGGTTATTTTTTGTGTTTTCCTTCAGGTATTAAACTGTAGGGATTTTTTTTCCCCTTGCTTTTGCTCTTCCAGTTTCCTCCCTCCTTCTGCTGGGATTGGGGGTTTCTCTGCCAGCTTTCTCTGCCCCCCCCCCCCCCCATTTACTCTTAATCCAGGTTGGGCTGCTTTGATCACCTGCTCTGACCACTTGCTTTGAACGAAACCTATAGCACCAGGGATGCCACCAGGAATTGCAGCTCTGACAATGCTGCCAAATTATTGTCTATTCCTGTTTTCCAGACAGTTTAAAATTGGGTTTTTTGCATTTTTATATGCACAGTCTGGGAGTGCAATGAGGATGTCTTTTACCTTTTGTCAAATGTAAGCATATTCTCATGATTTTGTTTGCTGTTATTCTACTGGTATTGTACCAGTTACCTGACAGTTGATGTTATTTGCTGCAGAATTCCCCTTACATGGAGATAAAAGTGCTTTAGGACATGACATCTTTACCCAGTTGGCCTCTTTTCAAAGCCATTTTGCAATGGAAAGCCCAGATCCGAATTTCTAACTTCTGCTCTGAATTTCTCTCTATATGATGCATTTGAAATCAATAGTGCTATAGATTTTTTTTTAAATGCTTCCTTTTTTCTAATGGTATTTGCACAACAGACTTGCCATAGGCAGATAAAAGGTTTGAGGCTACAAGAGTCTGAGAAGTCTGCGTGTATTGCAACTCTAATATTTGTGTGCAAATTAGTTTTAACCCTTAATTTGTTTTACTTGTGCCGACAGAAGTTATTTTGAAATCTTTTTGGTGGTGTGTAAATGTTTAATCATTCATATTTGCTACAGGATGAAAATAATCTTTTCCTCAACTTGAAATGAGATGAGAATGGTGGAAATGGTGGACACTTGCTATCAGTAAAAATTAGTTTTCTGTTTGTTTTAGCACAGTGGTTCCAGAGGCTACAGTAGAAATGGTTGTCTATGGGCTAGAAAAGGTCATGTCTGTGGGTAATCATTATGTAAAAAGAGAATTCCATTTTTTAATTGTCAATAGATGTTGTCATTAGGATTTCTTACATGTTTGGAGCCGGGTATGTGTTCTAGCCTTGGAGGCCTGCAGTTAATGGTATCTTGGGGAACAATGACAGCAAGTATGCAAAGAAAAGATGGGATTTATACAGGACAAGGCCACAGAGTAATTTGGTCTCTCGAGTAGTTGACAAATTCATGATGCTCTTCATGAAAATCCCTTGGAAAATAATTCCAGAAAGCAGCAGGGGTGGAAGCAATTTCTTTTTATACATTTTTTTTCTTCATATATCAGTTGTGTAATTGGATCTGAAAATGTGTTGAATTATGTTGTTATGAACATAAAGCACTGGCAAGTCTGACATTATTGCATTCTGGTTAATGGAATCCACGGATTTGTAGTTGTTCAGTTTACCCCGTTACTGAGATTAACAGCAGCAACAAAATGTGCATTATTGGAGCATAAGCAGAATTATTGCTGTTTCCCAGTGATTTTGTTGCTTGTAAAAGTGATAAACACAGAGGCAACGTGTCAGCTTGGGAATTCAGCAGGAGGTGGGGATGTTCGGGCAAAGGGACTGTCTGTGCTCAGCAGACACAGGATTTCCGTGGCAGTGAACCTCCCAGGAAAGGGTTGGAGAATGTTAATGACTTTTAGCTGGTTTCAGTGCGAGGGCTGTGCCTTCTGGGCGCTCAGCAGGAGCAGCCCAGGCACCACTTTTACACACGTTTCTGTTTATAAACGGATGTAGTGGCATCCTAGGTGGTCCAGGGCCGTGTTTGGTTTGCATTGATACTTTTATCTTCCTAGGAAGTAGAAAAGGTCAAACAGTTAATGAACTTATTTTAAGGAATATCAAGTCCTGTTCCAGCCAGATATTCAGCTCTGACAACACCGGGTTGCTGAGCCAAGGGTCCATTTTGTTGTCATGCACCTCCTGCTGAGAAACCCATTTTCCAGACAATAAAGTGCCCACTCAAGTGCAGGAGGGGAGTGGAAAAAGCTGCTCCCTCGGAAGGTCTGTCACCAGACCGATGTTTAAATAACAGCATGTACAGAGTAACTCCTAAATTACCCCCAGTCTGTGATATCTGATAGCGTTGCAGCAAGCAGTTTTGAAGGAAACAGGAGCAATATGACCTGGTTTTTTAGCTGTGAATTTAATTCACTGCTGCAGACCACACACTTGAAAACAAACGTACCTCTCCCTTCTGCCAATGCAGGACAATTTGACAACAGGAGGCTTTTCTTTTTTGAAAAAAAGTTATGCAACAAAGATTTAGCTACAATTCATAGCTCTTAACCCTTTGAGGGAACAGTCAGAATGAATTTTCTGAGCTGTTTCTAGAGTCAGTGATTTAACCAGGTTCTTTGTAAAAGGTGACAGGGAAGTAACACTGAGTTACTTCTGGTTCACCCAGGTAATGGATTCCTGTGGGACTTCTCTCTCCTTGCTGCTACATCTCTCACTAATCAATCTTGCACCTTGTCCCTTATGAAGTAAAAATTTTATTTTTCTATATTTGTTTTTTATCTAGGGGAAACTTTTAAATTAGTCCAACGCTGATATCTGATAGCACCCAAATACTGGTGCGAAAACTCAGCTTCTGCCACCGAGGTGAGGCTTTCTGTGACACAGAATGTTCTGTTTGCACAGGTTCCCTGGGAAGGTTTATGAGATCACAGCACATCTGCTCAGAGTTCATGGCTGGTAATGAAAATGGGCAAGTTTGGCTCAAGTTGCTTTTTTAACTGCCAAGATTTTGTTCAGCTCTATGAATCGCTCCTTACAGCAATTAGGCAAAGTGCTCCCAAGGTAGTGACTTAAATAAACGCAGCAAGTCCATTCCTCAACAGGAAATTTTTGCTATTTATAGTATGTTTACAATTTTTAGAAAGCACCTCTGGAAACAGTGTAGAACAGAGTAGGAAACTGTCAAAAACTCCATATAAATAGCTACCTATAACATCTAGAAAGTGATGCAAACACAGCCTCGTTTGGAGCACCTTATTGTAAATCAGTCAATACTAATGAAAAAGGACAGCGTAAATTGGGGGCCCATTTTCAGACAATCCCAGAATGGTTTGGGTTGGAAGGGACCTAAAGATCAACTGGTTTCATTCCCCTGCCATGGGCAAGGAACTTTGAGCCATGAGATCCAGAATTAATCATGTCTAGAAGCAGATCTTCTACACCAACATCTTCTCCCATGCCCATAAAGTGTAGAGTTGGGTTGTTTTTTTTTGTATTTGTGAAGTATTTTAATGTAATCTCAAGTAAAGAAACTAAATGGAAAATTGAAATCCAAGCTTTCATTTAATTTCTCTGGGGTTTGGCTTTGGTCTATTTGCAGTACAAACTGGATTATCCATCTGACAAAGAGAAGTGCTGCTCTTCTAAGGAAAAGGACAAGGTTTTGAGCAGATAGCAGGTGTTTCCTAATCCTGATAGTCTAACATATACAAACCACTTGGCAAGAAGTGAATATCTTTCCTGTTAGTATGTGAAGTAATATACAAAGGATTGAGATTTTGTTCTTAATCTTGAAAGTTAACTTGAACAATTAATTTCAAAATTGTAGTGCTAGAGTTGAAATAACATATAAAATATTTATGGATTATATTTCTAACTTAATTTATTGATATGTTAAGTAAGACATTAAATAATATTAAATAATGGGGTAAATAATGTTAAATATTTTAAATAATATTAAATATTTTAAATAATAGATACAAACAACGGTGTAAGAAAATACAGAACTACTTGTGGCCCAGAGACATGTTTCAATCAATTAATGGAAAAGCTGTGTCTGATTACATTCAGGTAATTATGGCTGCAAACCAATAATAAATATTGTGCTCTGAGAGGCATTATCAAGCATTAACTGAAATGAAGATAAAATGCTGACAGGACAATCCAGCCTGAGAAAGCTGGACTATTAGTTCAAAACAGTGAACTGAAAAGTCTTACTTAAAATCCGAAAACTTTGTGGAAAATGGATAAATTATTCAAAGAAGTAGAAAAACGGGCCCTAATTTGTCATGAGGGTTTTAGGCATGCAAATGTTTTGATGTATTGCTGTAGAAAATCTTGGGAAACATAGTCCTTGACTTCTTCTGTCAATAGGGGCTGCAGGAATCCACAGTTTTGGGGTATTTTTTAAATAGCCACCCTGTCCTACTATGGCTGTTTAATTTTCAGTGTCTTATTTAGAACTGGAATGGAGTTTTCAGGCACTAATTTTTCTATACTTTAAGGATGCCTCAACGACAAAGGAAAGACTAGTATTGTTATCAAAAGTGAATTTTATCAGGAGCTGCTTTTTAAACACACCCCCCAACCTCAAATCCTTAAATAAAGCAGTTAGCATTATATTCTCCTTTTGCTATAATTTTATGGAAGTCTTTTCCATTTGAGTAAGGCTTTGCTATAAAGGGTTTGGAGAGGTGGGTATGGTAGGATGAGGAACAACTGATGAGGAATCATTTGGGAAAAGGAATTTTAAGATAATCTTAGACTGAAAATATAGGCAGGGGATGTAAACAAACTGATTTTAACAGATGACACCATAATGCAACGCTTTTTGTCTATTTTCTACAAACATAGATGTAGAATAGATCGAAGAGATCTAAATTAGAGCTGGAAACACAGAAATTTTAAATACTTTTTTTTTTTGTGAAATTTGAGAATGGAGGTTTAGCACAGTTAATTATTTTAGTTTCTTCATAGTTGTAAATGGAGAGTGAGAATTAACTTTCAGTCAAGAACTAGAATAAGATGAATTTTGTAGAATGGAAGCTGTAGATTTGGGCAGATTTTCAGATATTTTAGCATATTTGACAAGAGCTGATAACATCACCTATGTTAGAGTAATATCTTGTAAACCAACACTCTTCATTAAGGTTAAACTATTTATTGGGAAAATGATATTAACTACAGAACTTAAGCGTGTGTTCAGTTTATTGCATTTTACTACTACAGCCTCTTCAAATAAGTTTTCTCAAATGTCTCACTTGTGTTAATAGGAAACTGTAATTTATATGTGCTTCAGCTAAGGACAGGGTGGTGAATTTTGAAGGTGGTAACAGGAGTTCCTGAGAGCCATTACATAGATGAAGTGCCATTCACTATTACAGTGTTTTGACCTTTACCATCAGATTTTGAATGCAGCTCAGGAACTTTCTTTGGCCTCTTCATTTTAGTGCAACCCAAACGCTTCCTGAGCGAGCCATTAGGCAGCAGCCAAATTTTGTTTTAATCAAATGGACTCATAGATGGGTTGTTTTCTGTGTCTGGCCAGGATTCTGATGTGCAAATATAAAAGGGGACTTAGAACTTCAGGATGGTGTTGGCAAAGGAGCACTGAAACAATTTGAGAAATCATGTAGAGCCACTGGGTTAAAAAAAAAAATCTGTATACATGAGAGTGTACAGTATGAGCAGAGTACACAGTTAGGAAGCGCTGTCAAGGGAGGTTTAGGTGGGATATTAGAAAAAGGTTCTTCCCCCAGAGGGTGGCTGGGCACTGAACAGGCTCCCCAGGGCAGTGGGCACGGGCCCAGAGCTCAAGGAGTGTTTGGCCAATGCCTTCCAGGACAGGGTGGGATTGTTGGCGTGTCCTGGAGTTGGACTGGATGATCCTGGTGGGTCCCTCCCAACTCTGGGACTCTGTGATTCACTCACGTGTAACAATCCACACAAAATTTCATCTGTGTCTTGCTGAAGGATGTCACTCCCCTCCATGGGTTATTACGCTGTGGCACAATCATAGTTCCACAATGATGGTCAGAGCACAAAACCCAGGGTGCATTTCAGTTTATTAGTACACAGTGACTTGGGTTACAGTTCACAAAATCCGTGTTTAATAGCTGCAGTCTGTCTTGCAGATTTGTTGGCCGTACAGCAAATGAACTTAAGTTGTTATTTCTTGGGTATCCAAGCAGTAAAGTAGAAAACAGCTGCTTTGGAAACTCTATCTCTGCGTGAAAACAGGTATTGCACCTCTAAGTTTTCTCTTTATTGAAGGCAGGTGAAACCATCCCTCTGTGTCTCCAGGAGCTCAGCTGTAGAGGAGAGACACTGCTCTGTTCCTCGTTCAAGGCTCTTGTAAAACCCAGGGCTGAACTGGGAAACTCTTAATAAGCTTGAGCAGACTTAAAAAAGAAAATCAACTTAGAATTGAAAATCCATTTAACAGGAGCACCTGAAATGTAGTGCTTTCTTATCATCACTAACAAGGACCTGAAATTAGTTCCACTAAGAGCTACTGCTCCAAACCCTTACTGCTTCTCATAAAAACAAACCTCAGAAGAAAACTTTGCCTGATTTAATTTTTTTCCATTGCTACGTGTGTTACAGCTTTTTATTCTGCATGTAATGTTAGTAAAGAATTGGGGAACGTGTTAGGCTTTCTGGAAAGACAAAAGCACAGACACAGAGCCATTTCTCCTTAGTCTCAGCTGCTTTAATCAACCCAAAAGTCAATGGCTGAGGTGCACAATCCCCTTTCAAACTGCAAACAACTAATCAAGTGCTGTGTTCTGCCCCTGTTGAGCAGAAAAGGTCATCTTGGAAATTTAGTTCCTGAAAATTTTATCTTTAGGCCTCAAATTCTTAATTTCTTCAGAGATTATTTTCAGGCAATAGATGTTGAATAGACTGAAAGGTTTTTAAATGATACGCTGGTGGAAAAATTTGTAGTATTTACATGCAGCATATTCCATAGCCAGGAGAAAGTTGAATGGTTGTGATTATGGATATGTCTGCAAATGAAATTTTCCTCTTCAGGATGCCATCTTTCTACACTTCAGTGATATTTAATATCAGTAAAAGGTGGAAAAGCTGATTGCAAAACACAGACTGATGCTCTCAAAAATTCTACACTTGTTAATACCAGGGCTAATGAAGACCTGCTATATGTAAATGCCCCTTATGCTCTTACACTTTAGGACATTCAGCCTTGACTTCATCAACAGAGACTTCTTTTTCCAATGGGACAAGTAAACATGACACCTAATAAGGAGATCTCAAGCTGCTGCTGTCAATGTTATTAATTAGAGTTCTTCCTATTTTAGTTAACCAGACACTTCAAGTCATGAGGAAACGATGACTAAAACAATAATCAGAAAAAGTTAAATTGATGTCTTGCATTCTTCAGCATAAGGAATTTTTCCCATCCAAAAAAAAAAAAGAAAATCACAAGTAAACTTTAGAGAAAATGTTTAAGAAATAGGTACTAATTGGGGGATTACCTTCACCACACATCAGGCCTAAACTAAGAGATGAGGTGGGAGCACAGAATACCAACTGATTGTTTCCTTCCACTGAGCAGTTCTACCCCCTGTCTTAGTACAGACTGTAAAAGAAAGCTCTTCTTTCTCCTCTTGGGAAGTCTTCATGTTTCAGAATATGAAATGTTTCCTCTCTGCATGATGCATTGCCTATGACTCGCCCTACAAACACCAGGATATTGAGGAAGTCAGACCTAAGCCTTTGGCATAAGTTGTGTATAAAATGACCTTCTGCAAAATATCTTTTTCTCTCATGCCTTCAATTTTCTATGGATGAGGCTCGATGTTTCTGGTACTGTGATTCTACTCTGTGCCAGACATTTGGAAAAGAATTTGAGACAAGAGTATTTTAAGCTGCTCTTTGTAACACAGGCAGATCCTGGAGGATCAGTCTCAGCTTTCCTGTAGATAGGAAAGGAACAGAGATGAGAGAGAGAGTAGGAACTGTTAGAAATGTCTCGACTCATCTAAATAATAAATAAGTCTTCATGCCTCTGCTTTAAACATCACGTTAAAACAACTTCACTGCTTCAAAGTTTCAAGAAAATTTTCCTATTGGTAGGAATCTGCCTATCTTGTCTTCCGTGCCTGAATCCTAACACCCAAATCGGTGCCATCCATGTCTGAAAGAGTGCAGCAGCAATTCATACCTGTCCCCTCTTGCCCTCCCACATACCCATTGTCAGGCTTCTGAAATCTCTGCCAGCAAAGTCAGGATCCCCCTGCTGTTCTTCTTTCCTCTGGCACAGCTTTGCACACCTAAATGTGATGTTTACCTTTTTATTCTGTTCACATTTAACAAGTCATTGAGAAAAAAAATTCCATCAGCAGGTATGAAATTATGCATAATCTGGTACTTTTGTATCTTCCCCATTTGCCTTTCCAGTGGACTGGATTCTACAATAACATCATCCCTCTTTTAGCTGTGACAGACAAAGGACTGGCACATGGCTGTACCTTTTAGTAAGTGAATGTCAAAAAATGTGAGAGTATTCTCTTTTTGGCTCTTGAAACACTGAGGTGTTGCTTTTGATGGGCACAGAGAGGTGGGGTTTTACAACAATTTATTTTCCTGGTCTACCAGCTCAGTTCCATTTTGACCCAATTTCAGATTATAAATCTATAGGTATTGGCTTGAGGTTAACTAAGTGATGATTGGGTTGACGATTGTGAATCAACTGCTGATGATTCACAGCTGTAAAGAAATTACTTTAGTAAGAGCAGTTTCTTCAGTATTAAAGTACTACAACATACTTAAAAACAATAATAGAAGGAATATGTTTCTGGTTCAAAATAAAATGGAAAAAACAAAGCAGTAAAAAAAAATCTTTGGATACTTTTCAACACTGCACAGAAATGCAACTTGGCTGGAACATCTGCAGTATCACATCATCTGCTCTGCAGGAACCTTGTTGAAAGCAATTAATTTTTAATTAGCAATGTGCCAGCAGACAGCTCAGGAAAGGATTGTTTGCTGAGTTAGTCCAAGTTGTCATATGTAATTTATGTGGCAGAGCAGTTGCAGTAGCACGGTGTCTGTAGGAATATGCTAGGGCTGCTTTAGGGAACTTAACACACACTACTTAAACTCTTGTTCCAGTGCTTAAATGCTGACAGTGCTAAAATATAACGAAATACTGAATATGATAAGGCATGTTTGATAAAAGCTGATCAATATTATTCAGACAATTACTTTAATGACATTCAGCTTCAGGTAAAGAGACTTCACTAAAGGAAACATTCTGGAAATATGGTACCTCTTGTACATTGATGTTACATTTTATTTCAAAGACATGTCAAAAATAAAAAACGCGATTGAGTTGAAATTTTTTGAGGGTAATACATATTTCTTATTATTTTGCATCGGAGTGGGAAAGGTCAATCATCTTTCTTATAGGTTGACCTGTCTTTTGGAGCTTTTCTCCTGTTTCAGGTCTAAACCTGAACCAAACCACTCCCTCATTCACATCTTAGGATTGTATTTCTTAGGGTAACTTGTTGTTCATTCTAAGGTATTTTAAAATGACATTTGCCAGACTGTGCAGTGTTGCTGCCACCCCTCACTGAACATGAGTATTGCACAGGTCACCATGTTTGGGAGGGACCTGCGCTGGACCCTGAAGATTTAACACTGTCTATAGGTGATCATACTGAGCTGTTGAATCAGGACAGGAGAAGTTAATTGCAAAATATTTACACTTCTACGTTTATTTAGTTTAGCTATTGATGATTAGTTTCATCTATAAGCTGGAAAATATATTTTTTTTTTTTTAATTACTGTGCTACAGGCTTAGCCTAAAGCCTGAAATCCAAGCCAGGTTGTGTGAAATTCCAGGATTAATCCAGTTTGGCTAGGTGGGCTGTTTGCACAGAAGTGCACTGGAGCACTACTTAGGGCTTGTGGGAGATGCTTCTTCCTGTCAGGTTCACTCTTTCCCACACGAGGTGTGGCTTTAAAGTTAAATTTTTTAAACTTTGTGAATCCCAGCAGTCTCCCCAGATAAACCTGGAGTGTGCAGTGCACAAAGTAATGCCTGCTTTCTTGTGCAGCAAGAAAGAATGTCTGGGATAAGATAAAGGACTTCAGGTGCCTGCAGAGAGCATCTGTAATCCGAATTCTATTCTGACGTTATTCACTGAGTACCTTTATTAGTACAAATTCTGAAATCTTAATATAGTTGAAAATACGTCCAGAGGATATGAGCATAAACTCTTCTCAGAGCTCACTCCTTTTCCAGGTTGTAACACCTCTCAATAATTATGAGTTAGACGTGCTGATGACACTTATATCTGCATGAAGACTGCAAATTCAGTTTCTGATCTGGAAAGATGATTGACTACAACTGTTAGTGGGAAGACAGTTGTGGTGGTGTGTATCTAGTTCTTCTGAGGTGTCTAATTGGTATTTTTTTATTTGGTGTCATTTGTAAGTAACATTAAAACATCATTCCATAGGTGTGTTCTAGTTTAGTGCTGTCATTTATAGGTGCTTCCAAGGTCTTGATTCAGTTGCAGAGGTGACTGCTGACTCTTGGAAGTTGTGCATAAACCTCACTATTGGGGGTTCTGTCCAAGTGCTGGCTCTCTGTAAAACTCATGTTTAGGAAGCTCAAGATACTGAAAGATAAAATATACGTAGCAAAGAAAATATGGATCTCAGACTGACAGCAAGGGACAAGAACAGACCCCCAAAGGGCAACATCAATAGATGGAAAAAGTGATTTTTGCTGCTCCCTTCAATTCTAAATTCAGGATCTCAACCATTGTGTGGCACAGGCAATAAATTAAGTAGAGAGATGTCTACAATGATAACAGTTAAGCCTTTCTAAATAGAAGCCCAACAATCAGTTGTTGCTTTACTTAAAGTTATCTACAACAAATAAATCTTTTTTTCTCCTTGCAGAAAACTGATTAGGCACAAATCAGAGAGCCAATTGCTTTGTGACTGAAGTCCATTCTGTAACAGAATAGCTAAAGGCATCTTATATGTTCACAAATTGCTTTGTGATTTGAGGCTTTTGATCCGAAATATCGTGTCAGATTGTTATCACTAATGAAATCCTTATTGTATTTCTTTGCTTTTGTGTAGCTATTTACCTGTGAAGAGTCCAACTTTGTGAAATCATTATACAAAGGCTTGTGCAGATTTTACTTACATCAAATCTAAACTGAAGTTTTTAAATCTGGAGAGGATTGTTGTTCCCTCCTCCCCTCAATTATACTGTCACAGGGTTCTGAATTGCAGAAACAACACAGAAAATAACAGTTACAATAAGGAGAAGAAATGGAGCCAAGGCCAAGTTTTTTAATTTCCAAAGCTGTATCACATACTTTTGCTGCCATAAATCACTTGTGTGAATGTTGCATTGATCTCTCTATTACCTGTGTTGGTATTTCCATGCTGTGTGTTTGTGTCTTCAAAGTATGGACCAGGTAGAAATCCTAGAACAGAACAAATTAATATGAGCTCTGGAAGTAACCAAAGAGGCTTGGATAGAGTGGTTATTCCTCTGGGAATATCTATGTACATCTGGGCCACGTATTTTAGCATCCTGTCAGAATCCTGTGGGAACATGGCTTTTCTTGGAGTTTGTTTTCTCATGTCACTCTAGATATAAATTCCCTTATCTCTATTAATTTCCATTTATAATCCAAATAAATGTAGCCTTAGAACATTCGGTATTTCACAGCACCGAGCAGAAACATCTGATTTCCACTCCCACCCCTGTACTTTCTGCATAGAGTTGTAAAGTGTTCCTTGGGCGTGTGGAGACAAACCTGAATAAAGCAGAACTTGAACTGCTTTGTTAAGGCACAGCATTTTCTTCGTGGGGCCTGAAAGGAATGACCAGGAAACTCGTGGTGAGTGGGCTGGGGGCAACACTCCTCAAGCCTTCTGCAGAACTGATGCTCCATTATCAGGAGCAGACAAGGCAGAAGGAATCTGCTTGGACATAACTGGAATACTTGGCGTGTGATACTGCAGGTCCTTCTATAGAATATGTACTAATGTTTTAGGCAGTGTACTAATGTTTTAGGAGTAGTTATTGTTTTTACTAGTAACAACCTTCTGATATTGGTAGTTATTGGTCTCCTTTCTTACAGTTCCAAGGTTGCTGTCATCCCATCCCTGAGCTGAGCTCTGATTGCGGGTCACGTGCAGGTCTCCCAACATGCTGGAAAAGCAGGCACGAATTCATGATGAGGAGCATGACATACATCAGTTAGTGAGTGAACTGAGACATAGCCTGTAATGCAGAGAATTTTTTTCATTGCTATAGAGAAGACTCCACCAGAATAATAATAATAAAAAAAAACAACAGGGTTATCAAACCATTCAAAATTTGTGAAGTTTTCTGTTGCAAATAAGGTGCTGAGTTTCATTAAAGTGTTCACAAAGATTAGCAGCTAACAATTACTTCCATGAACACTTCAGTTGGTGGGAGATTGAATGGGACTCAGTGCAAGAATACAGCAGTGGATAAAACACTTGACAACAGGAATTAAACTTTTCAAACACTGAACAAATCATCACTGATTAAACAGCTTTTTCATCTGCCTATAGACTGTCCTTTGCAGCAGGACCCTTCATTTGGTATCATTAGTCTATTTGAAGAAGACTGGTCTCTCCCCTGTATAGGATCATCAGTCAAATATTTACTGTCCCTAAGCTTGCCTCCATTTTTAGAATTACTCACAGGAATGAAATGAGAATTCAGTTTTAGCTTTGATGTTTAAGTGTCTCCTGTTGAGCCTGCTAAGCCTGGCTGGAATACAGAAAAACAGTGTCTGTTTTGATCCCTGCTGAAAACTAAAGGAAGAAGGGGGGGAGAAAAATAAAACAACAAAAAACCCCTCAAAGCTGAGTTTGGTTTGTGCAAAGCCAGGTTGGAAAAAATTGATCTATTCCATCCTCAATTAATGAATACCAGCTGCATTAAAAACAAAGACAAGCCACAAAAGCCCCACCCAAAATCGAGCCCAGCACTGGTAATGATATCTCTGGGAAGAATGCTTTAAAAACAAAATCAGAATTCTGCAGTTTTATCAACTCTGGCAGTTTTTTCATTTCATAATATAGGTTTGACTGGTGCTATATATGTTGGTATGAAGAAGAAATGGAAGAGCCTCATCCTGCACCTGTTAGGTGCAAGAGTTTATGTGACAGAGAGCTGACAGAGAATGTAGGGTGAGGCCCCAGTGCCCACGACTGTGACATCCAGAACTTACAAGCAAAATTCTAAAAACTTAAATCACGGGAGGAGCTTCAATGATAAACACTCTGAGGCTACATGTACAAGCAGGGTATGATCCAGCTATAGGTTCCAAAGTCAGCTCAAGTTAATATGAAATCTATCCATGAGAATCTTTCCGTTGTCTTGCATTAAGCACTGGTAAACAGATTTCCTAGCAGTGTGAAAACTCCGTGGGGATGTAGGGGAAGAGGGAGAGAATTCACATGGAAGAGCAGGCTGTCTCTGGGACAGTATTCTCCAGCATGCCTAAGTGGAATCCCAGATTTGTGTTCCAAAGTGCATCTCCTAGAGCTGCAGAGCAAAGCCTTGGTGATCATACCTGCAACTTACTGGATCCTGCAACCGTGGATCCAAGGGAAGATTTGAACCTGGAACCTGCCTTGGGTCCTGCCATTTGCCAAGGAGAAGCTGCAGAGATGAAGAACAGAAGAGGTATTTAGTTTGAGTTGAGAAATCTGGGCTGAAAATGAGAGAACTACTACAAAAATAAAAGGGCGTGTGGGGTTTAACAGGTAAAAAACCTCTTTCTTTGAGACGTTTTATTTAACCTGAAACAAAACCATTTGTATGCATAGGAGGAAGCATCCTCCTATTCTTGCTTCTCTTTTAGACTTATTTTGCTTGAATTTTAAGCCAAACCCTGGTTAGAAGTGCCCACACGGGCTGCTCTTCTGCATCTTCCTCCTAGTGTAACTGGAAAGCGCCCACATTGTTTCCACACTTTCCAAATGTTCCCCTTAGGTTTCTTTTTTATCCCGTCTGTCCCACAACCTCCTCCCCCCCAGCCCTTTCCAGCTGAAATTGGTGTCATCTGTTGTGGCGGGTTCCTTTTTTTAACCTGCCAGGCCTGCGCTAGACCCCCCTCGCACCCCCGGCTGCGGCGGGGGCCGGGCCGGGCGGGCTCTGCGGTGCCGCAGGTGCGGGGCGGGCGCTCCCGCACCGCCACACCGCACACCCCCCGCCGCATGCGGGACATCCCCGGCTCGGGGCAGAGAGGAACAGCGCTGGGAACCGCCTTCGGGACTGAGAACCACCCGCAGGGCTGGGAACTGCCGGGAACTGCCTGGCTGGTCCCCGCGGGGCGGGCGAGCGGAGGCTGGGGATGCTCGGCTGGTGATGCTGGTGGCGGAGGAGGAGGAAGAGGAGGAGGGGGGAGCTGGCGGGACAGCCTGAGGTGGGCGGAGGGGGGAGGCGGGTGTTATACCATCGCTCCGGGGAAGGGCTGAGCATTTGCAAATCCGGGCTGCAGCGAGCGTGGGGAGCATCCTACCCCCGCCGGGCCGGGCAGGGCGAGCTTCCCTCGGTGCCCTAACGCCGTCCGCCTTATCCCCGCCTTCCCCTGCCCGCCTGTGCCGCCCCGTGTCTCCCGTGCGGCAGAGCGGAGAGCAGTAGCTCGGGGCGATCCGCCCGGAGCGCAGCGCTTGAGCCACCGCCGGCCCCTGTCCCCGCCGCGCAGGCACGGGCAGAGCCCAGGGTGAGTAGTCCCGGAGCTTCCCTGCTCCTCCTGACAGGCCAGAACCGTCCAGGCCCCCTCCTCCACGTCCCCGTCTGCTTCTGCTCTCAGTTGGGTGCCTGCAAGGTGCAGATCATCTCTGGTAGGTTGGTCAAACCGGGATCCTTGCTTGGGGAGGGATTTTTGAAAGACTTCGCTATCTGCTACTAAGTTATCTGTCTCAACTTGGAAATCAACTCCTTCTCTTCTATATAAGCTTCTTTTTTCCCCCATCTTTTCCTGTTTTGCCTGCTTTACAACTTTCCAGCTTCCTTCACTTGCACCTGCCAATTTACATGGGTAATAAGAAGCCAATGACATGCTGAGAGACTTTAGTCATTGAAGATTAGTACTAGCAAGTGTCTTAAAACATCTGTGTGTTTTCCTTTTGTTCTCCCCAAGGCTGAAAAGACATGACAGCTGAAAAGACTATTCCTATAATTAATGGCAAGCCAGAAGATGCTTTGGACCCGGAAGCCTCAAGCACCAACCTTGTCCACAGCAACGATAAGAAAGTTCACGAAAGAGGTCACTGGAACAATAAAGTTGAATTTGTGCTTTCTGTGGCAGGGGAGATTATTGGATTGGGAAACGTATGGAGATTCCCATATCTTTGCTACAAGAATGGAGGAGGTAAGATGGCATCATATGTTGATTTACTGCTCGCCAAAAATGTGGGAAATAAACAGTTAAAGACGCTTTGCAGTGATTTATTACACTAGGAAGAGATACGAGCTCAAGATTTCGGCATATGTGCAGAGAGGGAAGTGTAAAACATCTGACAACTAAGAAAAAAATCATATTTCTCTTTCCTTTTCTAGAAACACTGTGTGGGTTACTTTTACGAGTTGCTTTTACGTTAGTAAATTGCTGTATTTTTTTTCGTGAGATATTTAATACAGAAGAAGCCAGTGTTCCCTCAGAGTAGTATGCTCTGTGTTTTCTTCTACGTGGGAATACAGACACAAGCATACTTCAATAAGTTTGTCTGACACAGGAAAGAATGTAACAGTTTATTTTTCAAGCAGAATACTTTGGAGAAGATGCATATTTTTTCTGATAACGCCACAAAGACGAAATTCTTCATCATGTAGAAATTTTTGTAACTCAATGTACTTGTTTTCTTCCTCAGTGCTTCCCCAATTCCTACAGTAAGGTAGGGGAAGATGTCAAAACTGATGGTTGCTCAAAGAAGAGAGCAAACCCTAATAAATTTAAAATATGAATGCTATTTGAGAGAGAAAAGAGCAGACTTAACTTGTACAGAAGTAAGACCACGTGGCATGTATTGGTCATAGTTAAGTATAAACTGTGTAAGATATATGATAGTTGAGAAGTTGAGAATAAGCACATCAGCTGTGACTTATGAAGCAACGAAGAAAGAAAAGTAAATTAAAAACTTGGTTTAGAATTCTGTGGACTGGGTTCCACATTCTCCCTGCTTAAGGCAGTGTGAGTGTAACCCCACGGGCTGGGAGAAAAATTGTCTGTTCAGTGGCTGAGATGCAAAGATCTGTCCCGTGAGGGGTTTCCTTGCTAATAACGCTGCACCAAATTTATTTTCCCTGTCCCTCCTTGTCCGAATTCAGGCATGGTTTTGACCCATTTTATCTGCTGCTTCTCTAAGACTAATAGTGCTGTGGAAGACGTGTTTGTTTGTAGTGCCTTTCTCTATATATCTGCACTTGGGCAAAACTAAGATAGGAAGAGTTCACCTCTTCCCAGAATGATGTTACCAAATACTGCTGCTAGTACATAAATATTACTATGCTGGATATGATATACAGGACAGTTTCTCATTGATTGTCAAGGTGTTCCCAGAGAACTTTTGGAAGAGGAAAAAATAGAAATGTATTTTTGGTGTGTGATTTTCTTGTCCATACAGCCACCTTTCCATACCCATTTGTAGGTATGTGCTACCTTGTCCAAATGTGATGATATCATTTTTTAAAGGCTCTAACATTAGGTAGGAAGAATTCTAATCATGGTTTTGGGTTATTTGATGAAAAAGTACGTACTCAAATATCATATTGAATCACCACTCTATTCTTTAAGAATAGAATTAGTGTGTGGGATCTAATTGGTCATGTCCTGGCACCTCGGGAAATTTGCCATTGACCAGTTTTATTCAATGAAGGCTTGGTCTGTGACCTGTGGCTTTGTAATTCTCTGGAGTGCCCTGGTGGAATTGGACCAGAGTTTGTTTTTGGTGTTTACATCTGATGCACCAAACTATTTAGTGTGTGGTAAGTGAAGACAATGGTAAAATACATCAGCTAGTCATGAAATAACTTACTAGATAGAGAACAAACCTAGAAGCTCTAGTATGGAACTTGGGAGGTCTGACCTCCCTCTGGCACTTCTCTGAGTCATAACAGGCTGTGTAAGCATAAGCTTCCATAGTTTTAGGTCGTTCTTGTAGATATTTATTTGGAGGTTTTAGGAAAATGAATTTCTTTGTATTAGAATTCGATATTTCTTGGATTATGTTCTTTTTACAAGCTGGGAAACCTGATTTTCATGATGTATACCTGTGGTAGAACAGTGTTGGAAAAACAGTCAAAGCAAATACTTTGGATTTCAACAAGTTGCCACGTTGAACTCACTGTGATCATGAGCTGGATGTGATACCAGCCAGTAGTTCACCTGGCCTATACAGGTCTTTTTCAAAACAATATGCACAGTGAATTCTGCAGAGAAGTCATGTTTTAGCTGTAAGGATTCCAATCTTTGTGAAATCCTCATGGATTACTTGAGAGGCAGATGAGATTCAGCTATAGGAAAATTTCCCAGCTGAGGGAAGAGACTACTGGTGAAGACATCTCTGGTGCTGTGCTGGCTCTGAAGAAACAAACTGCAAGTAAAAGCAACTGTTTTTAGTTGTCTTAACTTTCTAATCAAGGTGACTAAAGCACAGCAGTTGTTACTGGTTGTGTTTGAGTTTTGACGTGGTTCATAAGCTATACTGGAGTTTGCTGTGGGCATCTGGCAGAATTGTTGGCGCTTTGTTATTTTCCTAGAATTTCACGTTAATGTTTCTAGCTGATCAGGCAAAATCCTGCTTTCCTCTTCTTGTAAGTAGTTCTAAAGTCCGTTCCTTTTCTGTAATCTTTATCATCAGGATTATGTAAATAATATACAAAGGACTTCTTGGATTTAATTTCTTCATTCCTTCTTTCCTTGAAAAGCAAGGAAGAGAAGACAGTGTAGACTGACGTGGCGATGATCAGTGCAGAACTTTGTGGCTGAGCAAGACTCTGATCTTTTCAGTGTTTGAGCCACCCATGAGCAGACTTTAGTCTATGCTGAGGAACTTTGATCTGGCCTTTTTTAGTTCAAGACATTGGCTTACAGGTCAACTTTTGATATTTGGGGCCAGGAGTAAACACTTCCTGCACTGTCAACTTGATGCCTGAGAGAGAGCTAAATGATCCTTCCTTTACTAGGAGAATTCTCACTCTGTTGTCAAGGAACTACATTCGTTATAACCAATACCCACTCAATATTCCCTTGTAGGTGCTTTCCTCATCCCATATGTGGTTTTTTTCATTTGCTGTGGAATACCAGTATTTTTCCTGGAGACGGCCTTGGGACAGTTCACTAGTGAAGGAGGCATTACATGCTGGAGGAAAGTTTGCCCTCTGTTTGAAGGTAACACTTCTGTGTTCTACTGCAAAAGAGTGCATTGAACTTTAAGTAAAATAAAATAAATTGTACCAAAATTGAAGTTAAGATATATTTAAAATAGTAAGCATTTGTTTCTAAATTACCTGAAAAGCAGGAGTTTTCTCTCATGTCTCACTTATTTTTTTTTTTTCTCTAGGCATTGGCTATGCTACCCAAGTAATAGAGGCACACCTAAATGTGTATTACATCATTATTTTAGCATGGGCTATCTTCTATTTGTTTAACTGCTTTACTACAGAACTTCCCTGGGCTACCTGTGGGCATGAATGGAATACAGGTATGACCTCAGTGGAGATTATCCCTATACAAAAACCTTCCAAAAAATTGATTAATACATTAAAATGCCACGAACAAAACTATTCTTGTAGAAAAGTCACTGCAAATGGGCCAATCACATCCCATGATAAAGGAAACCTGGAGTGAACACTTACTCATACCTTTTTGGTTTAGGTCATTTTATGAGCATATGTTCCTGTAGAATATATTGCAGAAGAAGAAGATTTTGTATTTTTTTAATTCTGTAAGATATTCTGGCTAAATCCCAAGACTCTCATTTGCAATCATACCTATTCTCCCTAAATTCAGTGAGTGAATTCTGCTGCAGAGACAGGCCCGATGACAGGTTGCAATCTTGCTCTTTCACTCTAATGAAATCAGGAGGCATTTGAATGGAGAGAAAAATATTAGATGTGGATCTTTGGATTTGCTCTTTTAAATGCCAGATGTTGAGGGAAAATGTTCATCAAGCTCCTTCTGGAAATTTAGTTGCATACATAATTCTTACAGCATGCAAAGTAGCCTCCTGCATGAACGATGAGGTGTGTGTTTGTGAGGGTTTGCAATATAGGACTCTTCATTTGTCTCCTCTCATTGATATTTTTATGTGTAATTCTCTGCTTATTGCATTTGTAGATCACAAACACCTATGGGGAGGATTTCCCACCAATGCCCTTATTTCCATTATTCCTGAAGTTTGTGTATTTATTCCTTATATCACTCTCCTGTTTCAAACCACGTACCCATTGTACTGTCTTTTATGTTTTTCTGTTGAATGGTCATTATCACGGCCTTTGAGCACACCTAAAACTGCCTGAAATCTTATGTTAGGGAACTAGTCTTGGGCCCAGTGGATGTGGAAGGCTTTGGTATCAGTTCTGGCAGCCCAGCAGAGGAGCTTGGCCATTGTTGATGGCTCTTCAAACACGACACCTCAACTCAGCAATGCTGAGCTGCTTTGGCCTCCCTTCTTTGTGCTAGAGATGATAATAATGAAAAGCCAGAGGAATTATTCACTTGCCATATTAGGGCAAAGTGGAAGCTTGTTGCTGGCCGTGTTCCATAAGCCATTTGTTGCCATAAACCATTGAACTTGGAATATGCTGTAATTCCCAATCCATTGCCTCAGTTACTAAATACGTCTTTCTGCCTGAGGGGTTTTATTGGATCTATGCCTTTGGGAAGTGTTACAGGAGAGTGCTCATGGATATTTTTCTGGGATAGGCCTGTGGTCTGGTGATCAGAACACAGTGTTACACACACAGCAAATGTATTGTAGAATGGTGGCTTCACAAGATGCACGAACAAGAAAAAATGTACTTGCACGTCAATATAACAAACTCTTTTTTTTTTTTTTTATTCTTTCACAGAAAACTGTGTGGAATTTCAAAAACTTAATATGAGCAACTGCAGTCAAGTCTCTTTACAAAATGCCACTTCTCCAGTGATGGAATTCTGGGAGTAAGTGCACGTGAACTTAATGTTTGATCAGACTATTCGTTATCTTCCAATAACTTGATTGTTTACACTTGATTAGATACCTTGTAACCCTATTATGGCACTTAGTGATGTGAGTTCCTTTGCAAATTTTCTTATACAACTAAAGAGAGTCAGGATGAGGGGTTTTAACTCTTTTTTTAGAGGAGGGGTTTTTTTAACTCTTTTTTTTCTACAAGGAAAGGAATTCCATATCCTGAAAGAACACAGAACAAAGTGTGCCACTTGCTCGGGAGCTTGGCTCCTGTTGCTGGAGGAAAGAGCCTCAAACCCATACTAATGAGGAGGGAGAGGTGAAAAAAAGAGGAGGATTTCAAATATTTTTTTAATTTTTTTTTTCCAAATGTTTCTCAAGAGTTTGAGAGGTGCACCTTCATCCTTGTTTCAGCTATCTAATACTCTGTCTTCTGCATCTCATTACATTTTAAAGCACTGTGTAAGTGTTAGTTATTCAGCTGGAATAATGGGAGAGTTTAACTCTCTCGTGTCTCCTGGATTCTGATTCCTAGTTAGACTGTTAGAAGAAAAGTATATCTTTGCAAAGCATGGTCTGCTTTTGTGGTGGTGTATTTTTTTTCTCACTATAAATATTTAATCAATGCAGTTCAGTCGCATATTTGTTTCTTGCAGGGCACAGTGTGTGTTCAGACAGTCACAGAAATGCAATGTTACTTTTCATACTCAATGATCTCACAATTTAATGTGTGTTACACAATAACTAGAATTTCTTGAGGACCTATTAATTTTATTGTTAAGACAGAGCCTTAATCTAAGGCTGTATGTTTAGAGCTCTGTTTTATGTTCAGGACAGCAACAGCTACACTTTGAAAGAACCATGAATTAAGAGTGCCCTTGAAGGAGGAACTGTACATTGACACAATTACTTTGAATATGGGCATGTGTTGTTGTCTTTCTCTGAACCTCTTTGTCTTGCTACATCAGTTAATTTAGCCTTCATGGGCAGTAGGTGTTGCTTTAGTAAATAATACTGTTTTATTTAAAAATGAAATAAAAAAAACCCCCAAACTAAATTAAACCTGAACAATATGAAAGATGCATAAACTCTCTGGGTAAAATTGTAACTTCATCTTCTGTTAAAATTTTCAATAATCTGAATACACCTGAAGTATTAAATCAAAGTATATCAACTCTACTCACTTCCTAGATAATGTTTCAGAATAAATAAGAGTTTCTCAGGGGGCATCTTTTATTGCTATGACTTCATCATTGTACCAAAAATATCTTATGGTTCTTTAGGATAACTAGAATTAAGATTTCATATAATTAGAGTAAATGAGGAAAGTATTTTCTCCAGTACTAACATAATTTACCTGCTGTATTTTTTTGCTTATTCAAAAATATTCACAATTCAGCCACTCATGGTAACTCCAGTTATCCAGAGGAGTAAGCAACATTTAATTAAATTATATGGAGGGCACAGACTAAGTTTTATCTCCTCATGTTTCTAGGGGTTTGTGGGGTTTTGTCAGTGTTCATCTTTGGATTGCCTAAATTCCTATGTCAGTTTATTTTGATGCACATACAAATACATTTTAAGCATGTCACTTCTCAGAGTCCTCTAAAAATGAAGCCAAACATGATTCTACAGCTAAACTTGAATGCAAATTACAGTGGAGTTGAAATCCTTAAAATTTGGGGCATATATGCCTACCTGGGTTTGGATAAGTTAGGAATGGTTTATGAAACTAGAAGGGATAATCAGATTTAGTCTTTTCTCGAACTTGTTTTACAGTCTTGTGTATATATACTCCTACACTTTTAAAATAAAAAATAAAAAAAGAGAAGGTAAACAAAATAATTTGTCAATTTTTTGGAACTTCTTTCTTTATTGTGCTATGGACAAACTTTTCATAATACTAACAGCCTGTTGGCTAAAATAGCTTAAGATATTAAACTTACCTACTTTCTCCAAGCAAAACTGAAGTTACCCAGTTTTTCACCCTGAGAAAATAAATGTAGTCCTTTCCTGCTGAGAAAATTATTTGCCTTGTTAAAATTGAAGTAGGTGTGATGTTGCATGGCTTCAAAATTTAAAATAGATATGACACACTAGTTTGAGAATGAGCTTTAATAAGTATCAGGACTCACGTTGCATTAAAATAACCAGTATTAAGAGAAGATTGTAATTAATTATGTGTCTTAAATATCAGATATAAATGCATAGTGGAGGTTTTTATGTATAGATGTGCAATGAAGATCAGAGAGTAATTAATACAAAGTAAACTAGACTAGTTAATTTGTCCAGAAAATCATCTTCTAATCTGTAGATAAGTGTTACCAGTAATATTATTTCACTTAGCCAGAGGTCTTGTTCCTGTCGTGTTGCTTTACTACTTTGTAAATTCTGATGTTGAGAGCAGTAAATTTATTGAAAGACTTGTTGAAACAAATAGCAAGAGGAAAAGTTGCTCATGTGGACTGCACTGAGCATCTGCTCCTTGCTATTTTCAGAGCTCGTGTTGACAGTGTGTGAGAATCCTCAATCCCCAATCCCAGAACTGAGTTCATTTGCATAACGACCAGGTTCCTTGGTAGTAATTAAGGTGGTGCCCGTGAGGGGAAGAGGGAAGGCTCCGAGTTTCTTCTGAATAACCGTGGCATTTCAGAACCTTTACACTTTGCTCTCTGCCATGCCAAGGCTGCAATTGAGATTTCTCTAAGTTGTGGCCATATACAGCCAAATTATTGTGTGAGGGGTCAGCTGTGGCAAAAAAAAATTGTGGCTTTTTGGGGGTTTTTTGTGGTATTTCCTTGTGGTTTTTTGGTTTTGTTTTGATTTTTTTTTAATCTGTTACCATCCAATCTTGAGTTAATCTGTGGATTAGAGTGGTAATTATGGTGAATAGTGATCCTATTTACTTACTGAATTGGGAGCTCATTTACATGTAGGACTCAATACTGCATTTGTAAACTGTCAGGCTGATGTTACAGCTTCCCTTTGATAGCAGGTTACCACAGTCTTCTACAGTAGTTACAATATCTTCAGGGTTTTTTTTTAATTAAACCCAACCTAACAATAAAATGCTTGGGGGAGCCTCAGTAATTACCCAATGCATGTTTTAGCAGTGCTGTGTGTTGCTTTGAAGCCCAGTGCTCTCAGTCTGAGAGTTACCAATGCTGAGGGATGCACAGGTTGCTGTGTATCACACAGAATTTACATCATATAAGTGCAGGGGAACAAGATGGATTCGGTTTTGTCTGTGCAAAAATGAATATACCAAAGAATGTCTTCATTTCTGGCTTTGAAAAGGAGTCTTCTTTCTTTTAACTAGTGTTACTGTGTCTTTTTCATTGTCTAACTTATAAGACTCAGCCCCTATTTACTCGTGACTGGAAGCAAATCAAAGTCCTCAGCTGGGCTGGGGATTTGCAAAAAAAGCCTTCAGCCTTTCTGCTGAAATATTTGTAGGTTTTTTATGCTTCTGTAGCTTTGGTTGCTCCTTTATCTATTCCTCAAGTTGAGCATCATCTCACCCAAGTGCAGTGATGACTGAGAGGATGTTTTGCAGTACTATGAAGGTTTTCTGGCCTGCAGACCAAGAGTTCCCCTTGCTCAGGTCTGTACAGAGGATGCTGCCTCTGATACTTCAGCATTCTCCACCTGCTTTGATAGCTGGGTCACCCAGAGACTTAATTATTGTCCTAGAGGGATTGTTCTTTGTTTAAAAAAATAGCAAAAAACTCTGGAGATAAATACTGCAGCAGATTCTGAATACCTTTTGCTACGCTCAGAAGAATCTCATTGCACGTGCAGCAAGTTCAAAACTTCAAATATTTTTAGGAGCCTTTAATTGATAACTCCTCATCTGTAGGTCTCCAGTGGAAAGGGTCTGATCCTGCTGGAGGAGCAGCAGGCAAAGTTTGGGAGTTTGGAAACTTTTTTCTTGTTTTCCTACTTAAAAAAAGACTCTCACTGTTAATGCTTTAAATGTGAGCAGACTTGCCACTGACCACAGGTATCAGTGTTGACAACTGGGAAAAATTATGAGATTTAAGGATTTTTTACCATAGTTCAAAAGCCATAGCCTTGAGAAGTCCCACATTCCATCTGCATGTACAGCTTTTTAAGGTAAGCAGCTAAATTGATAAAAATCCACTTCTTATTCTTCAAACTCTCTGTTGCTGTGTTCCAAAGGACAGGCAAGAGTCTGAAACTTCACTTTTCACTTCTTACTGGTGCCGACATTCAGAGAATGGCCCGTTGACTCCCATTTATGGCCTTTCCCTCATCCACTGCTTAAGGATTTTCTAAGAAAAAGTAATAATCATAGTTTCAAGGCACGGCACATGGAATTTTTAGTGTCCAAATTTTAAACAGTTAACAGTAGCAGCTCCAGTGTTGATAATTCCTGATATGCTAAAGCAGCCCAATGAAAGAGAGCTGTGACATTAGGTGAGGATGTATTTATAGCCTGGGAAACAGAATAGAAAGGAGAGGATGCTCTGCTCCATTGTTTTTTCTGCTTTCCTAGGAGAAGAAATTGCCTGGTAGGTGTGGGGGGCATCAACCATGTCTGTGTGCTCTTTTGGCAGCTACTCCAGTCTGTCACCATGGTCAGGAATCTGAGGTTTCCAGTGCCTGGGAAAGGAGCTGGACAGAAAGAGGACCCTTGGTTGATTCCACCTCAATAGTTTTTTATTGGCTGTATAACAACAACTTGGTCCTCTGTTAAAGAAGGTCTAGTTGTTGGCCTGTCACTCTCTGGAGAGGGTGACACATCCTTAGCGTTTCCAAGTAATGCCCAGTGAGAAAAAAAACATTGGTTTTGTCTAGGGAAAAGAAAAGGGGCTGTTCTCAGCAAAAAGGAAAAGGCACAAACCCGTTCCTTGCAAAGTCAAAAAGAGGTTTTTCCTGTTTCATTCAGGCTGCAAATGAGTGCAGGAGTCACATTGTGGTTAATCCCCACCACACTAGGAGAAGTCATTAGCAAGTTGAGCCTGATCCTGCAGTGCTCAGTACCCAGAGACCTCCAGCACCCCTCCGAACCAGGCCCTTTGTGGAGGTCTTGTAGAACATTGAGTTGTGCCAGACTTGCTTGTTTCTGCTTAGTTCATAAGAGGCCGTGTGAAAATTGCTTTTTTGTTTGGAGTCATGTGAGCTCTTCATCTGGTTTTGCCTCAAGATCACTGACTTTTCCTGAGCTCAATTGAAAGGAGTGAATGGGATAGGTGACAAAATGCAAAGTGGATTTTTGCTATATCAAGGGATGAACCCCAAAGCAGAAAGATGAACTTCCATGTTTTTTGATTTTTGTATGGAATATTGTACATAACAATTTTACTATGGAGAAAAAAAAATTACCTTAGAAATTGCAAAGTCAAGTGTTGGTGTATTAGGAAATAAAAGAAATGATGTTGTGCAGTTTTAAGTCAACATCTTTTATGAATATGATCATCTTGAGATGAAGGACTGCCTAATATTTTGTCAGCATATCTGCTTTGATCTTGTTAGAGCAGGGATAGGGAGCAAACACTGTGCAGGTATTCAATATTTGTTCTTTTTGTCAGCAGAGCAGGAACCTAATAATAATGGTAAGACAGAACATAAGAAAATGAACAAAGTTATTAATTTAATCAAGGCTTCTTCGGATGCTCGTGGTGCCTGTGGTTGTACCATCATGGTTTTCTTGATTATTTACATGTTCATTCATCCTCACAAAATTTCAAGAAGTTCAAATTATTCCCATTTTACAGAATGGGATCTGAGCTACAGAGAGAGTAAAAGTGCTAAGTGTGGGGGAGGGGGGCAAGACACTTTTTTAGCATTAAGGTTGCACAATTTTTATTCCAACAAAGGAACAAGAAAATGTATGAAAGCCAGCTTTGGCCAAATATTAATATAAAGTTACTTAATTGAAGACACCATGGTTGAAACAATAATTCCTATTTCATTCCAAACAAAACATTTTTTTTGTACACTTGCATGAATATTTAAGTGTTTAAAAAAAAAAGGCAGTAATTTTTGTTGTCTTTCCTCTAATGACTATTTAGAAAGGTCTCCTTTCTGTATTTTGTTGGCAAAAAATTGAATATATGTTTCACTTCCTTGAACGTGTTCTGTTCAGGTTGGGAACTTCACTGTCTTCTCTTGAGCTCACTCAGCCTTGTACAAAAGTTAAATAATCATGGAGTATGGACTAGGATTTAATATCTGGCTTCTCAAGGTGTTGCCACACAGGATGGATCATTCTGTTGGACAGGATCATTCTCTCACTGTCACAGTATTTATTGAGATGGTTCAGATTGAAAAGGTTGCCTGAGAATAATTGAGGAGAGACTATTCTGATGTTCGATATGTTAATAGTTGGACCATCCAGTACAGGCTTTGTGGCAGAGAAATAGCTGTTTATATAGAGTACTAACAGGAGAGAGGGAAAACTCCGACTGAGCCTCCTGCAGAGCAGCAGGAAGTTTGATAGCTCTGGAGTTCTCCTCGTAGCCTTTAGGCTAAAGGGGGGTAGGGAAGGTGGGTTTCCAACAAGAGGGTTGAGCTTTTTGCCTGTTTCCTGTCCTGGTCTCTTCTCTGAGTTTATGGAAATCAGCTCTTCATTCCCCACGTTTCTAATCTTAGTTCTCGGAAAGGTCTCTTCAGAGGGATCTAAACACCAGCCTGCTGCTGGGCCAGGGCTCAGCTATCTCAGTGATGATTTTAATTCCTCGATTGGTGTGTTAATCCCTGATCCATGCTAATGTCTGCATGGCATTTCCACCACAACTATCTAGTTTAGCATCATTCCTTATGATTACATCCAATCCTGCCATTCCCAAATATGGCTCCCACCGCTGTCCCTTCTTTGGGCAGTTCAGTTTAATCTCCTTTCTTGGGCAATTCATGGTCTTCTGTCTCTAAGTCAGTTTCCTACCTCCAGCCACCTAGTCCTGATAATTTTATCCAGCCAGTCGACTGCTTCCCAAAATTACACTTGGTCTCCAGCCTTAACTCCCTAAACAGTTTGCCTCTGCTCCCTAAATTCCTTGGCCAGCTAATCACAGACTGCTCTTCCTTCTGCTCATTGCTCCTCCTCCTCTCCCCATGCCTGTGTGCTGCTGGGAGGGCCTGTTCTCCTTGTCCAGACAGACTCACTCCAATTTATCCAGTCTCCCTAGTTTCCACTCCTCCAAGTGTTTTCTTCTTCCCAATGTTCTGTAAATTATGCAAAGTTAGTAAACATGCAGCTCTGTAGTATTTTTATGGAGGAATCCAGGAAGGTTTTATCCATCTCTTGATGAAGTCTGTTGGCAATGTGTGCATTTCTTTTTAGTTCAACTATAAAGCTTATCACAATAAATATTATTTTCTTATGCAGCCAAGAATTGCCATTAACTTTTTTGAAGCTAATCATCATAAAAAAACTCCTTTGTTTAAACAGTCTGGAACAAGTCTGAATAAATACACTTGTATCTGAATACAGGATTTTGTAATGGAAAGTTTTAAATAATAAAAACTTGGTGTTAGGAGACAACTTCATGTTTTGGAAAAATTAAAATGTTACCAACTCCTTTTCAGTAGTTGTACGTACCTAAGGTAGTAATAAACTTTTCTTTGATTGTGGAGGTACCATGAACAAATTTAATCTGTTATTTGCCTAGATATTTAGAGAAATATTTCACTATCTACTACTGAAGTGCATTTGGGGAATTTGTAACATTTGGTTGGTTCTTAAGTTAAAATATGGGAAAATTTTGGCCTGCAATGTGGCCAAAAATAGAAAGTACATTTTTGTAGCAAAGATCATACATGAGCTATTTAAAATATCACTTAGTTACAGATGTGTAAAAGTTCTAGCAAGGAAATTATTATCTACTCATAGTTGGAAAACATACACAGGGAGATGAGTGAGATACTTAAAACCTGACCTTTAGAAGCTGCTGCCTTAGACATTCAGTCTTGCTGAAGAATGGTAATTTCTTCTTTTTTAAGAATTGGGACCATTACAGATATTTTTATTATCGTTATTAACATAAGAAAGTGTGTCTAAAGACATGTATATATCTGTATATGCACTTTTTTCTGTTACAAGGAAAGAACTCTGTGAAAAAAGCACAATTTGCTTGCAGGGGTAAAATGAAAAAAGTCTAAGGTCTAAATTAGCAAAAACTTGGTTGTGCCATGACAGGTTTGGCCAAATCAGTCAATAGCAGCATATGCCAAAATAACCAGGCATGTTTCTTCTGGCTTTGCCAGGGGTTTAATTGGTTTCTCATAAGTTGTTGGTTTGTTGTGTTCGGGTTTTTTTTTTTTCATCTGCTTTTTTTTCTTTGTGTTTGTTTTGGTTTTTTGAGTTGGTTTTTTTTTTAATTTTTTTTTTGGTTATTTATGTAAGAAAAAAACCTCTACTGAAAGGCCTCCTTTTGGTTATATTTGGGTTTGTGCAATTGAAAAAGCGAACTCGTCCCCTCCTCTGTGAGTTATCTACAGCCTCCTACGAGTATCTAAGCAAACTTTAAATCTAGAAAACTACAAGCACGATACAGTTGGTGGCATTTGCTGCCTGAAAACAATTAGTCCCTCCTGTAACTCCCCTAAAGAAGAGAGGTCTTGCACAGGACGAGCTGAAAAGTTGCATTCATGTTTTACAGAGCTGCCCACACCCCAAGAACTATTTCCTTCCCTGGTTCCCCATGGGAATTGGATTTGCAAGATGAGATGTGCAAACAAATTGCATGTAACTCTCCCAAGACATATTTTTCCATACCTCTGGAATCCTTTAAATGTGCCTGTGGCCTTGTAAATAATAGCCTGTTATTTTCAGCTGTCCAAGAATGCATCCATTAGATTTTCTCTCCATTAGATTTTCCCCCTGTCTTGAAACTGAGGATCTGAAGGACTTTGGTGCAAGAGATTTTACAGCCACTCGAGTAATTGAAAACAACGTTGAAGAGCAGCCACATTCATCTTCTTGGCTATCTCAGCATGGGGACTGCATCAAGCACAGAGTTCCATGCAATTGAGCAAACCTCTATCTATTTTTGGCTCTTGAAAAAGTGTCATTACAAGAGAAAAAAAAAAGTTTAGACACATTTTAAAAGTGTTTTTTCTAAGTATGGCTTTGTAGATTCAGGGTATTAACAGAAAGAGTGGTTGCTTGGGGTTTTAAATCAAATTAAAGGAGAGATTTTCTTATGTGCAAAAAATTAGAGTGAACACAGGCTGGAAAAAACCAAACAACAAACCAAAAAAAGAACAGCGCTTTTTATTGTTAATTTTTTCACTATCTTCCATTACATTCTTATATAGCAGCAAAATTGTTTTGCTGTGCCAGGAGGACTTCCTGAGGAAGACTCACTACATACTGCTATGGAATTCTTACAAAAGAATATCCATCAGTGCAGGCCTTGAAACACACACAGTTGTCTTCTTTGTGGAAAGGGAAATAACTGATGCCTTTCCAAAGTCCCTGCAACAACTATTGTTTAATTATTTTAACTCTAACTATTGGTTTTAGTTCATAAATGAAGAACTGAACCGTTAGAATTTACCTGAATTTAATTAAGAATCATACTGTAGTTTGCAACTGGTATTTTATGAAGACCCAGGAGCTATAAATGTGGACAAAGAATTTGGGACCTCCCAAAATAACTCCTGTCTGTTTGCAACTTTCTTTTTGCTCTTTTGACCTGCAAGTTTTTCTTTATTGCCTTTTTCCCCTGCTTCTTTTCATGTCTTAGGGGTTTTTTTGTAACTAGGGTTTAGTACAGGGCCAGTGATTGTGAGAAATATGTTGACAGAGTAATTTTTTCAATTTTTTTTTTTTTTTTTTGCCAGTCAGGTAATGTTTTTATTTTGGTCTGTTCTGTGTGGAAGAGATAAAAGCTTACCATTACTTTTTACATGAGTTTGTAGCCAAGAGCTCACTATGAAAGACTGTTTTACAAGCTCATGCAACAGTTTGCAATATTTTCTGTCTGTAGTTCTCATTATTAAGGTTTAATTAATAGTGCATGACCAAGTACAGCTCTACAGACTGTCTAAAAGGCTCAACACAAATTTTGAGAGCCATCCATCTCTTCTGGGTGCTCTCAGTTGGCAGCTGGTGCTGTGTGCTGAGCTCATTTATGCCACTCAAGGTTAATAAAAAGAGAGATTTTTGTCACTGGATGACTCCTTCAGGGATGAGTAGAGGGAAAATCGCAAAAAGACTGAAGGATTCATTGGATATATTGAGAGAGTACCAAGAAACTCTAGAGCAGAGGTGAGTGGAACAGCACAAAGAAGTTATTTGACAGGATTAAACACTCAGGCTTGGTTAAGAAGAAGTTGCCAAGACTTCAGTGAAAGAGGTTGAAGGAAAATAGGTCAGGAATGGTTACAGACGTGGGGTGTTCTCTGTTTATCCATCACTCTCTGTCTCATACAGATAAACAAAAACATACACACATACAAAAATGAAAAAGGTAATATATGTATCTACATAGCAGCTGCTAAGTAATGCCACGTTATATTCAGATAATTTAAGTGCTGACTTTAATGAGACAAGGGTTGACACAAGAAATGTGTTGTCATTTACAATAACAAGTTTTAGAGAAAAATCTGCAGTGGAAAGTTTAATCTTACTTTTTCATTTAATGTGCATAGAAATGGGTAATAAATGGAACAACATTCAACCCTATCAGATAGTTAAGAAGAAGGAAGTAGGTTGAATAGCAGCAAGTATGGCTCAACTAGAAATAATTCATTGTGTTATGTGTAGGTCACACTAAATATACTGTAAGAGGTAAATATTTTAGAGCTGTGCAGCTCTAGCTGAAGGATCCTTGCTAAATGGGAGTTGTCTGTCTGCTACTTTGAGGAAAAAAAGCCAAGTGTGGAACTAAGTGGATTTCCAGAAATTAAATCTTACACTTTGAGAGAAATTTATTGGAGATTCTTTAATGTATAACCTATAGATTATCTTCTAAAAGCTGAAATACTTTCTAATCATTGAAAACTGATGGCTGGAGAGTACAAGCAGCTACCCAGGATAATTTGTAGCACTTTTAGAAACTGATGGATGGTATATTTTCTATTTCAGAGTTTACATCAAACCTCGAAAAGAGAGGTTTGTACAGTGCACAGGGTCTGTATCCCTTGCCAGTTCTGGATATATAACTTTCAGAAAAGTCGAAGTGTCAGCCCATGTTCACCTGCAGAGAAAGTTTGGCACCCATACTCTGTTCATTTCACATGCTTGTAGTGACTAAATCTGCTACAAATTCACCAGGAGTTTGTGTTTGTTTAACTTAATAGTTGTATCCACGCTTGTTCTGGAGGTATTTCAGGGATAACCACACTGCTGCACTGGTAAAAAACCTGACACAACCAGCTCACTTTTAGTTTCCTAAGTACTGGACTAAGTATTCCTAAGTATTAGGGGAAACAAGAAAGCCTGAACGAAAATGCCTTGAAAAGAAATTGTTCTTTTATCAGAGATATATGTCCTCTAAATGGTATTAACACTGTCAATTCTTGCCCATGTCATCATCTGAGCTCCTCAGCAGAGGAAGCCAAAGCAGGGTTCATGCACTGGCTAGTGGTGCAGTGGGTCTGCTGAAAGCTTTTCCCCTTCATTCCTGCTAATTCCAGCTTGTATTTTTTGGAAGCAAGTAAGATCAGAACCAATCTAATATGCAGCCTGAGTCACGTCTTGCCATGTTTTGATGTTTCTTTAGGTGATGCAGTGGTCAGGTGATGCACTATAGGAGTAGTACCCAGCTCTGGAGTCCCCAGCACAGGGAAGACATGGACCTGTTGAAGTGAGTTCAGAGGAGGCACCGAGCTGATCAGAGGGATGGAGCAGCTCTGGTGGGAGGAAAGGCTGAGGGAATTGGGATTATGACCTAATTGCAGCCTACCAGAACCTGGGGGGAGCCCGCAAGAAAGAGAGAGAGAGAGAGACTGTTTACAAGGTCCTGGAGTGACAGGACAAGGGGGAATGGCTTCAAACTGGCAGAGAGCAGGGTTAGATTGGATATTAGGAAGCAATTCTTCCCTGGGAAAGTGGTGAGACCCTGGCACAGGTTGCCCAGAAAAGCTGTGGATGCCCCATCCCTGGAAAAGTTCAAGGCCAGGTTGGATGGAGCTCTGAATTTGGTCTAGTGAAAGCTGTCCCTGCCCACGGCAGATGATCTTTAAGATCCCTTCCAACCCAAACCATTCTAGGATTTTATTATACTCTGGGCCTTGCAGTTATAAGGGTTATCCCTGCTCAAATATATGTTCTCCTCCTATAAAAGGGAGAGGTGTCCCACATATTTTTGTCCAAGTCCCTTATCAGGGGATGATTCTTCTAACAAGAATTTTCTTCACACTGTTAATTTTTGCTCAGACAGTGAAGCTCAGAAATTTGTCAGTTATCTTTTAATATGCAGTCCTGTAATGCATAGAAGAGGCTGTTTGATTTATGTATGAAAAATTATTCCCAGCTTTGATATTGCTGTTGCATAGAATGTTCTTTACCCATTGTCTAAGACAATATTGTACCATTCTTTAAGTTTTGTGTGTCAAAAGATAATGAATCACACCAGAGAAGAGAAATCCTGGAAAACAGTACAAGTAAGAAATACAATAATAAATTGACTAGAGAACTAACAAGACTCTTTTTAGGTTCATTTTATTGAAGGGTAATTTTTCTTTTCACTTTGTCCTATATGCAATATGTATATTTTTAGTAATAAGTTCTGAGAAGCTTAGAAAGTAAATCACTAGCTTTTTGTTTCATAGAGTTTTATATTTAGCATTCAGCATAAATTTTGTTAAAGTTTATCATATAAGTAAGTGGAGAACACTGTCTCAGAACTTTAGCATTTTGTGTGCTCTGTTGAGTTCTTTTAAAAGTCTGTGTTCCTTCTAAGCTGTTTCTTTTTCACCTGTGCAGTTGTGCAGTCTGGATGCATGGATCAGCCTCTCCCAGATTAGGCAACAATTAGCACAGATTACACAACAATTAGCACAGATTAGACAGTCACAGGGAAATGTTACAATTTCCCAAGGGCATTTCAGCATGGGAAAGCTTCTGTGCTGGTCAGCAGAGTGTAGTGGTTTAATAGGATGAAAGGAGTGATTTTGCTACCTGAGAGATCCCTTAAAGCTTCTTGAGATAAGGAGAGTCGAGGGAATACAAACCCGAGCAGAGAAGGGAAGAGTCAAGTGAGTCTCAACATTAAATTGTCAAGATTCTCTGTGAGATGATGGAAAAGCTGCAGTGACTCAGACAAGAAAGAGCAAATGCTGCTGGTGGTGAAAGAACTCCAAACAGCTGTTTCTAAGCTTTCCTACAGTTGCATGGCTGGCTGATCAATATAATGTGTCACAAACATTAGATAAGCAGCTGCCTCTGACCTCTGTGACAAAAAGAATGTCACTTTTTAATTTCTTGTGTGTCTCTGGCAAACATTTCAGCCTTCCAGTGTGTCTGCAAGTACTGCAATGATTCTGGTGTTATGAGTGAAGCTGATTTTATGGCTGCTAACCAGTTGAATAAGCATCTGACAGTGTAACAATTCCCAGTGTGGTTGTTGTCTTCATGCAGATGTTTATCAGAGCCTTGGATGCTGGCAGCTGTCTGGCCTAGCCCTTCAAGCACCCACAGAGGGTTCTGGAACATGGAATCTGAATCCCACCATTTTCAGAGTTCAGTAATATCTGCTCGAGTTTCTGCATGTCAGAAACTGTATTTGCACAGGATCCTTGGATACATTTGGGTATGAAAGACTCAAATAAGTTTTCATAGAAACTAGAGAACATTGATTGCATAAAGTGCAATGAGAGAAGGAAACACGACAGTTTAGAAAACGTGTCTTTAGAAGAAAACTTAAACTCACTTTCACGTAGGAATGGAGACTGTCTTAAAGATGTGAATACTTTTCTAGTAAAAGTAGAAATCTGTGCAGCACTGATACTCAAGTATATTATGCTTTTTATAGAAGGAGCTCAGCAGCAAGTTTCACAAGGTAAATATGGACTAGGTCTGAAAACACAGCAGGGATGGAAGGAGCACACCAAAACATAAATTAAGAAAGGCCATTCTACAGTAGCACCAGTTAGCGGCATCATTTTGTTGTCCTTTCATCCCCCACAGAATACTCTGAGGACAGAGTCTGGCTCAGAGTAAAAGGAAACATTGCCACCTGTGTTCCTGGCTGGGCAGATGCAGATGGAGAAATGACCTCAAGAGGTTGTTTTGGGTGGTGTTTGTTTGGGTTTTTTTAAAGAAAAGTGTCTTGGACACTGCTCCAAATCAGAGAGGGAACATGAAGGGACCTTCCTCAAATAGATTGAATCTGTTCTTCAGCTTTCCAAATCATGAAATAATGCAATAAGTACCCCAGCACATTCCTTTCAACGATGTGTTGGCAGCTAATAATCCTCTTCCTATTCAAGAGCCGGGTACAGCTCCTCACAGTGGAACACTTGAATAAAGACACTCTTTCTCAGGAAAATGCAGTGTTCTCTCAGCCAATAATACAGTGCCATGAGCTCTCAGAATGTTTGCATTCAAATTTGGATGGAAAGGTTGCTTTTCAGCTAGGAGTATTCAGGAGTAGCAGTTATCTCCCAATATGCCCCTCTTCAGCAATTCCAAAAACAAAAGAGGCCCTTCTTCCTCTCAGATGTATTGAGCTACTAAATTGAAAGGGGTTTTAGTACATCCTCAAACAAATTAAAACCATTTTCAGTAAGTGTATAATACCTATTGAAATAATTTCCTCATGGGATTTTATCTTTGTAAATTTTGCTAGGGGTACATGTGCAATGATATTAATTGAGAAACCAGAGGTAACCCTTAGCAACAGTATATTCCTGGGATGTAGGTGACTAAAGGTCCCTTGATGTTGTCTAGTTTCTTGTTAGGTGTGTTATTTTATGTTTACCCAAAGTATGCTGAAATTTACTTTATGTCTGTGTTATGTCTTCCTGACTGGCCATTTTTATTTTTTTTAACCCACACTTATATTTAGATTCAAGTTAAACTTAAGGCTTACAATATGTGGTGCTATCAGCAGAATAAATCCACACTGTAGTAATAGTGTCGTGATTTTGTTCAGTCTAACTTAAAGAACCTTATGACTAAACCTCAGCATTTCTGACAGCCACCCTTCAGAGATGTGTCCTATTATTCCATTTTAAGTTATCTTTTTTTCATTAGGCTACTGCAACTTTTATCACTTTTCTTTTGTGTTATATGTAGGAAGAAGAGAAAAATCTTCCTCCAATATCATTCAATCAATTTAATTGTGTGTGACCAGAGGCAGTGAAACCTTCAAGCAGAGTGTCTTTGGGTGCGAGACACATTGCAAAGCCACTCTGGTTGGGATTTAATATTCTACTTGCAAGCAAAATATCCTGTGTAGAATTAATGCTTTGCTACGACTGAATCAAAGCCCTTGCTCTGGTTTGAGTTAACCTTTGCTTTCCAGACCCACCCTAACAGCAGTGGAGTTTGTTTGCTGCAATATTCTGCTCAAGATGTTCAAATGCCACCAGTGCTTGGCTCCTTTCCCAGGCTGCTGGATGGTTCAAGGGACTGAACTGCTGCGTATTTTTAAACAGCAAAACAACACCCCCCTCATACAACAACAACAACAACAAAACAAATTCGATACCTACAATAAATATTTTCAAAATCTCATCAGTTTCTATTTTCAAGGAGATTCCAAAGTAACTAATGATTTTTGTCTTCAGTGCAAGACAAATCTTTCTCACGGTGATGTTTCACGTGGTCTCATGTTGTTGCCAGCAAACTCTGCTTAAAATGGCTTGTACTAACCAGTGATTTTATGTTCTGTAGTAATTCAAATGGTTACCTACAGCTGCCTTCAGTTTGTTGTACTGGCACTCATAGTGGCTTTTATCTATCAAGGAATATTGTTGATTTTTTTTTTTATTTCTTTAAAAAAGTGGCAGTAATGAATTCTAGTGATTGAAGTTTCAAGGCATTTCAATGAATAGCTGTTGAGATACTTCTCATTTAATTATGAGTATTTTACTTAGAGATATTCAGCTTTAGTAAGTCTGTATGTATAAGGACAGTTATTTCTTTTCACCAAAGTATGATGCAAACCAGCTGAACTACAGAACTCACTATAGACTTCTATTCTTCAAATGCTTGTCATTTGAAAACAGAGAGGAGAGCATTCAATGCTGGTTTTATTGCTCTTGTTCGTTCTGTGCATTCAGAGTTGAGGAGAACAAAGTAGTGTAGGGGACTTGCAGGGCTGGAGAAGAGGAGGAAGGCCTAGAGGAAGCTCCACTATCTTTTATTTTTTGTTGTCTGTGTGATTTATGTAAGGTCATGGCAGCTTTTGGATCAAAGCAGAACTGCTGAGGAGCAAAAAGCTGTGATCTGACCCCTGACTACCCCAACCTCACTTCTTGGATGCAGGGCAGAGTCATGTATTTTTAAAATGCTCCTCCTTTTTATTTTATTTAAGTTGAATAATAAAAGAATAGGGGCAGATATCTACTGTCAGACTTAACTGAGGCCTTGTGAGAAGAATTTCATATTCTGATTGCCTCCTCTTCTCAAAACCAGCATCCGCTGCTGCTGTTCCAGAAGGTTTCAGCAGGAGAGTTTGGGAGAGCTGTGTTGTACCTGCTGAGGAAATCACTCCTGGCCTCTGGGCAAGACTTTCTGCTCCTTGGATCTATTCTTTGCATACTTTGTATGTTATAGTTTAATTATAAGTTCTGGACTTGCTGTAGCAAGGGAAACACTAACCCTTTGTTCTGCTCGAACAAAGAAAATGCAAAACAATTTACAGCGCTTCAGTGTAATTAAATACTCATTATGGTGCCAACAGTTCAAGCAGATTGGCACCACGTGTCTTTTTTTAAACAGGAGCAGCAGGGATAATTATGCTGAGGCTATCAATTTGCTATTTACTTTCTATGACACTCTTTATAAAAGTAACAGGCCGAGATTTCTGAATGGGTAAAGGAGGTGTCTCTGATATTTGGGACTTCTCCCAAAGCATTCAGAAAACCCTGAGCATTGACTCGCTGCAGGGAGCTCCAAGAAGCTGATGCAGAGAAGAGCAACAAGGATGATGAAGGGACTGGAACACAAGTCCTGTGAGGAGAGGCTGAGGGAGCTGGGGTTGTTCAGCCTGGAGGAGGCTCAGGGGAGACCTCATCACTCTCTACAGCTCCCTGAGAGGAGGGTGTAGCCAGGTGGGGGTTGGTCTCTTCTCCCAGGGAGCATCAGTAAGACAAAAGGGCATGGTGTTAAGCTCTGCCAGGGGAGGTTTAGGTTGGATATTAGGAAGAAATTCTTTGCAGAGAGGGTAATCAGGCATTGGAATGGGCTGCCCAGGGAAGTGGTAGATTCTCTGTTCCTGGAGATTTTTAAGAGGAGACTGGATGTGGCACTTAGTGCTGTGGTCTGGGAACCGAGGTGGTAGCAGATCAAGGGTTGGACTTGATGATCTCAGAGGTCTTTTCCAACCCAGCTGATTCTATGATTCTGTGATTTTATGATCTTCATCTCAAGCCTTCACTGCAAATTTTATTCTTAAAGGCAAAGATGTCTTTTGGTGTGTGAAACCCTTTATTCGTGAGAGAGAGAGTAATAACATTCATTTATGAGGAAGTCGTTATCAGGGTAAGAATTGAAAGGACTGGCTGCTGAACTGGGTTACTTTGACAGCTGGACATGGGATATGGTGCAAATTTAAACTCATTCTGCAAGTTCTGCTGCTGGGGGGTTTGTCCTGTCATGGGTTCTGTCATGAAGTTCACCCCTCCATGATGTGACAGTGTCTCCTGCAGAGGATCCAGGCTGTTTGAACTGGCTCATGTCCCCCAGCAGCGCAGCAATATCCATGGAATACGTGCTTCAAGCAAGCAACTCCTGGTACTGTTTAGCCCAGGCAGAGCTGTGTTAACTTGGCTCTACAGCCAAATTCCTCCTTAGCACTGATTTGTTTTACTTACAGCAATCTGACATGTGTTCACACCCCCTTATTCTGGAATATAAACTCTACTCATGTTTAGGTGCACACATATATAAACAAAAAGCCATAAAAAACCTGGTTTGATTAAAACATGAGGAAGTTTGTTCATTATTCTTTCATAATGACAATAAAACTAGATGACAAAGGTTTCCACTTCACAATTTTGTTTTGGTTTTCTTTTTCATCTCAAAAAAATATTATTTATAAGGTAGTATGTGACTTCAAAATGAGAATTAGAAACTTTTTAAGCAAAGCAAGAATTAAAATTCTTTAGGATGCCCCTGCCTGTTTTATGAGTTTCTCTTGCTTAATCTGTTTGTAAACTTCAAGCTGAGTTTGTGCCAATATCTTTCCAACCTGCATCCATAGTCAGTATATTAATATATTGTATTATGTTGAATAATAAAAGAATAGGGGCAGACATGAGAGTTATCTACTGTCAGACTTTTCTTATCATATTATGCCACTTTTTGTCTTGGTTCTCTTGGAAGTAACACCCTATTCTAGGTGAGCTTAGAATTCCAGGACTTCTTTTGCTTTTTGAATGGGAATTTGTAAAGAGGGTGGACTTAATCCTAAATAAAATTCCACATGATATCATCTGTCAAACATCTTAGGAGATCTTGAATGTTCAAGTATCTCTTTCATCAGCCTTTCTGTATAATTATGATTCAATAATGTTATTTTCAATTCTAGCAAATACAAAATATGCTTCCTCTTCTTGATTAAAATCTACCCTTCATTAAAAGCTGCTTCTCTTCATTTTTGCCTGCATTTTGATGACAGTACTTCAGGTTCTTTGCAGGTCTTGGCTGGCTGAGGGTGTTCTATGCTAGAACACTTCTCTTCCCAATTAGATGGTGGCAGAAGCTTTGAAGAATAAAGCTATTTATTGGATGAGGAGGAAATATGGCTGAGGTGACAATGATTTTACATTTAAGCAGATAGCACTTTCTAGTGGAAAAAATTTGAGTTAACCCCCTGCCCTTTCCTTTTTTCCTCTTTTTTTTTTTTTTGACTGGGAAGATCTTCCTCTGTGTTCATTGGCAAATAAGGAGACAAACCTTGGGCTTTAGGGTTTGGGGGTTTTATTTGTGGTTTTTTTTTTCTTTAATTTGTTAAATTCTGTCCTCCCTCAGCCAAGCAGGAAACTTTTAGGACATATGTTACGAACATTTGTCCGTGCCCTGGGACTGCATCAGGAGCAGCAGCTGCAGCTCTTGGAGTGTGTGAAAGCCAGCACAGGTTCTGCAGCATCTGCAGAGCCTCCTGAAAGACCTTGGGGGCACTTAAATCTTTTCATTTCCCCACGACGTCACCAGGTGTTGGTGTCTCTCCATCCTTCTGCTCCATCACTAGAGGCAGGTGGAGGAACTTCCCTTCACCCTCAACCTGCTGCTGGTGAAAGAGAAGAGAACCCCACCAGATTCCTCCTTAGGAAGCCCCAACCTTTATTTTAGGAATATTGTGATCATATTTTATATCCCTGATATAAAATATTTTTATATTAATATTTTATATTTTATATGCCTGGAACAATAACTGAGTCAAATACAAAAGGAAGAACTATTCCATATGGATAACTATGGGCTGAACCTTTTTAAACTTAATGCTCAACTTTTATCCTAAATGTGTTTTACTGCAATGAAAGCATCTGTATTCCTATATACACATGACTTATACTTATAACACAGCCATTATTGTAGGGTTTTAAACTCTATCAGAGTACCAGTGAAATTCAGTTAATTTGTTTTCACCCACATAATGGGAGGGAGATTAGTGCAAGTCTAAAGTCCCTGAGGTTGTACAGATACCTTGTAATATGGATTTCAGAGAAAACCTTGCTCAGTATAATTTCTGTGAATTTGAGTGTTGAAAACTTTTATGGGAATGTGTCTACGTGTGCATCTGTAGCTTTGAGTTGTTTAAAAATGTTTGGGTGTTTCCAAATCTCCAAGTGTATGGAATTTAAATCCATATCAATGTCACATACCAGTTAAATCTTAATTTTAATTGTTCTGGAAAATCGAGATTCCTCAAAAAAATATTTTAATTATCTCTAGCATTTCTTTCAGGCTTGAAAATTGAAAAATCTCAGGTGAATTCATCAAATATTGAGTGTTATGGGGTAAATTTTGGCTCTTGCTTATAACCTTTTCATCCATACAACCAGGACTACTCATATTTTATTTAGAGGCTGGTAAATAATTGACATTTTGTTTAATCTGAGTGTTTATTTCAAGTAAAAAAGAAAAAGGATTGCTCATACCCCAGAGAAGAGCATCATTCTTATATAAGAAAATCACTCTCTCAAATAAAATGCTAGTTCAGATTTCTGTAAATTAGAATTTAATTCACTTGATTTTTCAGTTCCCATAATATTCTTTAACATACCCAACCCCCCCAAACAGCCTCTTCACTCTCTCTCTTCACCTTATTTCCTAAGTTAGTAAATACTTTATCCCCACACAATGACCTGTGAGGAGTGTTCATTAAATACAAAGACTTAGTTTTTTTAGAATTGACTGGCTAGTTTTTCAAATAATAAACTTAATACATATTTCTGATGACCACTTTTTACAAAATAAGGGCTTGCTTTTGGAATATTAACATTTTAGAGTTGGCATTTCCTAAACAAAATGTCTGGAAAACATCATGATCTTTGACAGTTTTGAAAAGATATATTTTAGTATTATAGTTCCTATTACAAAAGAAAATTAATGAAAGTAGATGTTAAAAAGTAAAAATAAAGGTTGAAATTTTTTTTTCTGGAAAACCAGTAAAATTGAAAAAAACCCCATTTATTAACAAAGTCTTTTATTCTTGGCTTGTGTATGGTGGCAATTATTTCAAACAAATTTTTTTCTTTGACTTTATAAAAAGCTGTTTTAAAATCTTTTGTATTTTGTTGCTGAGCCGAAAAAGTTAAACTTTGTAAGCAGATACAAAACCCACCTGAAATATTCAGTTTTTATCTTCTCTCTTCCTTTCCACCTCGACGTGGTGCATTTTCATAGGCAGTAACTAGAAGTCCTTGTTTGAAATTAATCTCGTTTTATCCCAGCGCTGGTTTTCTTCAAGATAATCATCTTTTCCTCTCTTTTTTTGTTTTTTTTCCCCCTTGAAAGACGAAGGGTGTTGGCGATTTCTGATGGAATCGAACACATTGGGAACCTGCGCTGGGAACTCGCCCTGTGCCTCCTCGCTGCTTGGACTATCTGCTATTTTTGCATTTGGAAAGGGACAAAGTCTACTGGAAAGGTGAGGTTAAAATCCTGAAAATTATATATGATTCTTGTTCTCCAAACCTGTGTTGTCCTTCGTAATTATTTAAATCCAAACAGTGGAATTCCACATGCTGTCAGCAACTATACTTGGGGGTGTGTAAATTGTAAAACTAATTGTAACCGAGAATCAGTCATAGATTTTAGATTGTTTTGTTTCTCTTGCTTTCATGACTTGCCTTTTCCCTAATTCTGTCAGGTGAGGCTGGTTGGTTTGGTTTTGTTTTATATTTTGATTTAGCAGGTGGCATTACTGGCCAGTCCTTGAAGCCTGAAATCAGCACTGGGCCGGGTTGGTTTCTGTACTCAACGTACGTAAAATTTGAATTTTGCTTCACGCTGACAGGAGTTCAAACTCTCAGTCACACAAAAGAGTCACTGGGAGTTTCAACACAGAGGGAATTCAGAAATACAAACGGAACACCAAAAGCAGAAATAATGAAAGCACTCAAAGGCAGATAAAGATGGACATGTTATGGGGGAAAAAAAGAAGAGTATTTGGTAGTTTTTGAGTGAATGCCATTCAGTGCTGGACACCCAACAGAGAGACACTGGTTCCCAGCCTCAGCCAGTCACGGGATGATGGAGAGGTTGCCCCTGGAGTAGTATCAGACAGAGCTCTGAGTGGAATCTATGAATAATCAACTACATGCAGGAAAAGAGACAGTTCTAGAGGGAGGATCTAAAAAAAGCACTCATGTTTCTCATGTGGGAACCAAAGGATACAGGGAAAAAGCTTGGTGGATTGCAGCATTTTGTACATTTAATTTTCAGTTGTGTGTTAGTTTGGAAGGTGTGGTTGGACTTTTTTTTTTTGTTTCGGTTTCAGCGGCCTACGTTTGTAAATTTGAAAATCTTTGAAATGTAGTGGCTTTTTTTAAATTTAGAAAACGTCAGAGAGAAACTTTTCAGCTTTGTCAAACACACACACATCTTTCATACTATCAGAATTTTGGCTGAAACCAATTGCTGGATTCTGTCTGTGTTTGCCAACTGTGTCAGTCAATCTGGTGCTGCGTTTTGCACACACAGGTTTCTGCAGCCCACTTTCATCAAGTCACTGCAGGAAAAATGCTGAGAAAGACTGTCTAGGGATATGTAGGAGCATGAATAGTTCAGAGGAGAGAGGGGGAAAGATCCTAAAGGGAGGAATATAGAGAAGCAAAAGCGATATAAGGGAATGACAAGATAAATGTCCACATGTCTTTGACGTGTGGGCTCCGGGGAGGGACAGAAGTGCTTGGGACTGGTCTGAGGAGCTGAAGTCTGGCAGGGAAGAAATAAAACTGAGCAAAACCGATTTTGGTTTGGTTTTTTTTTTCCATCAGAAAGAATGTCTGAAGATGGAGGTCTATTCTACCATAGTATAATGTGACCCAGGGGGGCAGAGGAAAACGTGTGGTGTGGCTGCACATGCGTGCACGCACGCAAGGCTGAGCAAAGCTGCTCTGGGCTCCAAACAGGAGCGTGGGGAGAGCTCCTTTGCTGCTAGGAAGAAGCTGTGGTGATCTTAAAAAAAGATATATTTTACATTTCTGCGGTTTATTTTCCACATTTTATCGTTAAGGCATGAGATTCCTTCGGTTCGTACCATTTCCTCAGAAATAGATCTTGGATCTTGGAAGTAATTAACCTGCTTGACCTTTTATTTTTCCCTTTTTTTTTTTTCTTTTTCTGATAGCTTAGCTAAAACCTCAGCTTAGTGGTAGGTGGAATAAATTCTATGTGATTTCATCTTATCTCAGTATGATTTTGATAACCATCTTTCTGATGAGATCAGGAGAAACAGCCTGAGAAAGAGATGTGTCTTGCCCACTTAAGCTTTTCAAGTAAGCAGAAAAAAACACAGTCTTGCATCAGAAATGCGAAGAAAATGGAATTAATGTCCAGTGTTCAGCTTCAGAGGCCTCAAGCTTAAAAAATTTAGATCAGGGTTCTGTAAGAGGTATACCCATCATATATTTGCACTCTTTAAATCAGTTTGATGTGGGCAGCAGTTCTGTTTCCAAGCTCCTGAGGAATCAGACTGATGGATTCCCACATTCCTTAGGATACACTGTGGTATTCACCAGTCTGCCTGTGCAGAGGGTCCATGGCTGCTCAAGAAATATGCAGTGAGGGGCTTTCCTAGCCAATACTGATCATTTCTTTTTCCAGTTCCATTCCTGTCATTAGTAAAGGAAGCTTTTTACTGGATGAATGTGTGACATTGCAATTTGTTTCCAGCAATGCCTTTTTTTTTCCCCCTGGACATAAGTTTACTGTTTAGATGTATTTAAGAATTTTAGTGTTATTGCCACTTATTACAGCCAAAGTTACTGGAAATCTGTGCCATGTCACTGCCCTTCCAGACCAGCTATACAGAGACAGCAGTTGGGTGTTGTGGACGCTAAAAAGAAATTAAATGTTCCAAAACATAAATAATGGAGCAGGTTTCTGGGCTGCAGTTTCCATTTCTGATATATTGGGATTTCTGAAATTCATATTTAAGCTCATCCAATCGTAGCCCTTCCCTCTAAATTGAATTCATTACGTGCTCATTTCCAGGAAACATTTAAAATTGACTCCTGGTTTTTTTATCATAATAATAAAAATGGGTTTAGACTGGCCTGTTAAATTAGTGATATACTTAGACTGGATTGAATAATTTCAATGAAACAACAAATTTATTCAAAGCATACTCAAAGTTTTATCACCTTTGGAAACATTTTCAAAGGAAGGTGTCTGTGGGACAGAATGGAGAGAAAGGGGACAAGGGAAACAGAAGGGTAATGGAGAAGGTGAGAGAGAGATTCATCTTTACACCATTGTGCTCTCTGAAATATTCAAGAAGCGGATTTACTCTTTTTCCTTTTTTTACTCTGCATCCTAACACATGGTGGAAAAAAACCCCCAAGCCTTAAAAGCTTTCATAAAATAAATCCATCCTTTTCCAACCAGCACTATCACAAAACTCATCTCCTCAGACTATCAATATTTAATATTTTAAGATATTTAATATGTTAAATGTAACATAAAGTTTAACTCCAACTGAAGTGCTTATGACACTCTTAACAAGGTGTTCCAAACTTTGCCATTACTGTTCCTGAAATTCATTACTTTCTCACAAAGCACTTCAGCTTTTACATTCCAGCAGATGTGGAATATCAGAATCATTTCAGGTGATTCTGGCAGCTTTCAGGTGAAATATATCTGTGCCCTTTCAGAAGTTTTTGCCCTCAATTATTCAGTCTTGGTTATTTGTATGCTGGCTTTCACATTGAAAATGTTGCACAAATGCAAAATGCAGGGTCTTTGAATGAGAAAGTCAAATTCAAAGGGGGAAAATGCGACAATGTAAAGTTATCATAATGTGATATGTGTGTTGCAACTTGCCAAGATTATCACTTTCTGATATTCATCTTGTGGAGAAGTGTTTTCAGTAGGTGGAATCAAATGCTTCCAGAGATGAGGTAAGAACTGTGCAGAAGACTGAAGGAAGTTAATTTGCTAAGGGTTTAAATTATTGTTCCAGTCTGTGATTATTAGGGCTTGGTTTAGTATCTTATTTTTCTAAAATATTTTTGATTGCTAGCCAGGACAATTCTGAGTATTCCTGTAATGGACATCCCCCATAGTTGCTGAGCCTTGCTAACATATAAAATCAATAAAATCCTCAGGTATAAGGGGACCAGTTCCTTTATGGATCTTGACTATCCATTTTTTTAATTTAACTAAATATCCTAGTGCTTTAAACTTTGAGAGAGGAGTGGCAGAAGCTGGTAATGTATTTTTCCTAAATTGCTTACTGAAGGAAGTAATTTTCATTTTTTCTTTTTTTTCTTTTTATTTTCACGAGAGTATGAGAGTTTTTTTCAGGCAATGATCATTCCACTGAGCTCATAGTCACACCTCACTTACAGCAGCTTCTGCCTAATTCCTTTTGACCTGAGGAGTCAGCTGGACTCAGAAAGGCATTTTAAGTCTGTCTTATTCACCAGTCCATTCCTTTCTCGCTCAAGAATCTTGGTTACTTTTTGGATGCATCAACACACCCCTGTCTCCTGCTGATATTCCTAGTTTGAAACCCTGTCAGGGACTTGCATTTATGGAATCACTAAATTATGCAGGTTGGGAGGGATCTTGGAATGTCTCTTGTCCAGCTTCTTGGGCAGAGAAAGTTCAACACTGAACTTGGAACAGTCATCTTAGTGCTTGACTGTCTGCACCTTAAAATCCTCCAAGTTCAGAGATTTCTCATGTCTTGGGGCAACCTCTTCCAATGCTTAATTCCCTCATGGTCTGAGTCATTAATCACTTCTTGCCTACATGTGGGTTCATTCCAATATTTAATTTTTTTACTGAATTATCCTCTTTCTTTAATACCTCATTATATTTCTGTTATTCACTCCAAATCAACCCCCGCTTTTGTATCATCACTGTTACTACAGAGCATGGCTTTGAGTGTCTCTAATTATTGATGCCCACAAACTGACTTGAAAATACTTCTATATTAACCATCTAAATTAATAGACTCAAGAAAAAAAAAGTCCAGTTTTTTTTCCTAGACAGCATTACTGTCCTATTCCTGAATGGGAACAACATCTAATCAGTATTTAGTGTGTCACACAGACATGGGACAACTGAACAAAATTGCTCATGTATTTATATTCTCAAAGCATGATGTGCTTCAGCTCAATGCTGTATGAAGGAGCAGCACTTCTGCCTGCTCTGTAGATGAGGAAGGGTTGAATCAAATGTGTTAAAAAGTAACCCACAGTCTTGCTATAATTTTCAAGTTATGGGTATTAGAACATTTTACCCCACCCACAGCATCTTAATGTCTGTTGTAAAACTGTAGATCAGGTTTTGTCACTTTGTGCCTCAACACAAAGTCAGCATATTCTGATTTGAAGTGTTAAAAGAACATTGTTTGTACTGTCAGGATTTTATTTGGTATTAGAACATCACACTGTTTGTATGACCACTAAGACCAACACTCATATAATTTTGGGGTCTTTTTGAATGGGTTCCAATTAGTATCATAAAGATAATCCTGTACCAGAGCTAATCCTAAATAGTTCTTCCACATTGTTTTGTACTTGCCCATTGGTTGCTGGCCAATATGTGATGAGAAATCCTTCCCACATTACCAGGATCATCTCAAGGAGGGAAAAATCTCATAGGGATCCATTCCTCAAATTTTTCTGGAACTGATCTGCGTCCTACACAGACAGACTTCCGTAATTAATGAATATTATTCTATTCTGACTTCTGAAACTTTTGATCCTTTCTCATTTTTGGTGTTCAGTTCCCTGAAGTTCAAAAGAAACAAAGAAAACATCCCTCTGTTTGAGACTCACTCAAAAACTTTTTAGGATTAGGATCAGCTTACTCACTGGAAAGCTGCATGAAGTAGTAAGAAAATCAGATTTATGAAAAAAATAAAAATAAAAGAACGGAAAACACCAAAGCCATAATACAAGTGAATAATTTTTTCAATCCTGACTAGAAATAATGCTGAAATCCTTCCATAGGCCCCCAAACAAGATTTGTTTTTCAATGTGATGAAGTTTTCAAGAAAGTGCAAAAAACCTCCAGAATTCAAGCATGTCATCACACATGTGATATGTGTATTGAAATGTTTTAAAAGAATTTAAAGCCCTTTCTTCACCACTTATAGAAGCTTCATTTTGCAGCAAATGACATTCCAGTAATTGACAATTAAATTTAAGGAACTGAAAATAAAAATGGGGTGTTTTTTTTCTACTGACTGACTTGCAATAAAGTCATCACATGTTATTGTTAAAAAGGGGGGAAAAAAAAGGTCATGCCGCTCAAAAGAGTAATTTTCTGTTTGAGAACTCATCCTACTATTAGAAAGTGTTAATTTTATGTTGTTTCTCCACTTGATGTGCTTTCCAACTCCCACGGAGGGGGGGGAGGCTGAGAAATCCAGAGGGTGCTGCTGAAAGGGGAGATCAGGAATGTTGTAGACCTGGAGCTAAAAGCTGGGGATGTTGCTCTAAAACAAATCATGATTTTTTTTTAGCTCATAAGAAACCTTGGAAATGTCTTACACACTGTCTCATGAAGCTTCTGACATTAATATGGTTCTGTCTGTCACTTCCTACCCCTTTTCACTCTGTAGCTCCTCTCTCAACCAGAGGGCACTGCTGGGAGGTTTCATCCCTTCAAGTGCTCCATGAGAAAAAGCACTGACACAGCTCCTCTCTCTGCATAAACATGAGTTGCCTAAGATTCTTGATTAAATAGCCCTGCAAGTCAAAAACCTAAAATAATAGATTAATGATTGCACAGTATCTCCTCATGAAACATTTATGGCTTTTCTCCTAATTTCTCAGTGGAGAGCCTCTTGTTATCCCTTGCATCCCTGAAAAGGATACTGTGCAGTTTGCAATCCATCACTGGAAACTGTTAGAAATGACCTCGGGAGCTTTCTTGGTGATGTAGTTGTTGTATATAAACGGAAAAGGATGAGGTGCTCTGATATTTTACTTGTCACTTCCATTATTCATTGAAGTATTTCACTTTCTACTACGACACCAGTGGAAAAATTACAAGCACCTTAAGAAAGCAGAGAACTTTCTTTTCTCAAAGGAGCAGCAGTGCTGCTTTACCTACCACCAATAAGCAGGATATTGGGTTGAATATGTGCAAGTGGTGGCATAATTTCTTATTTAGCTCTTATGTGCTATTGATTCTTTTTATTTTTCCTGTGTGTGTGCCTGGCGCCTTAACCTTCAATGTTCTCCCCGTGGTTCTGATGGGACCCTGTCTCATTCTAAATGGGATGTTTGCAAACTTGGTTAGATTCCATATGCACTTCCAGATTTTTCTTGGTTTGAGTATTTTATTTAAACTCCACACGCAAAAGTTAGACAAGGGTCTTGTAAAGGCTGCTGAGGTGCACTTAAAGCTGTGATCAATATGAAGGTTTTAAGATGTACTTTGTGAGGGAGCTGGGGTTGTTCAACCTGGAGTAAAGGAGGCTCAGGGGGGACCTTCTGTCCTCTCCAACTCCCTGACAGGAGGGGCGAGCCAGGGGGGTGTCAGGCTCATCTCCCTGGGAACAAGGGACAGGACGAGAGGAAAGAGCCTCAAGTTGTGCCAGGGGAGGTTTATATTAAATATTAGGGAAAAGGTCTTCACCCAAAGGGTGATCAAGCACTGGAACAGGCTGGGCAGGTGGAATCACCATCCCTGAAGGTGTTCCAAAGGATGTGGCACTTGGGGACATGGTTTGGTTTAACATTAACAGCAGTGCTGGTTAATGGTTGGACTGGATCTTGGAGGTCTTTCCCAACCTTAACGATCCTATGGCACCATGAAAGGGATTTTGTAACTGCAAGGCTGTTGTTCTTTTTTGAAGTGCTGCACTGTTCCTCAATTATTTCCACTGATAAGTCTGATTTGCTGAGCTGAACGCAGTGAAGGGCCACTTGAGTGTCAAGACATTTTTTGGAAGTCTATATTAATTACACGTATTAAAAACCTAGAGATAGCAGAAAAAAGCAAGGTACAGCCTGTTTGGCTGGGGCATCTTGACATAAACCTAATAATAAGGGCTTGGTAAGGAGTTTTGATATTATTGTTAATCTATGAATGTGGTGGGCAGGAACAGTCACTTAAAACTGTACCATTTATGATGGATAAATGAGGTAGCCATCAAAATGTACTAATACAAACTTATTTCACACCCACATCTTAGGCAGGTTTATCTAAAGGTGGACAGCCCTGGGATTTTTAATTCTATAGTGATTCTGAAGGCTACCTGTCCTGAGTTGTAATTCTGATAGGCCTGAATAATTCAATATAAAATAGACACCTGAGCTGTTGGAAGGTGCATTAGGTATTACCAGGGGAAAAAAAAAAAGGCTGTAACTGTATTTAACTATTGGTTACGTTTTATTCTGCATTTTTCTGTTGAGGAAAATCCCCAGAATTTATGTGAACAATTTTAAAATGCAAAATAGAAGCTCTCAGGCTCTGGCTGGCTGAGTGTAGGGGCATCTCTCACTACTGAACACCACATATTTCCCCCTTAATTTGTTTTTATGGTCCTGCTCCCTCCTCCACCTGTATTTTCACTGCAGGAGAATGTAGAATGGTTTATGGATGTTTCACTGTCCATCCCCCAGACAACTTCGTTATCCAGACACATTATAAGCAAATTATTTTCACACACCCCTCCACACACCCCCAGTTTATATTTCTTTTTATTTTATGAATGGTTTATACAGTTCTCAGAAGTTCAAGATTTGAAGGTTTCCTCCTTTCTTTCCAAACTTTAGCTTTTTGTTCTGGTTCTGGGGCAAACTGCAGTGCACTCAGTTTGAATCCAGCTTTAGTGCCTTTAAAATAATCTATCATGCTATTGGCAGACCTGAATAGTGTTTATATTTCTGACTGTGGATAATTTTGTATTAATTGAGAGGACCCAATTTTACATCTCTTTCACAGCAGTGCCTCCCTCTCGATGTCAGAGTGCCTTCTAATTTACAATTGTGCAAAAAAAAGGACTGGCATGTGGACATAAACCAAAAAAAAAACCTGAGCAGAGTATATTGATCTGCTTGAAAATATGAGCACAAAGGGAATTCAGTGTATCAAGACTAGTGCATGACAGAAGTGGGAAAACTGTTAGGATTAGGTTGTTCCTTTTCCTTGAGCTGATGATGTGCAAGGTATTCACTGTGCTCAAAGATCCCAAATTCAGAGATAGACTTTTCATACCTTTTACCCATCATTTTCTCTGCCCTCCCCTCAGGAGTTAAGCTTTGCTTGCCAGCAGTTAAGACTCAGTCACTAGTCCCAAAGAAAATTTATTTCTCAATAGCGGGCTATATAAAGGTCTTAATGGATTCAATGAGGCAGAAAGAAGGAGTAAAAGGACAGAAGCAAAAAAATAAGAGAAAGATGTGTGGAAGGAAAAAAAAAATAACTAGGGCCCATTGTAGGAGCCCAGGAAAAGGAACTAGGCAGCAACGATTGTATCTCCTGAAGTGTCTTTTGTTTCAGCCTGAAGTAACAGCAAAGAATAGCCCTTCACGGAGAGGCTTTAACATTCTGTCCAAGACTGATCTCTGTATTCAAAGGGGGAAAGTAGAACATTCATGAGATGCATGCAGATTCCTGCTCTCCTCCTCCTCTTCTGTGTGAGGTTTGAAAACTATTTTTTTCCACCCTCCTGTGCTCTGAGCATTTAAGGACATCTCGGATTTGTTAAAAAAAAAAATGTTTGTTCCTCTCTGTGGTTTTACGAAATTTGTGTTTGACAGCTGGGGAAAGTATTAAATATTAAGCTTAAATCAAAATCCTGCTTTCATGGTCTCATTTCTTCCCAGTTGCACCTTAGCAGCAGAGATCCACTTTTATCTGAATGTTTAGACTGGATCTAAGCCCTGGCCCACAGCTGAAGCAAGTCAAAAGTGTGTCTCAGTGCACTGAAGGACAGTTCAGGGCACATGCAGATGGGAGAGCTTTTGGACAGAGAAATCACCTGGTCTGTCAACTTAATGTATAAAAATGAGGGGGGGAGGTGGAGGGGGGCAGAGTGTGGAAGGCCAGCTGTGATATTTGCAGTGGTAATGCAGTGAGATTTGCTGCAAAATTAAAGGGGAAGCCAAAAGGTACAGATTAACATTGAAGTATCTCTATAGGAGAAATGCATTGGTTGGCTAAAAGTAACATATACAGGTTATTTTGTCCATTGAGGTTACCAGGCATTCTTAGCCCATTATGAAAAACTAAATACACTGACCCGACAAAGACATTTTAGAAATATGATAGTTGAAGTCATTTGTACCTATACAACCTCTTAATGGTTGTTTTCTCCTTCCACAGAACTTGCCCTTCCTTATCAATTCTCTTCCCCCCAGCCCAGTAAGCAGTGAACAATTCCATACAGCAGAACATAGGAGCCAAAGCAGAAGTTGTTCTGTTCGTTGTGATCACTGGTGATGCACCAGTGTCAGGGCTCATCATTCCTTCAGGTGCCTGACACTGCTCCCAGCTATGATTCACAACTGCTGTGGTTTTATGAAGATGTGTTTCACAAAATCGTGTGGTTGCCCCTGTCCTGGCCTCTTTCTGTGTGCACAGAGGATATTGCTTTTGTTGAATCTTAATTTAATGTGTTTGGAATATTACTTGCACTTTACCTCATATACTTTTGCTGAAGAAATCTCCTTGGTCCCTCAACTGCAGTACAGAAATATGAGCCTTGGTGTCCATTTATAGCTCTGACTCTCTTAATGATGCTTCAATTTCTTGTTTTTTCAGCTGAAGTGGAATAGATATAATCCCCTACTCTCACACAGGTAGTTTGTCCTCAGCTGCTGCAAATGTACGTAGCTTCAGGACTGGGTCATTATTTGCAGTTTGCAAATCCCCAGTATCCATCCCCATGGCACTGGATGCCAAGGTTATATTATATCAAATTTCTGCCAGTAGGAAGGTAGTCTCTTTAGTTTCTGCAGTCAGCACAGGCCAGACTTTTGGCTTTACCTACAATGTGAGGATGTCTTTGTAGCACAAGTTTTGTTTACAAGGCTGTCCTTGGGAGATTTACAAACTTTAATTCTGTATCCCACCCCAGTGTCAGCTCACGTGGAGTGAATCCAAACTCCCTCTTAAGAATGGAGAGCTTAATGAAATAAATTGCCACACGAGCAACAAAGGCAGCTCCAGGCAGCTGCTGGTGCTGTGCTGGTAACTAAAACACATCCCCAGGAGTGAGTTGGCTGCCTTGCACCTGCTATTCACTTCTGCTGCTGGGCAGTTGAAACACTTATGTGGTTAAAAAAAAGAAAAGAAAAAACTCAAAACATCCTGTATAAGCTCACATAAAGTAGACACTTTCTATGTCTACAAGACAACGAGTGGATAGTTGTGTTGTAGTAAGACACTGCTCTTAATTAACTGTAATAAAAAATTCTCTGAGTTCTTTCCTGTGGGTATAAAATGTGTTCATTGCTGTTTGAGGTAATTCACTGTGGTTGAGGTCAGTGAGGATTTTTATGGTTTGGTTTGTATGTCCCTTATTCCTGGAGTACCTTACTGGGGTCAGAATCTTGGTGTAGCAAGTCTTGGATGAAAACAGTGAGATGCCTCAGTTCCCCTGAGCCCTTGCCTTTACACCCACAGAGCAGGCAGTCGGTTGAAGGCAGAGCAGAGAGATCAAAGCATTTGCCTGAAAGAGAAAAATAAAATCTGTGGCAGTAACATACTCTTCACTCACACTGTCTTCCAGCCTAATCTTTTTATAATGTGACTCCTCTCATTTTTCCTTTTCTTCTCAGACTGAAAATCTACTCAAAACCACAATGACATTGCATCACACTGTCAAACCAGTGTCCTACAAGTCAGCCTTGAGGTGATGTAGAGGCTGGTTAGTAGGGAAGTTCCAGTGCAATAAACCTTTAATCAAGGTGTGACTAACTGCATCCTAACATATGTGGTAGCTATAGGGAATGGAAATAAGGAGAATGAGGGTCTGGATGATAAGGATACTTGTTAGTTTAGGTGATAAAGCTATTTATTGTATTATTTTATTCTACATACCACAGAAGTAGTATTGCAAATGCTTTCTGGTGAATACATTTCTCAGCTGTCACCATGGTGACAAGAGCTCATATTCCTCAGTGGAGAATATCCTCTGGGTAGACAAAATCCCACCTTTTTGAATAATAAACGATGAGCTCTTTATTATCCTGTAAATGTCTTGTAATTCCCAGTAGAATCATGGAATGCTTTTGGTTATAAGGGATCTTTCAGGGTCATCTAGGCAATACACAAGACAGCTCATAGAATCACAGAATATCCCAAGCTTTATGGGACCCACAAGGATCATCGAGTTCAACTCCTGGCCCTGCACAGACACCCCAACAATCCCACCCTGTCCCTGAGAGCGTTGTCCAAACCCTCCTGGAGCTCTGGCAGCCCTGGGGCTGTGCCCACTGCCCTGGGGAGCCTGGGCAGTGCCCAACCACCCTCTGGGGGAAGAACCTTTCCCTGAGATCCAACCTGACCCTGCCCTGACACAGCTCCAGCCATTCCCTGGGTGCTGTCCCTGCTCACCCAGAGCAGAGCTCAGTCCCTGCCCCTCCTCTGCCCCTGCCCAGGCAGTTACAGGCTGTGCTGAGGTCTGACCTCAGCCTCCTCCAGTTTCATGATTACAAAAATTATCAAAAGAAAGAAAAGCTGTGAGTGTGCTATAGGGATACCTTCTTTGCCTGCCACTTTACAAATCACTTTTTCCCCCCATCATTTACTGCACAAGATTAAATAATTCTGTGTGTGCTTAGAAAACTGCAGAATAAATCATTTAAAGGTGGCCACTAACATACCTGCTTGAGTGTTTGGAAGATTGATAGACCACATCTCAAATTACATTCAGTTTTCAAAATACATTTCAATACATTGCTATTGCATTGATGTTTCATGTGTTTAACACTTGCAATTATTTATAATATCATGCATTTATTTGCTAACTTCTCGTGTGCTGCCCACAGTGCCTCCTCATCTCCTTGCCAGTCAAGGCCTGCATGGCAATAGTAGACTCTGGTCAATATATTGATTTTTGCTGACTGACACCTTTTACCTTTTTTGGCTACCTGAAGGAGGAGTTCTAGCTGGGAAACCTCACCTATACTCTTTTTTTGGCTGTGGAATTTTATCCACTTCCCAGGCTGCATCTAGTAGTAGTCCTTTTTTCATCAGTGGTGGTGTTCATTTGGGGGTATGTGTTTTGTTGTCATTTCTGTTTGTTTGAGGTTTTCTTTAAAGACAAGTCAGGAAAATAAAGCAGAACAAGAAACAAATTTTTTTTCTCTATTTTTTTTTCTTTACTATTCTTTGGGTAGGAAGAATGAGTTGACCAAAAACTCTGAGTTAATTCCAATGCACATTTAAGATCTTACACGTTTTGGAGTGACAGGAAAAATCATCTCCTGCCCTGTTCTGACCCTTGTATCTCATCTACTTTAGAGGTCAAATGCTTTTAGAACATGTCAGAACCTAATCAGTGGTGCTGCAGTGACAACTGCAACGTCTTTTTAGAGTAACTAAGAATTTAAATTCAGGTAGTGCCTTATTTGTCTCCCATTTCTGCCTGTGTAAAATCAGTAACACAATTGGAAATACAGGTGCTCGTGTGGGATAGTTCTGACCCACTGGAAATTATTTTCATAGAAGTGGGGTTGTCCTATATGAAGAATTAATCATCCCATATTAAATATTTTTTAAGCAAAATGAAGGCTTCTGTACATATGTGTAATTAATATCAGTATCTGTTGTGTGTAAAAGCAAACTAGATGGTGGTCAGAGGTCTGAAAACCCTGCAAGGTTCTGGAGAGGAACAGCTTTGATTTATAAAAGCTTGAACATTTTAAAGACCTTTATAAAACAGAAAAAAAAAACCCAAACCCTCAGTTGATTAATTAGCCCTAATTTATATTTAAAATTCTTCCTGAGTGATTTTTTAAAGTTGATTTTTACTTGATTAAATAGCAGTCTTTAATTTCGAGGTATTTGTGGCTCTGCAAATTCCCTACTTGATGTGAGCTCTACATAAACACTTGGCTTGCAGTGATGAGCTTTAGCCAACATGCTGAGGTTCCCTTCCTCCTCTCCCTGCCCACAACCAGAGGGCACCTCTTCCTCTTTATGCACTTGATGCTTAAAAAAAAAATAACATTACAGTTATAGGGTGACATTATTTCGTTTGCCATTCTAGTTCTAGGCTGGCCCATTTATGGTGGAGATAAAATAACGAACTTCAATAATGAACTTCAATAATCAACTTAAATTCAAGCCTCTTCAGGGTAGAAAAACTGTCAAAACCAAAACATACAACCCTCTTAACCAAAATACACCCCACATTCCACGTCCCAGGGACAATAATTGTATCAACAGCTTGCTGCTTCTGTATTAACACTGCTAGAGCTGTGTCTGCTTGCCAAATTGTAGTGCTCATTTTGCTAAAGGTCCTCTGCAACTTTCTGCATTTAAAAATGACACTGCAAACCTCCACTTGCTTCACAGGATTATTTTGGGCACGCCGTGTTTACAACTGTGGGATTTTTTGCATTAGCAGTGTGTTAACAGCGTATTAACAGTGTAATAAACACACTTTCTAACTCATGGAGAGCACACTCTTTGGCATGCTAGTGTTGAGAAGTGTTGCAGCCTTTATTTTATTCATCAGTGTAACTCCCCTGAGGACACTCAGGCAGTTGGTAAGTGTAGGATTAATGTTGACAAATTTTGGAGACTGAGGAAGCACTTGGAGGATGGAGGTTATTGCACTGAGCTCCTGAGATTCCTCTGAGTTATATTTACTGTAGGTAGTAGTCTTCCTACTAGGAAGTAAGTCTTCCTGATTTCCTACCTTAGCATTTAATAACAGCAAAAATGGAATGGCATTAATGAAACAGTATGTCCAAAAATCTTGCACTTTCTGAGTTCAGGCTGTGTCCCTGTTTTTAGGCTGGCAAAGTTAGTGTGGATTCACCAGTGAATCTTTATCTACATATCAGAGCAGAGTCACCAAAAACTACTGGAAACCTCTGCACTAGTTTGTAAATTTAGGGTAAGCATATAAATAGTTTCCTATGAGCTTTACTCTAATAAAGTGAAACTTTTTCTTAGGACCCAAGGGAACAGCTGGAGCTGTGTCAGGGCAGGGTCAGGTTGGATCTCAGCAAAAGGTTCTTCCCCCAGAGGGTGGTTGGGCACTGACCAGGCTCCCCAGGGCAGTGGGCACAGCCCCAAGGCTGCCAGAGCTCAAGGAATGTTTGAACAATGCCCTCAGGGATTTTTGGGGTGCCCTGTGCAGGGCCAACAGTTGGAGTTCAATGATCCTTGTGGGTTCCTTCCAGATCAGCCTATTCTATAATTTCCTTGATGCCTTGAATCAAATTTTACTATGAATTTGACCAAGGCCTGTTCAGACTGTAATGGATTCTTGAAATATAAGGAACTGTGATTTGAAGACATTCTTTCAGGATCCAGCCCACTGTTATGATCACTCCCACTTTTTTAGAAGCTGTTGGCACATTATTTGTCAGTGATTAGGTCATTATTAAGCTGTGCATGTATCAGGAAAGAATCTGGGTATCTGCATTTACCATTATTTAGTGCTTAAATGCAGGTGCTCACATAATTAATTTCAATAATGTGATAAAATTACCTGCTTCTACATGTTATGTAGGCATTTTGGGTCTTCTGGTCCCCATAATTGGGTTTTTCTGAATATGTCTGCATGGAGGGAAAATCTGTCCTTGTAGTCAACAAATGAATGTTTTGGGGCAGGATCTGTTCATTAGAGAATTTTTATCCAAATATGTCAAAGTCTATCTTTGCATTTGGTCTAGACAGTACATTTTTTGATTAAATAGGAGGCCTGTAGACTTTATTAAAAGAACCAACAAGCTAGAAGAGCAATTTTAGCAGAACAAAGACAGATCTTGATTTTAATGGTCCTGGGCAACCAGCTGTGGTAATTAGCTGGGAAATAGTTTCAAGTAACAAATATTTAGAAAACTTGATGCTGCTTAAGGAATACTTATGGGGAGAAACAGCTCATCAGCTGAGGGAATTGTTCACTCCAATGAGCTGGGAATGTGAGCTGCTGCAGTGCCTGGATACTGTCTGTCTTTGGTGCTTTCTCACTGATTTCCAATTTTAACAGTATTCCTGGGTTGGTCAGGTAGAGGTTATTTTAGAGAATTTCTGGCTCAGCCTTTCACAATATTTTTCTTCCCCTCCTTTTGGAACTTTAGACTACAGGAAGGCAGGTTTTTTTGAATGCAGAATATTTGAAATGTAATTTGGGAGGTGCTGAGAAGTGTTTAAAGTCAGACCCAATGTAAAGAATAATCCTTGCTGCAAAAAAAAAAAAAATAGAAAAGTTTTTCTTCACCCATTTTTAATGTGGTGTTAAAGCTTCTAAATAATGACTTTTACTTGTTAAAGCATTTTTCATTCTAGAGATATCTCCCACACATTCAGTAAAAAGGATGTAAAATCAAAATAAAATAGAATGTGGATATTTGGTTTTATTGACTCAAAGAATTTGGGAGTGAAGCTTTCATTTCATTGTAAAAGAAAGTGTTTTAGTGTGACTCAGGCTTTTAGTCACCTGTTTATTGCCTTCAATACCATGTGGATAAAAATAAGGCCTTGCAGAGCTTTGACAGGTACCAATTTTGATGTGTCCCAGCCAATGAGCTCAGTGTGGTGTGGTATTAGTAGTGCATATTCCTTTCTGCTCTTATTATTTCATGTAGAATTTTTTGCTTCCTGTGATCACTGTGCATTTAACAAGGTTCTTGTACCCCTTCACTAAGTGTCCTCTCTTGGCCCTTATTTTCTGGCTCATCTCACATTCCCAGTAATTTTTGCTTATTTGATACTTATTCTCAGCTCTCAGATCTCATTAAATTTTCTGAGCTGTTGGTTTTTGAATTTATTTCTGCTCTGAGTGAAGCTGTCTGCACTCACACGAGTCAGTAGTAATTTAGAAGAAATTCTGCAGTTTATAGGCAATCTGGTTAAAGGATGGTTTACTAGATTATTCTGGAGCAAGATTCCCTCTGTGGATAAACGAAGACGACAAACAGAAGATGATGCTGAATAAGCCTATAAAACACCAAGAGAAAACAGAAAAAACAGCCATTTTGCTGATTCTGTCCCCCTACCCCCTCCCAATCATACAAATCCACTCACCTGGTGTCTGTTGGGTTTTTGCTTAAGTTTCTTTTTCTACATATGAAGTTTTAACTTCAAAACATAGCTTGATCTAGAATGTTTTCCCCCCTTTTGACATGCTTTTTTTAAAACCTTGTTAATCATTCCTTTATTCTGCTTTACACAATTTTTCCTGTAAATCCAATTAATGTGGAAAATATCTCTTCTCAGTTGGCATTTGTATGTAGAGTCAGACTAGCAAAAGCCTCTTTGTCAAACAGTGCTGGATGGAACATTTCACAGGATACCATGGCATTTGAAAAAAAAAATGTTTTATAGTGTTCTCATCTGCTCTTAACATCTAGGACATTAGAATTTGTGAAAGTGGCAAATATTAGTGGAGCCAAGATGTCTGGGTTGACTGTGGCATGTAGGAGTACTTTTAAAATTTTGATGGAAATCGTACCCAAATTGGTGATATCAAGGTGTGTCTACACAGACACCAGATGTTGGTGCTTTTGGTCTGGTTCTCCATGGTCACAGTGTCACTAAATCCATGGGCTAAATGACAGCAGGCTGAAAACAGTCAGTGAAAAATAAGGATGAGGGGGGTATGGGGTCAGGTTGGATTTTCCATGTATGTTCATATACAGTCATTATTTAACATTATTTGAGTTAAGGCAAATCACTGTCAATTCCTGCTTTGATACTACCTGTGTTTATAGCCTGATGGAGCAATAGAGGATTTTAGGGGTAGGAGATTAGCAAGCTAGGAATTTTCTGAAGCATCAAGTGAACTATTATTCCATGTATAAAGTGCAGTCAGTTCGTTACAGTGCAAAGGGACTTGAACATTGCAGCTTGCAGGACAGAATTCCCTCAACTTCCCAGCCTCAAAGTTATGTTTGGGTCATGGAATTCTAGTTCAGGTGTATTCTCAGCATGAGCCAAGCAAAGGACTATAAAGTTCACTACTTTTCCTATTCCCATGACTCACCTGCTCTGAAGCTGCTGTGAGGGAGTGTGTGAACCTCAGGCTGCTGTGTTCTGGAGTAGCTTTAGCCAGAGAAATCTATGTTGGGGTTTTTAGATTTCTGTGGGCTTGTGGCTCAATTCATTGCTCACTGGGCTTCCTCCTTCCTCTCGTCATGTATTTCTTCTGCATTTTCTCACCTTCACTCAAACCTCTGGCTGGAGCATTCAGAAAAAGCACCTTTTCATCTAGGGCAAAAAGTTCAGGTGCCCCAGGAGTCAAATGTGAACCTGTGCACACATTTGTGCTTTAAAGATACTTAGGTATGGAAGGATTGAAACTGGCACCTCCTTCAGTTCTCGTGATCTTTATGGTGCTTCACTCATGAAATCATTGCAAAGGTACCTAAATATCTATACAATTAATGTTGAGTGAGACAGACATCTAGGTCTCCTAAAGTTTTGCTATTTAAACTTCCAGTACTCAACTTGCTTCCTATACTTTAATACTTAAAACTCATGAATGAAACATCTATTCTCAGGATCTTTGATCTTACCATACTTTCAGTTAAGCACCTTAGAGTTAAGAGTGGCTAGATGTCCCAGTAGATGCCTTTCCACATATTTGTATGTCTAAATATCTTTGTAAACTTGTCTTTCAACTACATTGCAAAGGAGAACTCGGTGCAAAAACCAGCATGCCAGAAATTTTTATTTTCTTTCCAACTGCTTCAATGTTGGCATTGCTCTGACAAGGGTTTAAAAAAAGCAGTTTGAGTATTGGGATGTAAATTAACATACCAAGCAATTAAAGTCAATTAAAACAGGATGCAGTGTAATTAGAAACAGTTGTGTTCACATTGATATTCAGAGAGCTTCGATGTGTTGAAAGCAAAGAGAACAATTCAGGAAACTTTTAATGCCTACAGATGTGATGATGATACTAATAATGGCACTGATTTTGAAAACACCCCATCCTCCCTCACCTCATGAGCTCTTGGAATGCATGAGAAAATGAGAACCGATGCAATGGAATTACTGGGAGACTCCAACACAGCCTGCAAGTGGTGCCTTCTGTTCCCTCTGAACTCAGGGCACTTACCTGTGACAGTGCAGGACAAGCTGCAGTTTTGCAGCCTCATTAATTGTGTGAACATCAATACCAGTCAGTTGTCAGCCGTGTCAGCTGGCTGGTGAAGGGTCTATCTCTCCCACACATACTTCCTTGGTATCTCTTTCAATGTTGTTCTGGATATCTGCATTGGTATTTATGGCCAGAAATACTGAGCCAATTGAGCTGTATTTATATCCCCTTTCTGCATGGCAACCACAAAGGAAGGGAGAGTCTTCACTGCTCTAAAGCTGAGGCAGAACTACCCTGACAACAAAAACATATACTAGAAGTTGTGGTTGTAGCACTCGCAATTTTAATAGGTGTGGATGGGCTGGGGAAGGCATTTGGAAAAGCAAACAGAGGTGTTTGACTCTGCAAATCTGGATTACAGACTGGGATTACAAAAGTCCCCTCATGTAACCTCTCTTGGGTAGAGAGGTGAGTGGTTTGGGCTCTTCTTTGATCGAGCTGAGTGAGGAACCTGGGCAGAAATGTGCCTCTGCAAGATTGCAATCTGTTGGCTCTGGTGAAACGTTTCAAGGCAGTGGTGGGATGTGCAAGGCAGCAGGAAATGTGCTGCACACCAGGGTGGTGAATGAAGCACCACGCAAGGAAATGTTTCTACGGATATTCGGGTGCAATACCTTTAATGTCATCAAATATATGTGTGTGCCGACTACCCTCTATTAAAAGCAACTATTGATTTAAAATAAGTAGAAAAAACCAGCTGGCAAAGGACTAAATACAGAAACATGAAAACCATTACTGGCTATACCTCCTTTCCACCCAATATGAGACTCAGAGCAGGACCATGTCCATTCTGGGTATTTCTTTTTTTAGTTCTCATTACCTGATGATCCGTTTTTATTTGAAACTTAAATGTGTAGAGACAAGTTCTATTTGAACTCAGCCAGGCACATCAGTTCGCCTTTCCACTAATAGTCAATAATGTAGGCAGTGGGATAAAGCTTTCCATCTGCCACTGTATTGATTTAGGAATTCATCAATTCAGATGCCTGAGACCTTATAGGATTATAATGGTGGGCTCCATTTCCTGGGAAAATCATGGTTTGTGTTTTCAAAAGGGATAAGGCACCTGAAAGATAAGTAGATGCTTAAAGTCAGTGAGAGTGAAGTGTCTAAATATCTCTTCTGATTTTAAGTTCCTCCATTTCTGAGTGTACCTGCCCACAAGATCGTTTCATGTTTGGGTCTGAAAATCAGATTTCAGCTCATTAGTTATGAAAATGTGTTTAAGAACTCTTTCATAGGTCCATTCTCTGACGTATGGCTTTCATTCACATAGGCATGAGACTTTTGAATTTAAAATGCATATTTTTCAGGTTGTATTTTTCACCAAATGATTTTTCCCATTCTTGCAGCACGTTAAGTAATTTTGGCTTGTGGAAGGCAGATGTGTAAGAGTATCATCTCACATTACAATAGTTACACCTACTCTGCTATAAAGAATTGTGGAGATTTAATTTTAAGGTAGTTATTATTTAAAGAAATATTTATAGTGACATGGGATTTATCATTTAATCCATCCCTGAGTTTGAATAGCCATGTACTGCTCTCAGGTTTTTGACTGTAAAATGGGACTAAGTGTGCTCCATTTTTTCTTCAGAAAACATGACTTCTTGCAGCTTTCCAGGAAAACTCAGTCTCATTCCTCATGTAGAGAATAAACTGATTTCTGAAAAAAAACAACAAGGGCCATATGTGTGAAAACAGAAATTGCTGGGCTTGAGCACCTCAGAAATTTTGCCTGAAGGTGCTTTATATGATAAGGTTTCCCTTAACAAATCCCAAGGAGAGACACATAGCACTGGTCCTTTAGGCTTGTTGAAATGTTTATTCCTCAAGCACAGACATGCAGGCAAAGCAGTCTTATGAGATGACAGTTTAGTGATTACCATGTATTGTTCTATAATGCGTATAATTAATTAACTGCTCTTATGAGTCCACTTCCCTGTACTTGTGTTTAGCATAGTACGTGGGACAGTAATAGCAGAGCATCTGGTCACTTGTCACCAAGGGAGGGTAAATAATATACTTAAAGAGAGCTTCCCAATCTCTCTGTAAAAAAAAAAGTATTGATCTTTCCTATAAGACATAAAGAATTCGGAAGGGAATATGTCGGAGGACAAAACTCACCTACACGAACAAAAGCATCAAATTCCACCAGAAAAGAACATTTGTGTTTTTTTCAATCTAATGGCCAAATGGATGTGGAACTGAAGTTTTGTTGCAGTTGGAAGAAAATAGTTCTCTAAAGTTTGTTTCTTCTCACTAGGTTGTATATGTCACAGCCACATTCCCCTACATCATGCTGATGATTCTCCTGATTCGTGGAGTAACGTTACCAGGTGCTTCCGAGGGGATAAAATTCTACTTGTACCCCGACATTTCTCGGCTCTCTGACCCACAGGTAGGATCATGATCCATGGATTTATTTGCCTCTCTGACTGGGAAAAACTGCAAGGGTTTCTTGATTTTGAAGTTTGAATACAGGTGGTTGCTGGATAGTTGTTCGTAGTTGGAGGTTCAGAAATGTGGATAAGGCTTTAAATCCATCACTGCTTATGTGTGTTTTATTTTTTTAGTTGTAAAGTACCTTGGTTGATAAATGAGAATTTCCAGAACTGTGCAGTTGCAGTTGGTGCTTCTGCTGCTGAGAGGAAAGAACATTGCCACGTGTTGAACAGGAGCAGATTTAACTGAGGTTTAACCATTTTACGGTTCTTTGCTCATTCCAAATCTAAGATTAGTAGAGAAATTATTAATTGAGATGATTGCTGTCTTTGAAGCAGATGTCTCTACATGCAACCAAAGAGGAATGAAATACTCAAACCGGCAACTCTGCCTGTTTTGTTGTTTCCAGAGTAGAGTTGAACATGGAAATAATGGATTAAGTTGGGTTTTTTACAGTGAAAGATAAGTAAAATAAAACAGTTACTATGTATAATTTGTCTGATACTGAAGAAGGAACACGACAAGATCTCTGTAGAACCTGACACTTTGCAGACAGTATTTTATTTATCTGGTTTGGCAATGTAAAAGACATTATACAGTGTTGCTCCTAAGGCTATTACAGTATTAAATAGATCCTGAGGTGGAGATAGAAAGGAATTTGGGAATATTTGTCAAAATGAATTTTTTTTAATCTGCTTAGTGAAAATGTGTCAGCATAATTTCTTTTTTTTTTATGTCTCTGCTTACTGAAAATGTGTATTTTGTTGCAAACGACAATAGAGGGGACCCTTTCCTTGAAGTTTCTGAAATGGCTGATTTGTGTAAAGTTTGCTTTAAGCCAGTAATATTTCTACAGAAGAAAAAAACCCCAGAAAGTAAAAGATTCATTTAAAATATTGAAAATTTTTGTTGAAAAATTAATCACGTTGCCTCTTTTGGCTTCAACAACATTTCCATCGTTCTGTGTCAGCGTAGGTGGGAAGTGAGAGAAGGGCTTTGGAAGTGGTGTTTGAACAGCAGATTTCCAATGACCAGCTTACTTAGAGGTGGCCCCAGGGCACCTGAGAAATTAGCATTGTACCAGAGGAAAACAACAGGATTCTCTGACACAGTTCCAGTTATTTGCTTGCAACAGATCATTGATTCAGACTGTAGTAGTCAGTCTACTTTCAACTGAACCCCAAGTGTCTGAACTCATTGTGCCTGAGACAAGAAATTCATCTGTCATAAACTTATCTGAGGTCATGGGTGGCATTGGTTTGTTTTCTGCAGTTCTAACTGGTGTCTGACCTGCCCTGTGGTTCTGAGAGCTGAAGTCACCCTCTGCCTTAACCAGGAGTGGCACTCAGTGCCCTTCTTTTGTGTCACACCGTGGTCATTGATCCACCTGCAAAGTCTCTCAGCCTGGTGTGGAATCATGGAAGGGCCTGGATTGGAGGGGACCTTACAGACCACCTCATTCCACCACCCTGCTGTGGGTGGGACACCTTCCACTGCACCAGGTTGCTCCAAGCATCGTCCAACCTGGCCTTCGACAGCTTCCAGGGATGGGGCATTCACAGCTTCTCTGGGCAACCTGTGCCAGGGCCTCCCCACCCTCACAGGGAAGAATTTTGGTCTAATATCTCGTCTAAACCTACTCTCCTTCGATTTGAAGCCGTTCCCCTTTGTCCTGTCACTACATGCTCTTCTAAATTCTCTCCCTCAATCTTTCTTGTAGCTCCCTTCAGGTCCTGGAAGGCCACAATTACGTCACCCCTAAACCTTCTCTTTTCCAGGCTGAACAATCCCAGGTTTTCCAACCTTTCCTTCTAGGACAAATGCACTTCCTTGTACGAATAGCAGGCAGTTCTTCATCCTAAGTGTTGGTTCCTTCCCTTTTGCAGTGGTTGACAAGGGGCCTGTTAACAGGATTTTGCCCTGAGTGTGGATTTTTCACGTGCCACTGCCACCCTTCCTTCTGTTTGTCATTGAAGGAGGGCATGCAAGCTTAAGGGACATTATTGTCAGCTACAAGGGGGGTTTATATGCCTATTTACCACCCTGTTTCCACTTGTAAAGAAGTATGTCGTTACCATGACAATTTGCAAAACACACAGTATTAGTGTAGCAGTCTGAGAAGCACAAAACACTTCAGTCACGTGTGTGTGTCTGCTTGTCCCACACGTATAGCTCAGCTAAATTCCCTAAAATGCCTTTTGGGAATGCTCAGTGGGTGCTTTAACGAGCCAAATTCCTCCTCCAGTTCAGTGACACTGTTGCTGTACTTCAGCCACGGTATTTTAAGCACCTTTTAGCAGGAAAGAAGCTGAAGTAAAATACACCATAACAGAGATGGTGAACACTAACACACGCTGAATTGGTTTTAGAGAGTTATTTTGGCCCTGGGAAAAGGCTATTCCATCAAAATGGAAATATTTTGTTGGGGATCATTAGTTAAATATTTGAAGAAAGGTTTCAGAATCATGGGTGGGATCTCCGGTCAGTTTTCAAGAAATAAAGGAAGTTTGGCTTTTCAGTCATAAAAATAGAATTGGGCACCACTCTTTTTATTAAAAAACAGCAGTAAAACAGCATTGGTTAGGTTTATTGCAGCTTTTAGTGCTAACAAGATAGATATAGAGACATTTTCCATTTTATGGCAATGTAGAAGTTAATGTTCAAACTCAAAATATTTGAATAACCCCCCATTCCACAATCCTTTTCTGAATTGGTCCTTGAGCTTTTTGCCAAGAAGCATGTATAGGACGACTGAAATAACCTTGAGATTTGTGCTTCTTTCCATCTTTACTCTTGTTTTTTTTTGGATTTACTCCACAATATCAAAGCCTAAAGCATGTGTAGTATCAGAGGCTGGTTTCCTCTTCAGCTGGAAGCCTGTTTCAGTCCCATTCCAGGGTGGGTACTGTGTCTGCATTAGGAGAGTGGTATTTGAACCCCAGTGCCAGCTATGTTTGCTGTGGATTAAATAAATTAAGTTTCTCTCCGAGGATCACTTTAGTTTGAAGTTCTTGAATCTTTTGTCTTTGCGTAATTTGCATTTCACAGTTTGTTAGAGCTTTGTAAGCAGCTATTCATCTGCCTTTTCAGTCCCTCTCAGCTCTCCAGGGCCGTGTTCTCCATTTCATTTTTATATTCTATCTCTTCAGCAGACCAAATCCTCTTGGTCTGAAAATGCCAGCTTTTGTCCTGTGTGTCTGTAGAGCTCATCCCAACCACTTTTTGTTGCAACAGAGGAAGCATTAACAGTCTGAAGCTCTGTTTAAGCCTCAGAAATGCTTTTCTTCATCAACACTAAGGTCTCAACAGCTTTCATGCTCAAATTGCCTTGAAATACATCCCTCTCCCCTAATCTGGATGGTACAGGTGCTGTTTGTAGCTTAAATGTGGGATCTTTCCCGAGTTATAACTCACACAAAAGAAGGACTTTATCAAGCTAATAGGATTGTTATGGTTTTTGTATGCAAGTCTGACTCAGAGTATGGTTCTGGTTGTCCCTCAACAGATTTAAGTCACTTAATATGTAGTTGTACTTGTGTGTTGTGCCCAATGCTCCTTTTTGGGAAAACATTTGGCTCTTTGTGATAGGATTTTACAAACATTTGTGCATGGAAGAGGTTAAATGTGTCAGGTACTAGCAGATATACCAGTTTGATGGATCAGGAAGTTGGACAACGATATGGAAAAACATACACATGTAACTTTAAACCCTTCTGTAGCAGTGAATTCTTAAAATGAGGAGAAAAATAGAGATCTCATGTTTATTGGCTGAGTTACTGGCTGAGTTACTGGCTGAGTTACTCTCTTTTTTAATTAAAAATGTGTATTGTTTTAATGAAGATTTTCATGAGAGCAGCTGTAGGGGTGGGCATGTCAACACAGACAGAATTGCACACTCCTCTGAACAAGCTGGTGCTTACCAAAACCTTGAACAAGTTTACATTTCTATGTGGAAAGAACACAGGTTGCCCTTTATCTCTGATACACTCTCATGTGAGTGTTAAACAAGACAAACAAGGCCAAATTACGTACAAAATACAGGAAATTGGGAACCATGACAGCTAGAATAGATTTTATAGTTCTTTGATCTTTTGTTTACAATGGGAAAGTGTTAAAATCACAACTAAATTTCTGATGGCAGAAACATTTCTGCAAAACTTCAGCTATGAGAGTTCACTCTCAGGTAGCCATGACTGTGCACGTGGCTGTGCAGGGCTTCCAGGTGTTTCCAGGGGCATTCCCACCATGGCTACTCCGCCCAATGGGAAAATGGCTTCCAGAAGGACTTCTTCCATAAATCTGAAATTTGGTTGTCTGGATTGTAGCTCACTGAAAATAAGAACCAAAACACAAATGCACAGCAATGAGCATCAACCTAACCTTAAAAGGCCTTACACTTAACAGGTTTATAATACAAGGTGATTTTCTTCCCTACATGGCCCTCTGGCTCAAAACATGATTTCTTCCTGCATTTTTCTACGTGGCACTTAGGCTAACTTTTCATAGTCTGTGTGTTTGTAGAGAAAAGAACATGTTAGTATATTGGATATTTGATTTAGAGAAAACACTTTTTTTTATTGGTAGAAAATAACTTGGAATAAATGCATTTCTTTTTCCTGAAGATTGTATTTTTCCTTATATACTCCTCAATTTTTATATTCGTATGAGTTTATTTTGCTAGTTATTTACTCCTTAACATGATCCTAGTATGTTTCAGCATATACATAAAATTCAACTTTTAAAAAGTTGCTGAAACTGGAAAAGATTGCTTTCCAATTCGGCTGATTACAATATACATAAGTGAGAGACATTTGGGAACACTATACAGATCTAGAGGTAATATTTTCTTAAATCCTGATCTGAAAATCCAAACTGGAAAAGCACCAGAGAATTTCTCTTCCCTTAACTTTTTATTTCCAGTGTCTGGGAGTGCTGAGTTATCTCAGCAAGAAGAAATGACCCAGAGTGATTCAGGTTTAGGACTTGCAGCCTTGGAATCGAGCGACTCCCACAATCCTATCGCCACCTCGAGGCCAACAAAGCCTTTTTCAAAGGCAGAGGAAAATCCTTCCTGCCTTTGAAATTGGAGCAGAGGCTACATTGAAACATAACTGTTAAGTCTTGGCTTTCTTTAAGAAATAAAGCAAAAATATTGCAGAAGAAATTTTGATTTTATTTTTGGGTGATTTCATGCTCAGAAAATCAAGGGAACTGCACAGATTCCTGAGTAGTGGATTTTTGACCTGAACTGCATCTAAGCATCCTGACCCTTAAAACAGAAACCTGGGAATTTTCATATGTTGGCAATGAAATGATGTCTAATTGCTGGAGAATTTTGGGATGCTTTTATTGTTTTGAAACATGATAAGTAATGATCTTAGAGGTCTTTTCCAACCTTAATGGTTCCATGATTCCCTAAGTGAAAAATGTGTAGTCTAATTAGAAATCTGCTTCATGGGTTATATTCAGTAGACAGTCAGCCTAGTTTTTAGGCATAGTCCTTGGAGAAGTGGTTCAGAGGCAGGTCACAGGTCCCAAATCTTACCACGCTTTTAATATCTCTGATTCTAGTCCTACCTTCACCCATTTACTGCATTTTTGACTGTAATAAGATTTTGTGCACTTTTCTTTTTAAAAAAAACCCCAACATTTAGTTGGTATAAAATAACAATGGGAGGAGAATGTCCAGTTCCCATCACACTCGTGCAGTTCTACTAAAAGTTTTGGAATTTACTCTTCTTTTTCCCACCAGTTTCTTCCCATTCTCTGTGTTCTTTGTTTCAACAGGTATTGACTTTCTGAACCAGGCAGTTGTGATACACACGTGAGTTGCAGTAAATTTAAAAACCAGTGAAATGCCCTACAAGGGCTGAAAGTATGAAAATCCTCAATTGAATTTATTATCTGTATAAGCAGAACTCCCGCTTCGAACAAACAGTCTTTTGTCCATTTGATGTGGACACTAAATTTCAAACCATTCTTTCAGTGAAAGGATAAAAGTATTGCTGCTGATTGTGAGGCTCTCGTGTTGCTGTTAGGTAGGAAATCTCTACCCAAACTTTTAAAATTTAAACTGGAAAAAGAATGAATTCTTTCTCCAACTCTGCTGTTCACACCATCATTACAAATTACTGAGGTTTGAAATTATAAGGGAAGTCCAGATATAGCCCAGTAAAATGCTCAGAAACATTTTACCCTACAATGCAGTATATTATCTCCACAATGAGGAACTATTTCATTTACTTTGTACCACAGCTTTTGCATTACAGATTGTTATGTGGTTTTAAAGAGCAGGAAGACCAAGAAATTGCAGAGATGCTCAACAAGGCCATAAATCGCTCTTGGGATGGGTTCTGTTCCCATTTTTCCCAAAGAAAGCCTGAAGGGCAAGTCTGAGAGCACATCACATTTCCCCTGCTCAAAGGCACACCCACAACGTTCCCTGGCAGGGAGTCTGCATTATAGGGATGGGGAAAACATGGGATGAAAACATCTGGGGGCTTTTCCTATGACAGAAAATGACTCTTTGTGATGCGTGGAGCACCTTAGTATCTGCTCACCACGCAAGTTTTGGCACTGCAAAGGTTTTGAGTATATTTAAATATGCTGTGGGAAAGGCATGATCTAAATTTCATGTATCATTGCTGTTCTGTTGGGGTGTGTGAGTGAACACAACACATCTTTTCACACCTCAGCAGACAACGCTGGTTTATTCACCAGCATAATATTGTGACTATTAATTTTTATGGAGCAAATGTGCTTTCTGAAGTGTAGTTATTGCTTTGGGGGAGTTCTTTCAAGCCCTGAACAAATAGTTTGCCTCCTCCTCCCCGTGCTTTCTCCTTGTGTTTTTTGCTATTGCTACACAAGTAACAGCAAACTGAGCAGGCAAGAGCAGGTTTGGGAAGTGAGAAATGACTTGTTGAAAGAATGGGGTCATTTTGTAATTTCTCGGGGACTTCTGGGCCACATGGAATCTCTTCCAGCTCTCCTTGCAACCCCTTAGCAACCTTGGCAATGGAGAGACATCATCTGAGTTTCAGGGAAGCTCTAATTGCACCTTAATATTAGACTTTATGGCTGGTGTGATGTGCCACTGGAGGGAGACAGGATCCACACATTAATTCAGTGTATTGGCATAGCAGGCAGAGATTTTTCACTGTTTTCATGATGGCACCTGAAAAGAAGTACTAGTGAAACTTGAAGGGCCAGTTGGTGCATAAATTAAATAATATTCTCAGGAACATTTAAAGAATTATAAATACTACCAATGACTTCATCCTGTCATCCTTTAGAAGGTAATTCTTCTAGGAAGAGGAAAGCTGTTGTTAAAAATACATGATCCATATGAAATTAAAAGTTGGTACAAAAAATGCAAAGTGATATATGGATATAAATGAGGAAATAATAAGAGGGGAGCTTGCACACAGTAAGTGAAGCAAATAAATATTCCATGCTACTTCTGTCACAGTCAAAAGTGGGTTTATGATGCCATAGAAATAGAGGCACTGGAAATATTTAGTTATTTTAAGAATTGCTAATAGGATTCTTGTTAATCCTGTTATTCCAGAGGAATGAGAGAAAAAAGTAAAAGAGGAGATTGCTATACTAGTGGAATGATGTGCAGCTTGCAGAAAATCTGTGATTTACTGTTTAAAAAACTGAGTATTCCTAAAGATTATTATTTGAAGACCTGTACCAAAAAAAAATGCTTTCTAATCCCCTTGATATTTTTGAGGGTCTTTTTACTTCCATCCTAGAACTGGAATAACAGTTGAATTCTCAGAACAGTCCAACAAAAAGGCTGGGCAAGCACTGGCAAAAAAGCGTAGTGTGTGCAGCCCATAACCTGCCCTTGGAGAGGTGCCGCTGTAGGGTTTGGCTGTGAGCCTGGAAAGGTGCCTGCCTTGGGCTGCTGAGGAAATGGAGTGGGGCTAACACATTCTTCCCTCAGGGGTACTAAGGTTTTCCCCTGAAGGTGTTCTCTGAGCTCATGGAAACCCAGGCTGAGGAGGCAGAAAGGAACAGCTCAGGTGCCTCCCTGCAGGGCCGGCACTGCCGTGTGGGCATCTCACAGCTACACGTGCCTTCCTGAGGCTCTTCCTGCTCTTCCCTCTTCCTGTCAGGCTTTTTGTATCCACCAGCATTTAGTTTGTACAGCGCTTTGCACACATATATGATTTACTGCAGGGGAAGTGTGGGAAAGAGAGAAAAAAGTGATAGAAAGCAAGGAGAGGGAAGCTGGGAAGAGGAGGCGGGGGGCAAGCGGTGACACTTGCTGGCACACTGTCCTAATGGATGTGGGAAAACGAGCTGCTTCTCCCATCGTGGACTGTCACCAGGAAGGATCCAGATCCAGGAGAGCAAATTGGGAAGATGGGGAGATGTGCGTATTGGCAGCTGTGACTTTCTGATGCTCCCCACCCCGTCTGTGCTGAGTTGTTGACTAATCCTTCCTTACAGATAAAGATCTTAATTGTATTAGTATGGTTTTTCCCTTAGGCCATTAAAGTTGGATTGACTGTGAACGGCTTTACCAAGCTTTGAATACTTGTTTCTGCCTTATACTTGATAAAATGTTTATATACACGCTACAGTTATATCATGAAAATTGCCCTTAAGATAAATTATAAGATGGGATATCAATGTGTTTTCTTAATGTCAGATTCTGCATGACTTGGGGATACAGTTTGTATTCTTTCTTCTAAAATAAATTCTCATATGCTGATGTTAAATTCCAGAAAACGTTGTAATAAAGGAATTCCTGCAAAGGTCATTAATATTTTTAGAGGTATCTTCCTTAACTGTGTTCACAGCCTTAATTTCCATCTGTTAACACATTTCCCCATATGGATGTTTGTAGACAGCTACTTTAAACACCGAGGCTCAATAAACTGAGCATTCTGTGACCATTTGCAGCAAAATCCTGGCTGCAGGAGTAGCTTTTTGTGCCACTGGAGAACAGAGGCAATAACATGTGCTTTGTCACACCAGTGCCAGCCCAACACTGCTGCTTCAATTTAGGGCTGTAAATAAAGAGAAGGGGAAAAAAGTGTCCAACTGTTGCAGAGAGAGAGGCAATTAAAATGCATTGAGCAAACGTGTTAAAAACCAGGCAGGAAATCATCAGATGTTGATGCAGTTTGAGATAAAGGTTCACTGATCTTTCATGTTTGTGGTCAACTTGTGAACTTTTCAGAGAACACTTGAATGAAAGTTCTGTGTTTGCATACTGATATTTTAACAGAAAAAAAACCCCACGAAACATTTCACACAGACCAGATCTTTAAAAAATATTTTTATTTTTAACAGGTGGGGGGTTTTTTTAGTTATTTTTACTACTATTATTAATACATTTTGAAACCAGATCTTGTTTAGGAATTAAAAATTAAATGCTTCATTTAAAAAAATAGAGAAATAACATTTGAGTTCTCAAAATAACCTTTTGGTATTTGACCAAATGCTTTTACTGTTTGCCACAAATTGGCAAATAATGCAAATTAAACTGAATCTTCATTCTCCTGTGAAATTAAACATTTGATCAATATCTGTATTTTCAGTAGCTCCCTGAGTGTCAAGAAGTGTGGTCCTGAATACAGTTCCTAAATGGTATTTTTTATTCTAGCACTTTTTTTGTCTTGATCTCAGCTTTACGTCTCTGCCAGCTCTGTGGCATAAACACAAGGTTTTCCACTGCCCAGCTCTCTTTAAAAAGGACCAGGCTCACAGCAGAATTTCGCTAAACGTTGAGTGGCTTGTTTACTAAAATTTGCCAGTTGGGTATACAGCTCCTGTCACTCAAAAAAACCCTCCTGTTTTAAAAATACTCTAAATCCCTCTGTGTAAAATAATAAAACCACATGGTGACTCTAAGGGATGTTCACAAAAAGTATAGTCTAAGATGGTGCTTTCCCAGCCTGGAGGTCTCAATGAACTTGTTTATCCATCCACAAAAGTGAGCAGAACATAGGTGAGAAATGATTGCAGCAGCTGAAGCAATGAAAAATGTGTAGGTGTGGAAGCAGCATTCAGAGAGTGACTGTTTTATGAAGGAAGGCAGAAAATGGGGCACAGGATTAGGGATTACAAATTAAAACTATCTGTTCCGTATCTTGATCTTCACAACAAGCAGGTGCTCCAGAGTCCTTGTATTGAACACAGCTTGTTCTTCCAGCAGAGGAGAGGGAAATGTTCACCCAGCATTTGCATCAGTCTAATAAGTTCCTTTTTGCTGGAATAACCAGTGTCACAGCCAGAGCAGACATAGGTACCTCATCTTGAGTGAATGAGGCAGAGACTGAATAACACAGGGGTAATTTACTTCCATGTGCATTTTGAGACTGACCAGGATGAGTTCCAGTGCTGGTATATCACTGATAAATGTATCTTTGTATTTTTACAAGTCTGCTTACCTGCAGATTTTGAAGTAATTTAGTTTTGAAATAGTTTTAGGTTTTTTGGGTTTTATGCTCTGGCTTAAATTTTTACTTCAGTTGCATGGTCATAGACATGCAAATAGAAGTAAGAGATAATACTAAAATATATAGGTGAAGAATGCAAGACTAAATGAGTTGGCAGCAAGTGGGAAAGGGCAAGAAATAACCAAAAGCACAGTCCCTTTTTTGTCTTTTTGCCATCCTCTTCTCCTGAGCACTGCAGATTAGAGATATCAGCCTTCAGGTGGAGGGGGAACATGGAAGAAGTGATTCTGAGGAACAAACACGGCATCGAAGATGTTTGTGGGTTGGAAACACCTCTACATCTTTCTCTGCTCCTGACTGGGTATGAGAAAGAACATTTGCCAGCACATCAGCTCTGAACACTTCAGATAAGCATTTCAAATAAGCCCAGGATCTCAGGAGTACATTGTTTGTTTCCCAAACTAACTTCCCCCAGACAAATCTGTCACAGGGAAGAGAAGACAAGCTTATCCCTGTAGGTCTAAACAAAATTTGTTTTACTTTGCCTTTCTCCATCCCTCCTTGTATTTATTTATAAAAACTATCCAGGGAGCTCATTCTGATTTTTAACTCTGGAGCTGAATGCTGTTAGTAGCTCCTTACCTGGTGTGAGCTTCCTTAAACTGTCAGGGGGAATCTCATCGACTTGTAAATAAGAATAAGGAGAAATCCCAAATGCCCCTTTAAAAAAAATTTAAATCCTAAGGTCTGAGATTGATTGGATAAACTGTTTCTCTAGGCTTGCTAGAGCAATCTCAGAGATTCTTGGCACGTAATCCTGGGTAGGTGCCAGGCTCTTGGTTTGGTTCCAAGCAAATTCCAGCTCCCATTCACCAGCAATTAACTCTGAGACAGAGAGTCAGCTGGGATATCCCAAGTTATCATCTTTGTATCAGTGCAGTGCTGTCCTGACAGTCACAGAGATATGGCCACGCTCATCCACCCACAGAATTCCCTTTGTCCCATTCCACAGGACAAGCCAAGGGCTGGTCCACCTACCCTCAGGTACCACACCAAATTCCTTCCTGGTGGCCTTGTTTGCACACCCTCCATAGCTGTGCCTGTGGGCTGTTGAAGATGCTATCAGACTTTCCACCTGGCCATTACCTTTATGACTGGAGGTTTCTGGCTTGCAGGCAGGTTAAGAGTATGAGGAAAGGTGAATTCAAAGCTTAAATTAATCATTCTACAATTCCAGAAACACCAAAATTAACCACTGTGGCTTGCTCTGTCCTTCATCATTGGTGAAATTCAAGAAAGGCAAGGGGCTACAGAACAAAAAGTAGAGTTTCTGTTTGTCTTCGAGGCTGCAGTAAATAAATATACATGGTTTTAAGGCATGCACTTACAGAGGAGCTCACTGTAATGCTCAATATTCTGAAACAATTTACTATTGGGCAACACTGCCCAGAATTATTGATATAATTGATATTATTGATATTCTAGGGGCTTAGCTGGGAGGTAACAATGGATTCTTCCTTTTGCCTCCTAGAATTTCTGTGTTTTTTTGACTGAGAAAAATAAGTAATATGAAGCCTTTTGAATATGAAACCTTGTCTGAATTCATTTTGGAGTTTGCTGTACACAGAGGGGATGCATCCATCTGTCCTCTAGGGTTGCTTGAAGGCATTTATTGGCTTTCCATTTGTATGTGCAGACAGTTCTGGGTATCCTTGACCTGTTAGTTACCTGTGATCTGCAGCCAGACGGTTTAGGGCAGGGGCAAGTGAGCTGGGAGTCCCAGGCTTCCTGTGCAGACAACAGAAAGATAAAACCTCCTTTGGAGAACATTCCCACAGCATTGTACTCCTGTCATTTGAATTGTGATACAGTTTAACAGATCAGATTATAATTCGAATTTATTGGTTTGATAGAGGTTTGTTCCACTCTTTCCTCGAACAAATTGTTTTGGCAACAATGAAAAGAGGGCAGTGGGTGATCTCTGCACTGATTGAACATACTCATGCTTTTATTCTGTATTTATATCAAAATAAATGTCTTTTATGTAGTAGCTAAAGTGAGCAAAATGTGCTTTAGTGCCTTGAGAGGAATTTGAATCCTTTGCATTCTACTGTCTTCAGTCATACTAAGCAGAAAATGAGAGTTCTCAAATGAAAAGAGGATTTAAGATGTTTTAGTACAGTGGTTAATTCTCTAGGATAACTATATGGTATTCATGGTTCTCTGAGGCAAATTTTGCTGAGTTAGGATAGGATTATCCACATCTGTAGCTTTGCTGAAGGCTGAGTGACTGAAATGTGATTAAATTATAAAAAAACTATATACTTTCTTGTCTGTCCTTTTGGATTCTTGACCTATACTGTCAGTACCAGTATTTGAAGGAATATGTTGCACAAGATCTGTGTTTTGAGATTACTATTTAGAAAAGATAATTAACTTTT
>NW_020897812.1:201052-205238 GCF_003984885.1 Neopelma chrysocephalum | reverse complement strand
CCCCCCCCACCTGCAGACGGTGATGAGGTTTTTCCTCTCCACGGCGATGTTCCTGGAGGAAGCTTTCTTGGAGGAGAGCCCCAGAGCCATGGCAGCCGGCACCCAGCTCGCTTCCATCCAGCGGCCCAGACGCCGCGGCCGCGGGCGATGCCCCTTCCCCGCCGTGGGGACCCCCCCGCCCCACGGCCGCTGCCCCCCGCGCCGCGCAGGCTTTGCTCCGCCGGTGCCCACGCCACGGGCCGTGCGCCGCCCCCCCCCCTCCTTCCAAAGGGATGCTCTCCCCGCCCCCGGCCCCCCAAATCTCTCCCCCCGGGGGAGGGGGGAGCACAAAGGGGGGGCAGCGGTCCTCCACCTGCCTGCGGGTCGCAGCCCACCCCCCCCCCGACATGACGTGCCAGCGGTGGGGGCACCCTGGGGAAAACCATGGGGAGGGGGCAGCCCCCCTGGGGCTTTTGGGGGGTTCTTTGCCCACCCCAGGCTGAGCTCGGCACCCCCCTCCCTGCCCTGATACCCGTTTTGGGGGGTCTGAGTGTCACCCCTCCCTGAGGGGTCTGCGGGGGGTGAGGAACCCCCTCCACAGGGATTGGGGGGGCTGACTGTGTGCGGGGGGGCCCCCGCACCCCCGTTTGGCACCGTGCCTCAGTTTCCCCGTTGATGTGACAGAGAAATCGGGAAAGGGGGGTGAATCCCACAGGCACCCACAGAGCCCCACAGCACCCAGATAAATCTGGGTCACCTGCAGCAGACAGACACCCTCCATGGGGACAAAACCCTCCTCTCTGTGCCCCCAGGGGGGCTTCACACCCACCTCTGCCCCTGCCAGGGTGAACCCAGCCCTTAGCACCCAGCTGGGGGGGCAGTAGCACACCCGTAGGAGGTGGGACCCCCAAAACCCCCATGGCCACTGCGGGGAGTCCCTGTGGGGACAAATCCCCCCTGTCTGTGCCCTAAGGGGTGCTCACACCCCCCTCTTCCCCTGTCCAGAGGACCCCAGCTCACAGTACCCAGCTGGGGGGCAGTGGGGCGCAGGGAGGGGAGGGACCCCCCAAATCCCCATGGCTGTGCAGGGAGGGGAGCCCTTGGCAGCACCCAGATAAGACCAGGGGCTGTTATCGGGGCACCCAGACCCAGCACCACCCTCCACCCCGCTGGGGGTGCCACTGGGTCCCAAAAATGTGAGACTGACCCCCCACCTGCATGGGCTCCCCAAATCGGGCTGGCAGAGGGGGGACAGCACTGGTGTGACCCCATGGCTGGAGGGACCTTGTGGGGGACCCCATGGGTGTCTCCAGGCACTGGGGGGCTGCTGTGGGACTGTGTGGGTGTGGGTGTGTGTGCGTGTGCAAGGCTTGTTCCTCCTTGTCCCTGCAATTTGGGTTTGGGATTTGGGCCCGGGACCCCTTTGGAAAGTCTGTGAATATAAAGACACATGCGTGTGCATGAACACACATGCACAGATGTGCACACACACACACACACACGTATGTGTGTGCAAATACACATGTGCAAATACATGCTTGTCCACAGAGGGATGGATGTACACATGGATGTACAGACACGTGCACACATGGATGTGCCCTCACACACACACAAATGTGCTCATGGATGTGCACTAACACACATACCCACACACGTGTGCACAAACACACACACACACACTCAGCCCTTCCTATTCCACCCCCTCTCCAGGACACCCCAATGACACCAATCCCACGGGACAGACGGACACCCCGTCACATCCCCCATCCCCGTGTCCCCTCCCCGTGCCTCCTCCCCGGGGAACCTCCCCGGGAACCCCCTTTTTTTTTTAATTTTTTTTTTTTTTTGGAAAAAAAAGAGAACACCCCAACCCCGTGGGGATGGGGGACAGCCGGGGGGATTCCGGGGATTCCCCGCAGGGAAACCCGGAGGTAAACAAGATATGGGGGGGCAGCAGGAGCAGGGCCGGTGGTGCCGGGGCAGGCAGAGGGCCGGGGGGGCAGTGGGGCACAGGCGGGGCACGGCCTCGCGCCTCAAGATGTTGCACCCCGATAACCTTGTTTACGGGGGGCCCCGGGGGGGCCGGGTGAGCCCGAGGGGGGCGAGATTAGGGAGGTGAGAGCGTGACTCAGGGCATTGGTGTCTCGCAGCCCGGGCAGCCACAGGCAGAGCGCAGGCAGGGGCGTCCGGAGGCACCCCAGGGGTAGGTGCGGGGTCACCTGGGGGTGTCCCCGGGGTGGGAGTGGGGGGACGGGGTGGGCGGGGGGATGGTGAGGCCAGGCAGGGCTGGGAGGGCACCCTGGGGTGCCCTCGGTGGGGGGTGGAGGGTTGTCAGCAAGGGGGTGCTGGGGTGGGAGGTGCTGCGGGATGGGGGGTATGGGCTCCCTATGGAGACACGGGGGGAGGACCCCCATCCATACTGCGTGGATACCTCGGGATATGTGGGCTTCATATGGAACCAGGAGAGAGATCCCAGCCGCGCCGTGTGGATGGCATGGGATGTGTGGGCTCCATGTGGAGCCGTGGGGGTACCTGTGGTGGGACAGACCCCAACCACACTGTGGATGGCATGGGATGTATGGGCTCCATGCTGAGCCACGTCAGGTACCTGCTGGATGAGGGATTGCAGCCACATTTGTGTGGATGGCATGGGATGTATGGCTTCCATACCATATGGAGCCACAGAGATTGTACCCACTGTGAGAAGGAGCTGAGCCTCAGCTGAGCTGAGTGGATGGTCTGGGATGTATGGGCTCCATATGGAGCCATGGGGCTCCCTGCTGCGGGAAGGACCCCAGCCATGGCACAGGGATGGTGTGGGATATGTGGGTTCCACACTGAGCCATGGTGACTGTACCTGCTGCAGGAAGAACCCCAGGCACACTGTGTGGATGGTGTGGGATGTATGGGCTCCATGCTGGGTGGTGCTGGATATATGGTGTAGGAGCTCAGTCCTGAGCTACTCTGGCTGTATGGCATGGGATGTTTGGGCTCCATTATGAGCCGTGGTGGCTGTACCCACTGCAGGAGGGATCCCAACCACGCTGCATGCATGGCGTGGGATGTATGGGCTCCATAGGGGGCACGTTGGCTGTGTGGCGTGGGAGACACAGGCTCTGTACATGGGGTGTGTGGTGTGGGAGGCACGGACTCCAGCCCACGCACACGATGAGGGACGTGGGGGCTCTGTACCATGCAGGAGGGTCGTGGTGCAGGACGTGCTCTGTCCCGTGCCCCGTGATGTGCAGGGCTGGACGTGTGGGCTCCGGGCTGGACGTGTGGGCTCTGTCTCACACACCTGCCGCGGGACATATGGGCTCTGTACGGTGTGAGGATGGATTCAGCAGGTCCAGGTGACCTCGCTGGAAGGTGCCCCAGCACCCCGCGGGTCCCCAGCCCCTCACCCCGGCCTCGGGGCGCTGCGGGGCAGCGCGGGGGGCGGCGGGTGGAGCGGGGCGGGGGCCGACAGCGGGTGCCGGGAGTTATCAGCGGGGCGCAGCCCGGTGCACCGGGCTGATGCAAGAGCCGCCGGCGGGGCTGGGGGGGGCCGAGGGGGCCCGGGACAGGCCGGGCTGGGGGGCCGGGGGCCGCCAGTCCCGGGGCCAGGCGGGGCAGGAAGGAGGAGGCCGGGTCCGGAGCCGGCCGTCGGTCCCGTGGCCCCGCCGCGGCTCCTGCGCCCCACCGGGGATCCCGTGGCCCCACCGGGGATCCCGTGGCCCTCCGCCAGGTGTCCGGGACCCCACCCCGGCTCCCGCCGCCCCCCGGCCGGGAGCGAGCTCCTGCATCACCCCGGTGAGATCTGGGGAGGCTGGTTTCCCCCGAAGCCCCCCTGCCCTGCCCTTGCCCCTGAGCCCCCGTGAGAGGTCCCTGGGCCGGGGTGGCGGGGGGACAGCAGAGGTCCTTGGTCCTCCCAAAATGCGGGGGACCCCACGGGGGTCTGGAACAGGGGGTCTGGGAATGCCGGGGCAGGACACCCCCTCCCAGAGGCTCTGGGCTGGGGGACAAGTGCAGGGTCATGGGGTGGGGGGGGTGGAATGGGGGGTCCGGACCCCCGGGTCCCTCCGGGGCTGCCCCGGGGGGGCAAAGGGGGGGTGCAGTGCGGGGGCAGGGCGCCCCCTGGCGGTTGTCCCCCGGCACAGCCCTGGGGCAGCTGCGGGAGGGGAGCGGGGGGCACAGCCCGGGGGTGGCAAAGTAGGGGCCAGGGGGG
>NW_020897812.1:199410-200952 GCF_003984885.1 Neopelma chrysocephalum | reverse complement strand
ATGGGGGGGCGGCAACAGGGGCCTCCTCAACTGTGCACCCTGGGGGGCTCTGGGACGCTCACACTGTCCTGTTCTGGGATGTCCCGTGAGCCCAGCTGTGCCACAGTTTCCCTTTCTCCCCCCCGCACTGTGCCACGGGGCTGGGGGGGCCAGTTGCAGGGGGACCTGGACACTGTGAGTGGGACCCCAGCCCCTGTGAGTGAGTCTATATGGGACCCCCACCCACGTGCAAAGGGTCGTGTGGGACCCCAGCTGTGTGCATGGCCTATATAGGACCCCACCCATGGGGTCGTGTAGGACCCCGGTCCATGTGTGTGGGTCTATATGGGACCCCACCCACTTGTGAGAGGTCGTGCGGGACCCCAGTCCCTGGGTGTGGGTCTGTACAGGACCCGACCCCCGGGCACAGGGCATGGTGTGCCTGGGCATGGGTGGGCCAGGGCAGGATGCCACGTCCCTGGTGGGAAGCTGCCGGGGCTCTGCCGTCGCCTGACGTCGGTTCCCATCCTGGATGGCGACAGGGCAGGGCATGACTTCCCCGGGGATCCCCGACCCCGGGACCTCCCAGCCCGTGGGGAGCAGTTTAGGCAGGCAGGGGCTGCGGGAACGGCCAGTTCAGCCCCAGCCCCACCCCAGGGGACAAACCCTGATCCCGGGGGGCACCGAGCGATGCCCCGGTCTCTGCTAACATGTTCTCTCTGGTTTCCCCCGCGCCCGCCCCGCAGAGAGCCGGGTTATGGTGGCACCGGGCTGAGCGCCGGGACGCAGCGAGGCGGCAGCGGGGGCCGAGCCCGGAGCCATGGAGGGGCCCGGCCAGGTAGGGACCCCCGGCCCCCCGCCCCGGCTCTGCTGCTGCGCCCCGGCACAGCCCCGGCGAGGCGTTGAGGGTACCAGACCCCGCTGACCCCCTTCTCTCTGTCCCACAGGAGGCCTACGAGGAGGGCATGAGGAGGACCCTCGACCCTGAGGGCTACGAGGATCCCGGCCTGAAGGACTCCCGCCTGTCGCTGGGGGAGATGAGCAGTGAGTGGCTCCCGGGGTGCTGGGGGGCACTGGCACGGGGGGGCACCAGCGCTGCAAGGGGGGGCCACTGCACGGGCACCACTGTTGTACGGGTGCCAGCACTGCATGGGCGTGGCACTGCACGGGCACTGGTGTGTCACACGGGCACTGGCGTCGCAGGGGTCACACCTCATTGTGTGGGTGACAGTGACATTGCACAGGTGACAGTGTTGCACGGGTGATGGCACTGCTTGGGCACCGGCACCAGCTGGGTGCCAGCACTGCAGGGGCACCAGTGGCTCGAGGTCGCATGTTGCATGGGCACAGGAGTTCTGTGGGTGCCAGCTGGGCACGGGCACCAGCACGGCTCTGATGTGTTGCATGGGCACCAGCACTGCATGGGCACGGGTGTTTCACAGGTGCCAGCATCGCATGGGCACCTGTGGGGTATCAGCAGCATTTGCATGGGCACAGCATGGCACAGGCATGTTGTATGGGCACAGCATGGCACAGGCATGTTCCATGGGTGCTAGCATGGCA
>NW_020897812.1:195349-199400 GCF_003984885.1 Neopelma chrysocephalum | reverse complement strand
ATGGCACAGGCATGTTCCATGGGTGCTAGCATGGCACAGGCATGTTGCACGGATGTGTTTCGGGAGTGCCAGCGTGGCACTGGCAGCGGGGCTCGCTCAGAGTGTGGGGTCAGGCAGGGACACCCACCCTCAGGGTGGCATCCCCTAAAGGCAGCGACACCCTTTGCCAAAGCCCTGGAGCCATGAGGTGCCACTTCCAGCACCAGGGCTGTGGGTACCCGAACTGGGGCTGTCCTTGGGGACACCCGAGGTCCTTGAGCCTCCGGGGAGGGAGGTGAGGGGAGTTTGGGGGGTCTGCAAGCCCCGGAGCATCCCTTTGCCCCAAGCTCGGTTGTTCCAGAGCTGCCACCCCGCGGGGGTGTTTGGGCTCGGGTCCCCCGTTGGGGTGACACAGGTCGGGGGGTAACGCTGCCACCTGTTCTGCGCAGGGGCCGGCGCTGGCATCGGGTCCCCCCTGCACGCGTGGAGGGCCAGAGCCGAGGAGCTGACGCCCCTGCGGTGAGTCCCCAAATCGCGGCGGGGGCGCCGGACGCTGCCCTGCCCGCCCGGCTGGCATCACCCGCGGGGAGGCCGGTGGCACCCGCGGTGCCCGGCGCTGACCCCCCCGTGCCGGCGGTGTGTGTTTTGCAGCCAGTATCTGCCCGGCCGCCGGGGATGTTATGACCTGCACGGGAAGAGGCGCGCGGCCGGGGCCCCCCCGGGACAGCCCCCCAGCCGGGGCCGAGGGCAGCGTGAGTGACCGCGGGGGCCCCGGGGGACGAAGCCCGGCCCCGGCGTCCCCCCCTAACCCCAGCCCTCCATGGCGCTGTCTTGCCCCGGTTCTGCCACCCACCCCTGTCCCCACCCTGCGCGGGGTGACCGTCACCCGGGCGTCAGGGCACGAGTGACCGCTGCCAGTTGCCCGTAATCGCCCACTGATTGAGGATAAATAAAGTCTTTGTTTGGGGTGAGGACAAGAACCACTTGGGGCCGAACGCCGGCTGGCGCCGGGCGGCTCGGTGGCGGCGGGCAGGGACGAGGACACGCTCGTGCCCGTGTGCCACGGCCAACGCTGACGGGGACACGGTGGCGAGGGACGGGCCCCATCCCCGCTGCCGCGGGCACGGCATCCTTCCTCCGGCAGAGCGGGATGCGGCTCTTACGGCACCGTCCCCCCGCCGGGTGACCCGGCTGGGGACAGCGAGGGGACCGCGGTGGTCCCCGTCGAGGGCGGAGGGGGACGGGGTGAGCCTGTCCCCACGGTGGGGTGGCAGCGGGCGGGCGGGAGCCGCGCTGGTGTTTACTGTCAGCAAAGGAAGTGTTGCTGGATTTACGGTGCACACAGGGCGGCTGCGGGGATCGCTCCCCACTTTATAGGGACAGAGCTGCGGGGACATGGGGAGCGCAGGGGGGCCCGCAGGTAGGCAGGGGACGGGGACAGGGATACCTCGAGCTCCTGGGGTCTGGCTGGCCGGGGATGTGCTGTCCCCGTGTCCCCATCCCAGTGACGGTGCTCGGTGCTCGGTGCCGGTGTTGTGTCGGTGGCAGGGCGGCGGCCGCGAGCCCTGTCCCCACCCTGGCCCCGGTGATGTCCCCAGACTGTCACCCTGCCCCAGGGGCTGGGCTGCGGGGATGTGAGGGGACCAAAGGCACCGTCAGGGTGGGGGGTAATGGAAGTTCTGGGACGGTGGGACACGTCCAGCGAGTCCCCAGCAGGGCTGGGGTGTGACGGAGAAGGGGACACATCCAGGTGACCCCAACTGGGTCTGGGTTGGGGGTGATGAAGAAGGGGACACTTCCAGGTGACCCCAGATGGGTGTGGGATGGAGGTGGTGGGGGGAGGCACCTTCAACTGACCCCAGGGAGGGGGTCTGGGCTGGGACAGGGACCAGCTAATGCTTTGGTGGCTCCACTTGCAGCTGAGTCAGTGACCAATGTGGACCCGGAGGCGTCGGGGAGCAGGAGGCTCCTGTCCCAGCAGAACACCCATGAGGTGGGTGCTGGTCCCAGGGACCCTCATTCCCTCCCCATTCCTGAGGGTGTGTGGACTGTGGCCACTTGGAGACCAACCCGGGAACACCGGGACACGGGGTTCTGGGTGTCCTGGGGGTCCCTGGTGTTGCCGCCTGGGGGGACTCTGACCCCCCTATCTCTGGCTGCAGGGCTATGTGGAGCTCCACGAGCTGGTCATGGACAGCTCGAAGGACTTGTGCTGGATGGAGGCTGGCCACTGGCTCAAGCTGGAGGAGGATTTCCAGGAATCGGGGCAGTGGAGCCAGCCCCATCTCTCCTTCCTGACCTACCGCAACCTCCTGGAGATCCGACGGGCCTTGAACAAAGGTGGGGACACCCCTGGGGACCACCCGGATGGCGGCAGGGACCCCACACCGGCCAGGTGGTGACAGTGCTGTCCCCACAGGTGCCATTCTCCTCGATGTGGCGGCCAACTCAATGGCAGCCATCGTCAACGTCCTCATCGACCAGATGATCTACGAGGGGCAGTGGAAGCCGCAGGACCGGGAGGACATCCTGAGGACGCTGCTCCTGCGGCACAGGTACGGCAGGGCTGGTGCTCCCAGGGGGTCCCCAGGGTCTGGGATGGACCCAGCACAGGTACAGCAGGGCTGGTGCTCCCAGGGGGGTCCCCAGGATCTGGGCTGGACCCACCCCAGCGCATCCCACTGGAGCGTGGGTCAGGGTGGGAAAGCTTTGTCCTCCAGCCCTGTTTGGGTGTCCCAGCACATCCACAGGGCTGAGGCTGCCTTATGGGTGTCTGGGGGGGGGTTGATGGCACTGAGGGGTCTGACACCACCCCCCCGATGCTCTCAGCCACCCCAGTGAGGGGGAGTCGGTGTGGACGCTGCCGCCGGCGCTGCTGCAGCGCTCGGGCACCCGCCGGGACGACGTGGAGCAGCCGCTGATGAGGGAACAGCAGCCCATGGAGATGAGCAAACTGTCAGGGACTGAGCAGGTACTGGGGGCACGGGGGGGCACTGGGATGCGGGGCTGGGGGTGGGAGATGCGCACAGGGTGCACACACACACACACACACACACACACACAAGTGAACACAGACCTTGGCACACGTAGGGGCACAGAGCAGTTGCACACTCAAACGTGCCTGTGCAGGCACATGCAGAGGGGGACACCCAGGGAATGGTGGGGGACACTTAGGGGACAGAGAAGGAGACTCGGGGAGTGGTGGGGGATAGGCAGGAGATGGAAGGGGACATTCAGGGGACAGAGGGAGAGACATGGGACAGAGGGGAACATGCAGGGGATAGTGGGTGACATGCAGGGGACAGGGAAACACACCAGAGGGGGACATGCAGGGGGCACAGAGGACCACAGGGGCAGCCACCAAGGCTGGCTGGCTAATTCTTACCATCCATCTGCCTCCAATAGAGTGGGGCCTCCAAACCCCAACTCCCAGAGAAGATCCCTGCGGACGCTGAGGCCACCCTGGTCCTCGTGGGTGAGTGGTCAGTGGGGTGGTGGGTGCTGGGTTGGGTCAGGGGGGTGGGTGCAGGCTGAGGGAGGTGGGTACAGGGTCAGGGGGTGCAGGGGGAGCTTTGCCATCTGCCCCTCGCTGTGCTCGCTCACGCCCTGCCTTTCTTGCACCCTTTTTGCCTCTCCCCATCCTCAGCTCTCGCCGCCGCCTGCTGCTGCTCAGCGCTGCTCTCCGGGTCCCTGTCCCATGTCACTTGTCCTCACGTCCCATCTCCCCATGTCTTCATGTCCCTGTGTCCTAAGGTCCCTGTACTCCCGTGCCCACCTATCTGTGTGTCCCTGTGCTCCCATGCCCATCTGTCCCTATGTCCCCATGTCCCTGTACCCCTGTGCCTCAGTGTCCTCGTGTCTTTGTGCCCCTGTCCCATTCTCTTTGTCCTCCCACATCCCCAAGCCTATATGTCACCTTGTCTCCATTCCCGATGTCCCCGTGTTCCGATGTCCTGCTGTCTCTGTGCTCCCACATCCCCATGTCCCTGTACCCCCGTGTCCCTGTCGTGTCTCTGTGCTCCCACGTCCCCATGTCCCTGTGCCTGGTCCCCCATGACCCCCGTCCCGTCCC